>NW_028238420.1:25469748-26069748 GCF_041429995.1 Eschscholzia californica | reverse complement strand
ATAAAATGAAGGTGAGGAAAGAGTCAAAATAATAATAATAATAATAAAACAAAAAATCACTGCAAGAAAATATAATTAAAATTTTATTAAATTTTCTTATTATTTTAATTATAATTAAAAAAAGCTTATCCGCAACTACTTATAAATTCAAGTATTATACTTAATATTTCAATTAAATTGTCGGGGGACAGACAACCTCGACACATCATGTCTTTCTGCCCCATTTTCAAGTATTGAGTCTGAGTGGCTGGTTTTCGACTTCTTCTCCAAAGTAAATAGAAAACCAAGCCCACACAAAAAACACCACACTCAACCCCCAGCCCCACCATGGCAGGAGTAAAATCCTGTGATGGGGTTCGGGGGGTATTTATTTGCGTTGAGTAGACCGAGCCGGAGGTAGAGGTGGAGGTGAAGTCTGTTAATAAAAGAAAAAGTTGGAGAGTCTCATTGCTAAATCAGAGAAGATATAAAAATTCCAGAACATAGCTTGAAGATACAAAAATCAGAGAAGATACAAAAAACAGTTAAGAGAGTCTCATTACTCTGTTAATATATATATATATATATACTCTACGATCCAAAACAAATGATTCTAAAACTTTACATTAGAAGAAATAAGATTTACGTGGAAATTTATAGTTTAAACAACAAACACTTAAGAAAACTAAACTATTAAGAGTTTATGATGTATGTGTTATGTGTTATGTGTTAAGGAGCTCATTGCCCACCTGCAATTCAACCATGAGATTAACTAAATCACATGAAATCATTGAGTAGACCGAGCCGGAGGTAGAGGTGGAGGTGAAGTCTGTCAATAAAACAAAGAGTTAGAGAGTCTCGTTACTAAATCAGAGAAGATAAAAAAAATTCTAGACCATAGCTTGAAGATATAAAAATTAGAGAAGATACAAAAAACAGTTAAGAGAGTTTCATTATTCTGTCAATAAAAGAATCAAAGAAACAAAGCATACCTTGAAGAAGAAGCATACCGCGATAATAAAATGAAGGTGAGGAAAGAGTCAAAATAATAATAATAATAATAATAATAATAATAATAATAATAATAATAATAATAATAATAATAAAAACAAAAGATCACTGACTGAAAATATAATTAAAATTTTATTAAAAGGTAGAGAATGGTGGAGAGAGAAGAACGATCGAAGAAAAACTGTGAGAGGAAAAGTAAGCCTACAGAATCCAATGTAAAATGTTTGAGAAAATGCCCTTTACACGACGTGAAGAAGTAAGCCAACAGAATCTAATGTAAAATGTTTTAGAAAATTTAATTAACAATTGATGAACCAAGTAATGACTCACGTGAAAATCAAAACATTATATTTGTGAAAATATTAAACAAAACCAATTTAAAATATTATCTAAGTAATATTCGTGTGGATTCAGGAAGTTAGTTTTCACCTGCGGAAGAATTTGAAGAAATCCATATAAAACACCCTCAAGTTGGTTCAAAAAAATTCACAATTTTGAGATACGATTCTTGTGGATGTCAGATACATGTAAATATATTCGATTATTGTTGTTGTATTGATATCCTCTATAAAAGGACCTTGCTCGTGATTCTCTGGTGTGACTTCTTTATACTCTACAACTGGATTGTAGTTCACTTGAAATTTTGTGCCAACAATTTCCAAACTCTTGTTGTGTTTCACTATACCCTTCATGTGCAAATGAAACATAAAGACATCACTTAAAACTTTTTATTATAGACGAAAAAATAAGTAAATTACCATATAACTAAAATTAACTCAACATAATCAACCATTCCTATTTCAGAAAATTAGAGCTACTCGAGTACACCCCTAGTTGTGTGTGTTATCTAGTAACTGCTCCTCGTGTACGCTTACCGATCTCGTCGACGGGTAAGATGTTGTCATGTTGTGTGGTTCATTAATGAGGGGAAGTTGGCCTTAGGAGACGTGTTGACCAAGTCCACGATTGTAATGCCCCAAGCCTTAGAAGTTGTCGATATTGTCCCCGCTTTAACCACCTCACACAGGTGGCGAAGTCACCACAAGCCCACCAAAAAGGCCTCGGTACTTACTAAGCTTGAGCGTACACCTATAGCTCAGTCTTTGGACATTCTTGCGAGCAATGTGGGACTATAACAATCCCCAACCCTCAACGAAGAGTAGTCCTCGGCTTTGATACCACTTTGTAACACCTCAAGCCTTAGCAGTTACTGATATTGTCCCTACTTTGATCACCCATACTGAGGCCTCCTGTGGGAAACAAAACCCCGTACCTGTGAGGCTTGGTCTGGGTGGTCAAAGCGGGGACAATACCGACAACTGTTAAGACTTGGGGCGTTACAAAGACCACTTTGTAACGCCCCAAGCCTTAGCAGTTGCCGGTATTGTCCCCGCTTTGACCACCCAAGCCAAGCCCATAGGTACGGGGTTTTGTTCTTGAAAGAGGCACCACAAGCCCACCCAAAAGACATCGGTACTTACTAAGCTTGAGCGTACACCTATAGCCTAGTCTCTGGACACTCTTGTGAGCAATGTGGGACTATTACAGTCCCCCACCCTCAGCGAAGAGCCGTCCTCGGCTCTGATACCACTTTGTAATACCCCAAGCCTTAGCAGTTGCCAATATTGTCTCTGCTTTAACCACCTCACACAGGTACGAGGTTTTATTCTTGACGAAGGCACCACAAGCCCACCCAAAAGGCCTCGGTACTTACTAAGCTTGAGCCACCTATAGCCCAGTCTTTGGACACTCTTGCGAGCAATGCGGGACTATTACAACGATCCTCATCATCGTGGGGTGTTTGATGCGTGCGGGATCTCTACTTTTAGTGTTTATTCCACGTGTTACGTGGAGATCTAGATGAGTAGAGATTTGGACGCGTAGAGATTCAGACACGTGGGGCTTCGTACACGTGGAAACTCTTTGTACGCGTTTGGACCTTGACATGAGCTTTAGGGGTTCGGTTGAAAAGAGCCCACCAAGAGACTTTTGGGTTGGGTCAAACGAGAACCATACGCCAAGTTGGGTTTGGCGTCTCAATAAACACTTCATGATTGATGGCCCTAGTGTAATTTTTTATCAACACACCCCTTATTATCTAACCTGAACTTCTCTCTTATTGAACCTATCTTTTTGGACTTTTTGTCTGAACGCCCATTTTTTTATTGATAATTCAACGTATCCCCCTCCAACATATGGTACAAGTGCTACATGTGGTCATACATATGCCACAAGTGCTACATGTGCGTAAAATGATCATTTTAACCCGTTAACAATCCCATATTGTGTCTTTGTTTTCCTTTTCTTCTCGATTTTGTAATGTAAATAAGACTTTCATTGTAAAATGCCTATCTGTTGATACTGAAGAAGAGTAAGAAGAAATCAAAATAAATAGGGTTAATTCCTATTGGGCCCCTACTTTGTGACCAGCTTCCTTTATGACCTATTTTTTCCCGTAAATTCAAATATGGCCCCCTTTTGTTAACACCGTCAGTTAACTTTATTGGTTAACTCTTTTGTTTCCATTATTGTCCTTGTTATAAAAGATATTTGGAAATTCAAATTTGACCCCCTTTTGGTATGGGTCAATTCAAAGAAAAATCAATCATTTTGGACAAAGTTAAGGGGTCAAAATGAAATTCAATCTAAGAACATTTAAGATACCTCATCTTTCCCTCCCTCTCATCCACCTCATCAAAACGAGACACCTCATCATCTTCTCCGTTGAAGGTCACCGGGCGGCCAAATTTTCCGGCGACCTTCAAACTTAAAAAAAAAAATTTAACTTTTTCTCTCTTGTTCTTCCATCTATCTCTCTTCTTCTTTCCCTCACTCTCTCTCTCTTTCCCTCCATTCTCCCAGTTCTCTTTCTCTAAACCTATGGCGAAGTAATCTTCGCCGGAGGTCTGGTTCACCAGACCATTGAAGGTCTGGTTCGCTCATTAGATCTAGCGACCTAACAGACCTTCGATGGTCTGGTTCGTCGCCAGATCTGGTGACCTTAGAATCGCCAGATCTGGCGACGAACCAGACCTCCGACGAAGACTACTTCGTCGGAGGTCTAGAGAGAGAGAACTGGGAGAATGGAGGGAAAGAGAGAGAGGGGGGGAAAGAAGAAGAGAGAGAGAGAGAAAGATGAAGGAGAGAGATAGATGGAAGAACAAGAGAGAGAGTTAATTTTTTTTTTTTTTAAATTTGAAGGTCGCCGAAAAATTTGGCCGGTCGACGACCTTCAACGGAGAAGATGATGAGGTGTCTGGTTTTGATGATGTGGATGAGAGAGAGGGAAAGATGAGGTATCTTAAGTGTTTTTAGATTGAATTTCATTTTGGCCCCTTAACTTTGTCCAAAATGATTGATTTTTTTTTGGAATTGACCCATATCTAAAGGGGGCCAAAATTGAATTTCCAAATCTCTTTTATAACAAATGCAATAATGGAAACAAAAGAGTTAACCACTAAAGTTAACTGAAGGTGTTAACAAAAGGGGGCTATATTTGAATTTACGGAAAAAAATATGCCATAAAGGAAGCTGGTCACAAAGTAGGGAGGCCAAATAAAGTTAAACTAGGGAGTCAATTTCAAAGAATTTGCTTATCTGCTCTTCAAGTCCTCGTTAGGTCCACGAAGACGAGACGACCCATCTAATGTGTAAAGGCGCACTTTTAGTAGGCAATGCTCTTGAATTCAGTTGCCAGTTCCCAATTCCTGAGTTTCAGGTTGGTAAGCTTGAGATTAGGGCTTTGGGGAATCTCTAAGAAAAATTTCAACACCAAAACCTTTATTAATCACGTTTCATCAAATCCAATTGGTTTTGTCAGATTACTAGAAGATTGTATACTTAACAAGAATCTTGATTTGGGAAAACTTATACATTCAAAAATAGTGATCCATGGGTTGGAAAAAGATTCATTCTTTACTTCTAAACTCATCTGCCTTTACTCTGTTTGTAGAAATGTCTCTGATGCTGAATCTGTTTTCAGCCTGGTTTCTGTTCATAATATATATTCTTTGAATGCTATGATCAGAGGGTATTCCTCAAATGGACTGTATAAACAAGCTTTAAATCTCTTCTATGAGAAGAAACAATCAATTAAACCAGATTCTTACACATTTTCTTGTCTTATAAAGGTCTGTGCTTTATCATCAGATCTTCAGCAAGGCAAGAAACTTAAAATTTTAGCTGATGAATATGGGTTTGAATCAGATTTATTTGTCTCGAATTCGCTTATTGCAATGTTTGGGAAATGTGGGGATTTAATAGATGCTATTAATGTGTTCGAAAAGATGAGTCGAAGGGATATTATTTCATGGAATTCAATCATATCTGCATATATAGAAAATGGGTATGATTTGGAAGTCTTGGAAAGTTTCCGCGAATTGGTAAGAAGTGGGTTGAAACCAGATCAAGTGACCATTGTAAGTGTTTTATCTATTTGTTTATCGAATGCAATCGTAAGAGAATTACATGGGTTTGTTTCGAAAAGTGGGTATGAATCAAATTCAATCATATGTAATTCGCTTATATCGATGTATGGGAAATTTGGTAACATTGAAGAAGCTTATAGTGTCTTCAAATACACTGTTAGTCCTGATAAAATTACTTGGAATGCTCTGATTTCTAGCTATGCTCTTCATGGTTATTTTGAAGAAAGCATAAAACTGCTTCAGGACATGAAAAGTAGTGGATTTGATGCAGATATAGTTACTTACAGTGGTATTATTTCTTCTCTCGCTCAGAACGATCGGCCTAGTGAAGCAATCAAGTTCTTTATTGAGATGTTGGGTTTACGACTAAAACCTGACGTTATAACCATAGCCAGTTTATTACCAGCAGTATCTGATCTAATGTACTTTGATTACTGTAAAGAAATCCATGGTTACTGTTTTAGAAACAGATTTGATCCGGATAGAAGAGTTCAGAACGCTCTTATATCTGTTTACAGCAAATGTGGGTCCATGAAACATGCAACTCAGGTCTTTACAGATATTAGGGACCCAGATGTGATTTCATGGAGCTCGATGATTGTGGGTTACGTACATAATGGATACCTCAGTGAAGCTCAAACCACATTCAGAGAGATGATCATTAATCAAATTGAGCCGAACCCAATAGCTGTTACAAGTATGCTTTCAGCTTGCTCTGAAAAAGCTTGCTTTCGAAGAGGACAAGAGATACACCTATGGGCACTGAAGAACGATTTCGAAGCTCAGACATTCGTTGGTAGTGCTCTAATTGACATGTATGCAAAATGTGGAAGGATTCAATACTCAAAAAGAGTGTTTGATCTTATAACAGAGAAGAATTTGGTTACTTGGAATTCAATGATTAGTGGATTCGCTGTCCATGGACTTGTGACAGAAGCTCTTGAAACTTTCGAGTTGGTGGAAAAGCCAGATCATGTTAGTTTCATGGCAGTTTTGTCAGCTTGTAACCATGGAGGATTGGTTGAAGAAGGAATCAAAATTTTCAACAAAATGAAGGATTTTGGACTGAATCCAAGAGAAAGTCATTATGCATGTATAGTTGACATGTTGGGAAGATCAGGACGGTTAAGTGAAGCTCTAAATTTGATCAAAACAATGCCGATCGAAGCTAACGCCGATATTTGGGGTGCATTACTTAGTGCCTGTAAAACTTACTCCAATTTGGAGATTGGTGAGTATACAGGTGCCCAGATTATAAAATTGGGTTCTGAGAATGCGGGTTACTATGTACTGCTATCGAATATATTGGCGGATTTCGGGAGGTGGGGAGAGGTGGAAGTGATGAGGGAGAAGATGAAGGAGAGAGGAGTGAGAAAAGGAGCTGGATGCAGCTGGGTAGAAGGTGAATAAAGGTTCCATTCCTTTGTTGCCAATGAGAGAAGTGAACATGAAGGTGAAAGAAGCTCTAAAAGGAGCATTTGATAGAGATGGGCTGATTGGGGAATCGGATTCGTCAGGATACACTTGTCATCTAACTTTTGGAGGTATAGAATCCTCAAATAGCCCATATTCTCTCTTTTCTCTGTCTTCTTTGCTATCCATTTACAAATTCGCTAGCTATCCATTTTCTGTATGATTACTGATTGGGATACTTCAGATTTTCAGGGAGTAGTCTGTATTCACGCAGTGCCTGGATGATCTAGAAACAGGATGTGAAGCTCCAAAACATTATGGTATGGAGTACAGAGTACTACTATTTTTTCATATTAATTCTGGATCGTTCTTTTTGTGCAACTCGCTCGTCTCTGTCTGTAAAGAACTGGTTTTCTGTCCTCAAGGTGGCGGTTGCTTATCCCTAAAATGCACATCATAACCAAAACTAGAGGTTCGAAACCTCCAAGGCTCCAACCATGTAATTCTATATGACTACATTTTGTATGCAAAGTTTCATGGACACTTGGGGCGATCTCCGCTGTTGTTATCTCTACATGTTGTAACGATTATTTTATGAGTTGTTTTGTTTTATGATGTACTCATAGTTATATGAATCAAAAGTGGATGTTCTTTTTGTACTCTTCTCCACCCAATCTCCTGTTATATGAGTACTATGAAGCCAAATTTCCTTCTGATGCAAGCAATGAAATTATGGCAGAGTGTTATAATAAGAGAATGAGATGTAAAGTCTAAATTCTAAATGGAGTTCTGCCAAATTTTCGAGCTTATAAATTTTCGATTTATTTCTATATACTTGAGAAACTTACTTACATTAAACATGTTTAGGAAATTAGCAAGCATTCTATATCTTAAGCAAATGATATTGAGAAAGCCACTACTTAATTCTGTCAATAAGATTCCATTATATTTTCGGCGCTCATAAAACAAACAATTACTTTCTTCAATCCAAATTGAGACAAAAATATTTCACCCACAGCAAAATGGGATGATTTAAACTTCTCATTCAGTATTATTATTAAACCAAACAACTCCCCCAGACCCCTCTTCAATAATGAAGAGATTTTGGATGAAATTCAAGTTATTATTGAAACATCCCCTCTACTGACTAAGATGACTATTATATCATAATTCAGTTTCTCTGTAGCATCTACATATAAATACCTCACTCAGAGTTAATTTTGATGCTAATAATTTAGTTTGAGCTTCTCTAAGCAGATTTTGTAACTTCATGGATGGCGTTAGCCAAGTATCCAACATTGCCTGTTGTAACACCAGCCATACTGCGAAAGGAAATCAATACCCGTCAGTCAATGAAAATACAGGTAAAGAGAAACTGTGAGATAGAATGATACCTAATCCGGCCATTGCGAGTCATGTAGATATGGTATTCTTTCGTCAAACGGTCTACTTGTTCAGGTGTCATCCCACTATAGCAAAACATCCCAATCTGTTCATAAAACCATAAATCATCTCAAGTTTTGACGAGATCAATGCCTAAAATATTTTGATATCCTTCTCAAGATCATTAATGTCTATATAAGTTAACCAGAAATTTATGTTGAGTTACAAAGTACTAACTAATATACCTGATTAGTTATATGCTCCCAGTTAAGTGGGGAGCCCAACTTTTCTAGGTTTTCCCTCAGTGCAGTTCGCATTCCTATGATTCGTTCAGCCATACCCTGAAATGATGAACATCTGAGTGAACTGGTTGGTTTTGGAAGTTGATTGATTCATAAAAAGGATTTCCTCAGTGATACAGTGTTTCCACGAAACAAAGACACCCCATAATCTAAATTAACCTTAATCAATAGTGAGGGATAAAATGAACAGTCAAATTAAATGTAATACGTTTAAATAAAAAAATTAGTTACCTTGACTTCCTTCAGCCACAAGTTCTTTAAATCTGAATCGCTGAGGATTGTAGAAACAACAAGAGCACCATGAACAGGTGGGTTGCTGTACATGGGTCTGGCTATCTGCTGCAATTGACTCTTCACAGCTACTGCTTGTTTCTCGTCATCACATACCAAACTGTCAAGGAAAAAGTAAATAAAGCATGATAAGAAAAAAGGTTTGTCCTAAGAAAGAGTCAGTAAAGGGCACCTAAAATTCTTTTATTTGATTAGACACCGAACTCGAGAAAGAGAAAACTAGGAAATTTATCAGCATGCCATACAACTTAAAGCCAGTGGAACGTCCAGTTAGAACAATACTAGAAACAAAAATAGATTTATATGTCATGGAGCTAGTACAAGAGTTTATCTCGGTTGATTTTGTTACATAGTTATCACTCTTTGAAATTCCAGAATATGTTTCACTTCATTCTAAAACATCAGCCTAAAATTGATTCTTTGAAGTTACAGAAAGTATTGCCAAGATGCACCGGTGCCAAACTGATCCTTAGCTACAAGAAGTCAAGGAATTCATTTCGAAGGTCTAGAAGACGTAGGTAACTTATTGAAAGTACTTGAGAATTTTGATGTTGTTGTTATTGCTTTTAAGGGAGTAGAAAGTTCGGTTGGACCTACGTGTCCTGAATTTCTACTGACTTACACAAGTTTTGGTTCATACTAAGTCGGGCATATAGGAAGCTTCTGTGCCAACTGATCCTTAGTTTTAAGTCAAGGAATTCATTTGAATGGTCTCGAAGCCGTAGTAACGTAGATAAATTATCAAAAATACCTCAGACATCCTACTCTCTGTCCATATAGCCCCATATTTTTGGCATATGATTGGGCACATCCAATCAAGTGACCATCCTCGAGGAAAATCCTTATTGCCTTAGCATCCTTCTCAGGATCGCCACTTGCAAAACCTTGATATGCCATGTCGAAGAAGGGGAAATGGCCTTTCACCTGGAATCAACACCATAAGGTTTAAAAGAAATAAACATGGTTGGCTTTTAACGTGGAAATAGATGAGAGAGACGAAAGGCATGTCCCAGGAAATAGTATACCTTAAGCTGATATGATATCTCTTTCCACTGCTCCTCTGTTGGATCTACTCCGGTTGGGTTATGGGCACAAGCATGAAGCAAAAAGAATGATCCATTTGGAGCATTCTGCAACAACATCGATATATAAGAGCAGACATCAATTAGTTTAAATTGGAAATTTGGAGTCCGAATAAATTGATGATAAACGCAACAAGTTCAGTATACCTTAATGTCATCCATCAGTGCTGCGAAGTCCAATCCCTTCGTTTCGGGATGGTAGTAGTGGAAAGTCCTCTGCGGTACCTGGGCATCTCTCCATATGTTATGATGGCTGTCGAATAAAGCTCAGATCAGTTTTGTAGAAATACAGTAGTAGATTGTTGTATCACAATATGGTTATCATCAAATAATAAGCACAATTCTACATTAATGCTCGCACCCCAAAAAGTAAGCTACTCACTTAGACCATGTTGGGACAGGTATGTAAATATGGGAATCTGGCTTAAAACGCTTCTGGAAGTCAGCAAAAACTCGGCAAGCACCTGTCCCTGAAAGTGCTTGAATAGCAGCAATCCTTTTATCTTTGATCAAATCAGAATTCTCTCCATATGCTAGCTTCAGTGTTTCCTCCACCATGTGCATGCTTCCTCCCATGGGAAGGTATTCCCTATTATAGATAGATATAGAATCTTAGAGTAAGATACAAATTCAAAACTCATTGCGCAGTTTAGTTGGGTGTACACAAGAAATCTTACAAAGAAACTACAAAAGGAACCGACAAAACTTAGCTAACGTCTGCCAACAAGCGTATATTTAGATCAATTTTAAGAATTGCATAAACCATCTACCCATCCACTTATATAATAACCACCCAATTCTAGAAAACTATAAAATTCTCCCATGCCCCCTCTATCATGATGATGAGCTTCTGATTTGTGGGTAATCTGGGTTCATATTTATCTTCACTAAAATGGGTTTCCTAACATCTGCATGAAGGAACATGGCAAATCATAATTTCTGCCTTTAACCAAGAAATTTGAAACCAATGCAATCAGTTACTAGAGTTGAAGATTTTACTTGGGAAAACCCTCAGGACAAATCCATCAAGATTATGAGCAAATCCCGAATATCAATCTAAATGGAAGTTTATCCGTCACTTTGTGAAATTATTCATCCATACAACAGGAGTATGAGAATCCTTTTCCCCTAGGGTTTAACTGATTCAACACAGCTTGACCTTGTTTAGCTATGTACAACTACCCATATACCAACAACTTGTTCAATTTCAACAACTTTGAGAATTTTGTCTTCAAAAATCCCAAAATGCTAAAAACCAAGAATAAAACAGTGAAATGGAAAATAATCATAAAATAAATAAAAAAAAATGAAGATTTAATCTGATTCAGATTCAAATATTACATGTTCTTATTTCCAGCAATAATTTTCTCAGCTTCCCTAACACATTCAAGAACCACTGGTTTCCCATTATCATCACGATAAGCTCCCTATAAACAAAAAAAAAAAGAATCAGCACAAGATTTAAGCAGATCTAATCTAACAGTAAAAAAGAAGAGTTTGAATGGTTTGATTATAGAAATCAAAACTTACAACTCCAACATTAACTTTATCTGGACTTTGATCGGCTAAAAAAGCTTCAGTAACACC
The DNA here is from genome assembly GCF_041429995.1 of Eschscholzia californica. Classification (NCBI taxonomy): domain Eukaryota; kingdom Viridiplantae; phylum Streptophyta; class Magnoliopsida; order Ranunculales; family Papaveraceae; genus Eschscholzia; species Eschscholzia californica. Next base: position 26,058,273 of record NW_028238420.1, on the reverse strand, counting down.
AAGAATTGGATCTTTAGGAGCAGGTTCTATATGACTCCACCATGAAGACATGGATCGAGCTCCGATTAATAATCCCCTATTTCTTCCTTCTACAAGTCCTACGAAAACTGATTTTCTCAACGCCATTTTTTCTCTCTCTACTTTCTCTCTCTAAACTCTTCTTCTTCTTCTTCTCTATCTGGTCTCTGTTTTGAGAAGTGAGTAAATAAAGAGAAACTGAGAAAGCCAGAAAAGGAATTGATAATCCCAAAGTGTATAGATTAATTAATAAGTAACAAGATTTTGGTTTTAGTGATATTTATTTAAGTAAATGTCTTTATTTACGGAAAAATTGATGCTTTTTGTTTTTACGGTGGCAGTTAAGTAAATATTAAGTGGTGATAAGGTTACTGTAGTAAATATCTTTGTTCAGTTGGACTTGGGAAGTGTGACGGCGTCATCCGTTAGTCTTTATTAATTAGTTTGGGATTTTCGATTTCCTTCTAGATGTCTATGGAGTAGACCTTTTTACTGGTCCATTGGACGGACACCACCAAGTGTGTGGAAGTTTTATAGGAGCCTCGCGTAAGTGTTGTAGGCGCCCCTTTCCTTCACAAACTCCCTCTCAAATGTGTTTTTCATGGAAGCGCCTATAACACTCACAAAAAGCGCCTATAACACTCACAAGAAGCGCCTTTAAAATACTCGATAAAAGAAGATTCATCAATAAGGTGCCACCATAGGTGTCCTTTTCTTCTTTTGGCCCTCCCCAAGAGTGTATTGGCACATCTTTTTAGACTAGACAACCTAAGATGGTAACCATACTCTCAGACTCAAACCAGTCCGAAAGGTCTCAAATTGAGCATTCCGAGACTTAGATTTGGTTCCCGGACTGTCTAATTCGAGACCTTAAGCAATGTCTAGAACTTTCTCGTCTGAGAGCCACGATTAGGCGTCGTGTTGGCTTGAGTCTGTTACTACTCGAATTTTTCAGATCTGATGAGATCGATTACTACTTACAAATCACTCTATAACGACTCGAAATCAACCTAAACCCGATGATAAATAATTTTTAAAGATTTAACCACTTTAAAAACATTTTAAACACTGAATCATAAAAAAAATGGTAGGCTTATGAGAACCGGTTTCTAATAAGACGTTGAGAACCGGTTTCTAATAAGACGTTGAGATCTTTTATACGATGCTTCATGCTTTGACTTTGTCATTTTCAGGTTACTTATTCTAGTTTTTCATCTATGTAACTTCTCACTTAGATTTGTATTGCTTAAGCTGCCTTTTTGTTATAGCCATCCTTCTTCCTCGTGAAATCCCATGAGATTTGGGGAAAGGAAGACCCAATAGAACTTCCCAATGAAGATATAAAATTGAGGCTAGTTAGGGCAATTTCAGGCATCCATTGTGGTGGTGGTACAACATGGAAGAGCAAAAGAAGTAAGAGAAAAGGGGCGCGTGAAACTAAAGCATGGGAAGTGGGGAAGTGGGCAAGTGGGACGGACACTTCGACTACTTTAAATTGCAACCGATTGCACTTCCATTGATTCCTTGAGATATTTCACAGACATGTGGGCGATTTATGCGGCAGACTTGAGCTAGATGCGCCATGCTCCATACCTCATATAGTTCTTTTAAGACGCCCTAAAATGAGTTGTTTCATGCATGAAGCAACACCACTTTTTTTGTAACCCGTAATGTAGTATACAAAATAAATAATTTATATTAAATAAAAAATACTATTTATATATTTGGTTATTTATACTTTCTCAACTTATTATCATTTATTGTTTTTGAAAATTTAGATATTTCTTTTACAGGACCAATAGACTAGAATCGATTACTTAAAAAAAATGTTAATGGTGTGTTTGGTTGCAGGATTCCTAAGTGGGATTCCTATCAAAAGTGGGATTTGGTAGGAATCATGAATCCTTGGTCTGTTTGGCTACCAAGAATCCTAGGACTCTTGAATCCCAAGGATTTCTAATTCCATAATTTGTATTGGCCAAGAAGTCCACCCTACCCCCTAAGATTTACTAGGATTTTAGATTTTTACGCCCCAAATCCAATCCTCAAATCAACCCAAATCCTCCCATAATCTGAAAATCAATTCCAGTCGTCTTCTTCTCCAACTTTTTGCGATTCTCAGAGAAAAGCTTGAAGACGAAGTTTGGCTTAGGTATTGTCTCCCTCTCTCTCCCACTCTCTCTTTCTTTCTCTTTCCCTCTCTAACTCGACTCAAGCTCTCTTTAACTCATATCACTCGTAAATTCAGAACCCTAACTTTCTCACTCTAACCTTTTGCGACTTTCAGATTTCTTTGTGAAGCTTGAAGATCAAAGCTCGGGTGAGGTATTTTCATGAATTCTAACTCGTATCTCTCTCTCTAGGGTTTGATTATATCTTTACAACATTTAATGGTTGATATCTAGTTTTCAGTCGAACTGGTATTTTAAATTCTAGGGTTCTTCGATTTTTGTTCTGATCAACTTGGGTATATATGATAATTGACCAATTTAGTATACCTAGTATTGATTTACTACTCAGGTTTTCAAAATCTTTATTGTTTACTCTATCAGTTTGTGTTAATGAACCACTACCTAGGCATATAATAGTTGCCTAATGAACATTGTGCTCTATATTAGGATTGTTTGCATGATTTCTTTTGTTCTTTTGCATTATGTGTAATTGATAAGAGTTATGTGTAATTACGATCTAGTTGGGCAAAAATACAAACCCAGAAACCTTAATCAGCTATTACTCTACAAGCTCTCTTCCACCATTAATGGTCGTCAAAGGATGTAAACTTGAATATATCATGCTCTTGATGCATTTTTAGACCCCTCAAGTTGATGAGTCATGAAAATGCCTCATCTGAATATCTTAATTTAGACTAGTTAGTCTAATTCGAGCTGTTACTCTGATGTTTTGCTTGTGTTTCCTTACTCAGGTACCTTTTTCAGAGTTATGTGTGCAAAACGGATAAAAGTCGGAGAAATGCAGACTGAGGGTATTTTTGGTAATTTTGTGATTCTGATTTCATGATCAGTATTAGTGCTCGGATGGAAAGTAGAGTCCAAGACGAACCCGTAGGCGAAAACGGAAGTCAAATCGGAGTCCGGATGAGTAAGATAGAGCTAGTCAAAGTTCGGGTCAAATTTGGTGGACCAAGAGTCAAGAAGGACACGTGGTGCGCATCGAGCAAAGTAATCAGAGGGACAAGACACAAAGTGGGCTACTTTCGGTTTCATCAGAGGTACACCGAGCTTTAAACCGAGTTTGATGACGTCAGCTGACGTCATCATCATCTTCTTCTTCCTGTTATAACCGAGAGCTGTTTCTTCTTTTTAAAACCGAGACCGATTCCACCAAGACTCGATCTTTCCAACCGACTGAGAAGGGAAAGAAAGATACGAGCTGGAGAGAGGGATATCTTGCCATGAATAGGAGATAGGAGAAAAAGAGAAAAAGGAAAGAGATGAAATGAAGATTCGGTTGAAGATATATACAGTAGAGAGAGAAGATTTTCTTCCTTTATTTCTTTGACAGAGATGATTTCATTATATAGAAAGGAGATAGAAACCGAAAAGGAAGAGTTTGGTTCTCTGGGGATATAAAAGAAGATTTTGGGAATACAGAGAAATCATCTCATCTTTGGGGTCAAAAAGCTCAAGAAAACAGAAATATTAGAGAGGGAGTGAGCTTGGAATATAACCGAACAAAGAGAAACAGAGAAACCATTATCATCTTCATCTTCTTCTTTTGTTCTCTTTTCTTTGTTATTCTTTTTGTGAGAGATAGAAAAACAGTATAGAGAGAGATTCAAAGAGAGAGAGAGATATGTATTTGTAGTGAGAGAAAGTGTAAAACTGAAAAATCAAGAGATAAATAGTGATTGTTATTCAAAGTTTCATCATCTCATATCAATTTCTCTTCCATTTAGTTAGTGTTTCGGATTGAAAAAGAAATCAGAAGTGAAAAACAGTAGAGAGAGAGAGAGAGAAAACAGTGAAGAAGACGAGAAAAGAGATTGGAAAATACTTTTCCCACAGGGAAAATATTTCCGAGAAGATGAGAAAATCATCTTCCCTTAAGGCACGTTTGGCTGCAACAGGAAACAATTTCCAGCGAGAAAAAGTTTAGTTTTCTTCTTCCTCTCTTTACTTTATTTTCCAATTTCTTTTATTTAATGTCCATGAGTAATTAATTCTCTATCTAGGGTTTTAGAGGAAGTTTCAATAATTATTCTAATGATTAATTTATTACAGTTTTTATTATTTTAACGATAATATCTTCCGGGTTTTTAGACCATCCATGGACTGAAAATCTGAGTTATACAAAGAACAATCGAATTAGACCAAATTAAATTATCGTTAGAACTGATTATATGGATGAATTCAGAAAACCTAGACTCTCTCCCATTTGACTTTTCCCCATTTGAGTTTCACCTTTTTAATCGTTTTAATATTTTATTTATTTATTTATTTTCAAAACCAAAACCAAAATCAATTTCAAAACCGAGTTACTTTCAAGTTTTAGAATAGGTTTCACTTAGTCTCTGAGGAACGAACCGGTCTTACCGGAAATTATTACAACTTGACACCCGTGCACTTGCGGGTGTAGACCTATTTAGGGTAACCTTATAGGCCCATCAAGTTTTTGGCGCCGCTGCCGGGGACTATGTTTTAAATTTATTCTAATTTTGGAAAGTTTTTATTTTTGGTAAGTTTTGAATTTTGGATACTTTGACTTGCTTCTCTGTTTTTGGTGTGCAGAACACTAAGGAGCTGAAGAGAAGGCGCAACAAGGAGGAGGACCTCAAAAGAAGAAATTTACTGTTTTTATTTTTTTTATTTATTTTGGTGAGGAGAGACTTAGACTTTTTAGTACTTTCTTTTGTTTTGACCCTAAATTGGAGGGCTTTTAAAAATTGTAACCGAAAATCCAAGGAAGCCTCGGGTTCGAACACTTGAGGGAAGAGTGGCCCGGGTCGTCTACAAAGGTCGTCGCCCGTCTTGAACGGGAGGTAATTTTTCTAATCACCCACGAATCCCCTGTTAGTGGGTACTTTTTATAAGATCTTAGTAGTGCTTCCTCGGTTTTCGTGTTTAAAAAAAAAAAAAAAAAAAAAAAAAAAATGGACCAATAAAAAGGAATCGAGTGTAGTTTTTGCAAGTGTCAATTCCCATCTTGTGATCGTGCCTGATCATCATGGCGCATTTTTCTAATGGTTGGACGTACCCTGTTGATGATGATGACCTTGATATAACCTTAAGAGAATACCAACAGTTGCTTAACCAACGTGGTACGACTCTAAGAGATTGTCAGCAACTTAACGAGGGGAATAGGCTAGTTGAGCCTAACCGGACTGGTATGACCCTAGGAGAGTACCAACAGATGTGTAGAGACGGGCCTAACCGACCGGGTATGACATTTGGGGATTATCAACGAACGTCTAGAAACGAGTCTATTAGTGAGTGGAGTAGACCATATGAGCCTGATCAATCTCATATGACATTAGGAGATTATCAACAAATGTGTAGAGATGGTCCGATTAGCGATGGATATGGTCCGACGCCAAATATATATGAGAGACCTTATTGTCCACACTATTCTGAGACTAATGACTTTAGAGACAGGTATGATCCTAATATGTACGGAGGAAGTTATTATCAAGAGTCTTCAGTTAATTACACTAGTGAGCCTTATTATGAGGAGACTCTTGAAGATATTATGTCACGATTTGCGACCCAAACGAAGCAGAGGATTGAGTCCTTAACTCAAAAGATAGAGATGCTTGAGTCACAGTCATTCGTCGATGAGGAAGGGGTTTCACCACCCCAAACTCAAGAGGGTACTAGGTACGATGACGAGGGTAATACGTCTAACCCTAGTACTAAGTTAAATGTCGACGAATTTACTGATAATATCCTAGAGCCTGAAAGGTCTGATGTTGTCTTGCTTCCTCCACCTATGTCATCTCACCATGATAGGACTGCATTAGACGTTGATATCCAGGATGATGGCTCAATGAGCAAGTTTGGGGATGACACACTTCTGAACTTTCCGACATTTGAGATTTGTAAGGAGTCAGTCTTAGGTGAAAAGATAAGAAGGCATGATATTAGGAATAACTGCGAGGCTGCAGATGTCTTTGAGGACATTGATGACGCTAGAGACATGTTGGATAGTTTGTCAGACTGTTTACCTAAGGAAACCATAGACCTTGACGTGGTCCCCGAGCATATTGCCTTACCCTTAGATTCTAGTTTGACTTTTCACATGGTCTCAGACTCGGTTGTTGATCCCTTTTGGGACACTTCAGATGTCTCCTCGAGAACGTCTATGGAAATAGTGGATATTCTATCTACTAAACTTGCAGATGACTTTCTGCCTTCGACGGATATATTGGCCCTTCATTGTTATGTCGATCCTTTTGATGACTTTCTAGACGTTGGTCCCAGTATTTATAGTTACTTAGTGGACTGTGCATCCACTAAGTTTGGGGATTGCCCCTCTTCTTTGATAGTCTCACATGCACTCTCTGCAATTCACAAAGATGTGAGACTATCGTTCACTGAAAACTTTGTGTTTTGGGTGGACCCACAGATGTATCGAATATTGGTTTACAGTTAATCACATATTTGTAATCCAGTAGGTTAATTCTTTTTATTTTTTTCGAATCATCTGTTTCGTCTGGCTGAAGACGTTAAACTTAGCGCTTTCTGGGAGGCAACCCATGCATAGGACTTCCGAATCTGGTAACATCTTTCCTTACATCCTATTATTTCTGCATAGTCTTCAGAACATTGAGGACAATGTTCGGTTTAAGTTTGGGGATAGGGGATTGAATTTTTAGTCCTTATTTCAAAAATTCAAAAGGGTTTAAAATTTTTCAAAATTTTTAATTTTTGGATTGAAAATGTGAGTCTAGTTGTTTTTTGTTAATAGTTATAGAGTCTAGTTCGTCAGACTATCTGTTTGCTAAAGGTTTTTCCATGAATTTCGAGTCTTGAAGTTGTCTGTGCACTAGCCATGTGAGTGTTAGATAGGTGAAGAGTGGATTTTTCTGAGAGAACCTGATTAATCATTAGTGGAGACTTAACCTGTGTGAGATTCTGAGCCTTTCTGGTTGCTTTGAGTGATCTCTTCTGAGCTAATTCCGAGTAGAATGAAGAGCTACTCAACCTCGCAATATTCATTAGAGCTCAGTTGATCTCTTGAGTTCAAATTTTACAACCACTAGGGATGTCATCAGGAAGTAAACCCTTCTCTTGTAGTCTGAGAAACTTGAAAGCAATGTCAACTAGAGGAAAATAGATATCGTCCATCATTTAGAACCCTGAGAATAAGACATGAAGCAAAGAGGAGAAAATTATACCCAAGGAAATTGTTGAGAAAGTAAGATGTGTATTTTGAGTTGTATTACCAGAGGTAAAAAAAAAAAAAAAAAAAAAAAAAAAAAAAAAAAAAAAAAAAAAAAAAAGAGAAAAGAAATAGAAAAAAAGAAAAAATGTGTTTATGTGGTTTTGTTTAAGTGTTTATCCCTTGAAGTAGTTTTTGAAGATTTGAAGACGTCGAGTTCTCAAGGGTTCTAGTTACATCATCATTATAGTCTATTAACCTCTAGGGAGCATTGTTAGATAGTTGATTAGATGAGAAGAGTTGGTTAGTTTCCCCATTCCGTATTAGTGGTTGTTTCCTTTCTTTGAGATCAGTCGTCCACAAAATTTTAGTCCGTCTTTTTCATGTGTTGAGTTTTCCTTCATATTCATACTAACACATAGAGTGAACCATTCTTGAGTGACTTTAATTTTTGAGTGTATGACCGCGAGGCAGCAGTCGAGGCGAAATGTATTGAGAAGGTAATCGAGGTCTTGTCTGTTTGGAACCGAAATGATACTCATATTGGCTGGTCACGTGCACTTCGAGTCTTGATTACTAGTGAAGGGATTTTTAGCATTTGTATGGTTTGGTCGACTTAGATTTCATTTTTATTAACTTTCGAAAATCTACCGGATGAACATTTTTGGTCCACATCATATTTAGACCCTTTTGCATTTTTGATCTTTGAATTTTGTGGGTATATTCACTGCAAACCCTCACGAGACAAAACTCGTCCTCTTGGGTAACCTAGAGGTTTAACGGCTTGTTGCACGTGCTAAGTGCAACCGTGATTCCCTACGAAAGTGGTGAAGGTGGGTTTAGTTTTATTTTTCTATTTTTGCTCGAGGACTAGCAAAATCTAAGTTTGGGGATGTTTGATGAGTCATGAAAATGCCTCATCTGAATATCTTAATTTAGACTAGTTAGTCTAATTCGAGCTGTTACTCTGATGTTTTGCTTGTGTTTCCTTACTCAGGTACCTTTTTCAGAGTTATGTGTGCAAAACGGATAAAAGTCGGAGAAATGCAGACTGAGGGTATTTTTGGTAATTTTGTGATTCTGATTTCATGATCAGTATTAGTGCTCGGATGGAAAGTAGAGTCCAAGACGAACCCGTAGGCGAAAACGGAAGTCAAATCGGAGTCCGGATGAGTAAGATAGAGCTAGTCAAAGTTCGGGTCAAATTTGGTGGACCAAGAGTCAAGAAGGACACGTGGTGCGCATCGAGCAAAGTAATCAGAGGGACAAGACACAAAGTGGGCTACTTTCGGTTTCATCAGAGGTACACCGAGCTTTAAACCGAGTTTGATGACGTCAGCTGACGTCATCATCATCTTCTTCTTCCTGTTATAACCGAGAGCTGTTTCTTCTTTTTAAAACCGAGACCGATTCCACCAAGACTCGATCTTTCCAACCGACTGAGAAGGGAAAGAAAGATACGAGCTGGAGAGAGGGATATCTTGCCATGAATAGGAGATAGGAGAAAAAGAGAAAAAGGAAAGAGATGAAATGAAGATTCGGTTGAAGATATATACAGTAGAGAGAGAAGATTTTCTTCCTTTATTTCTTTGACAGAGATGATTTCATTATATAGAAAGGAGATAGAAACCGAAAAGGAAGAGTTTGGTTCTCTGGGGATATAAAAGAAGATTTTGGGAATACAGAGAAATCATCTCATCTTTGGGGTCAAAAAGCTCAAGAAAACAGAAATATTAGAGAGGGAGTGAGCTTGGAATATAACCGAACAAAGAGAAACAGAGAAACCATTATCATCTTCATCTTCTTCTTTTGTTCTCTTTTCTTTGTTATTCTTTTTGTGAGAGATAGAAAAACAGTATAGAGAGAGATTCAAAGAGAGAGAGAGATATGTATTTGTAGTGAGAGAAAGTGTAAAACTGAAAAATCAAGAGATAAATAGTGATTGTTATTCAAAGTTTCATCATCTCATATCAATTTCTCTTCCATTTAGTTAGTGTTTCGGATTGAAAAAGAAATCAGAAGTGAAAAACAGTAGAGAGAGAGAGAGAGAAAACAGTGAAGAAGACGAGAAAAGAGATTGGAAAATACTTTTCCCACAGGGAAAATATTTCCGAGAAGATGAGAAAATCATCTTCCCTTAAGGCACGTTTGGCTGCAACAGGAAACAATTTCCAGCGAGAAAAAGTTTAGTTTTCTTCTTCCTCTCTTTACTTTATTTTCCAATTTCTTTTATTTAATGTCCATGAGTAATTAATTCTCTATCTAGGGTTTTAGAGGAAGTTTCAATAATTATTCTAATGATTAATTTATTACAGTTTTTATTATTTTAACGATAATATCTTCCGGGTTTTTAGACCATCCATGGACTGAAAATCTGAGTTATACAAAGAACAATCGAATTAGACCAAATTAAATTATCGTTAGAACTGATTATATGGATGAATTCAGAAAACCTAGACTCTCTCCCATTTGACTTTTCCCCATTTGAGTTTCACCTTTTTAATCGTTTTAATATTTTATTTATTTATTTATTTTCAAAACCAAAACCAAAATCAATTTCAAAACCGAGTTACTTTCAAGTTTTAGAATAGGTTTCACTTAGTCTCTGAGGAACGAACCGGTCTTACCGGAAATTATTACAACTTGACACCCGTGCACTTGCGGGTGTAGACCTATTTAGGGTAACCTTATAGGCCCATCACAAGTCACTCTTAAAAGAGAAATAGTCTTGTGTTCAAGTAGGAAACCTAAAACCCTAGGGGTCAAATCTTAAGTTGATTGCGACGTTGTCGGATATTAAAGATTTGACATGCTTCTAAGCCTTCTGCAGAACCACCTGTCTTATGCAGCCCTATATCATAAGGAAATGTGGCTTAAACCTCTTGAAAGTTGTCTTCAATTCACATAACTTAACTGCCATTTCTGTCGAATTTCTCTACAATCTTGGGGACGACTTATATGAAGATCGAAATCCTTGTTGATTATTCTTTCATGTGGTTGTTGTTAGTATCATGTTCTTGTAAATCATATTCCCACTCAGAGTCTGATAGTTTCTCATATACCAAGATGATAGCGTTGATGGATTTTGCATGTTGAGAGTATCTTGTTCTTGTATTCTAAAATACTTTGAAGTATGAATTCAAATAGTAAATGAAAAACAGAAAAAGATGCTCTTAGTTGTAACTATTATATGCTCTAATAAATTCTATGTTGCATTTGGCATAAAGACTGAAATTTGTGCTAAAGAAGAATCTGCAAGTAGTTGAACTTTTTTTTTTTGCTTACTTCCTACTGCTACTGACTTGTTTTAGACCATCTAAATTGGGAGTTCATGATTCATATCCAATAAGAGGGCTGCACCCACAAGCCACAACTAGTGGTTGGAATCAAGCTATGCTTGGTGCCTACTTATAGCTCGAACAAGATTGATCTGGTTGTAAAACTATGTGGAATTAAGCTACGCTTGTTGCCTACTTAGCTTCGAACGAGATTGGTCTAGTTGTATAACTATGTGGAATAAAATCTGTCTGTCTTATGCAGCCCATGAAACACTTTTAAACCAATAATTTGTATGTTTTGAAATGTAGGAAGATGCCTTTCTCGCATGACTTTGAGATTGTTGCATGGTTATCTATTCTTGTTGCCTGGATTTCCTATCACAGATGTTTGGCGGAGTTGTATGTAGATAGAGAACCACCTAGGAGTCGTGAATTTGAGAGGCACCATATTCTTGAGCGACTATACTCAGAAAGTGATTCAACTTGTCACGCAATGCTTCGGATGAATATGAACACATTTAATAAGTTGTGTAATATGTTAGTAGGCAAAGGGCTAAGACCTGGTAGGTGGGTTAGTGTGAAAGAACAAGTAGCTATATTCCTCCTCACTATTGGTCACGACTCGCGTGTGAGGCATAACGGGTTCGATTTGATTAGGTCCTCTAAAACAGTTCATCGACATTTTCATAATGAGTTGCGATTTGTCTTAAGACTTGGTCCTGAGGTGGTGAAGCCGGAATGTGAAACTTTTTCCCCACAAATGGGTAATAGACGTGGTTGGCCATTAACATATTTTAAGGATTGTGTTGGTGAATAGATGGTACATACACACCTGCAACTGTACCTATAGAAGACCAACCACGATACCATAACCGCAAAGGAGATATTAGACATAATATTCTATTAGCTTGCTCATTTGATATGAAGATAACATATGTTCTAGCTGGATGGGAAGGGTATGTGCATGATAATAGGTTGCTGAGATCTGCAGTCACAACATGTGAAGACAAGCTAATAGTTCCTTCTGGTATAGCTATGCCACCTCTAAACTTTGTTGATGGTTGACATCATTGTACAATGTACTAATGCACACTTTTTGTTTGATAGACAAGTACTACCTTGGTGATGCCGGTTTTCCACTTGCACCGGGCTTCCTGACGCCTTATCGTGGGACTAGATATCATTTGTCTGATTATAAAGGACGTAAACCAGCGAACCCAAGGGAGCTTTTCAACTATCTAGACTCATCTTTACGTAATGTGATAGAACGAGTGTTTGGAGTCCTGAAGAAAAGATTCGCATATTTACGAGCATCTCCATTTTATTCCGTGGATTCACAAATAAAAATAATTCTATCTTGTTGTGTTATGCATAATATAATAAGAGATATAGATCCAGATGATAATGGTGATGAATAAGAAGATGCCGTCGAGGAAGAACATGATGAAGTAACTGATCAAAGGGATGATGTAGTAGGACTCGAGCCAAATCCAAATTGGACAAGAGTTAGAGATGTTCTTGCGCTTAGGATGTGGAATGAGTATCAACGTTGACATGTATTTGATTTTTATAGTGATATGTATTTGATTTTTAGAATGATATGTATTTGATTTTTAGAATGATATGAATTATGAATTTGTGTACTTGTTTTATTTACATGCTTATTTTGTTAAACTATTAGAGATGAATGAAGCTGATTCGCAAAAAAAGGAGAATGTGACATGGATTGTTCCAATGGACAGAGCGATGCTTGACACTTTTAAGAGAACAAACTCTTCTTGGCAACAAAAGTAAAGGTGGTAATGCCGGTTGGAAAGGACCTGTTTTTGTTGCTATTTCAAATGTTGTTCAACCCTTGTGTCAACAAAAAATCAGCAAAGCTAACATTCAAAATCGAATAAAAACAATGAAGAAGTCAAAAAAAGGGGTGGAAGAACTTCTGAAACTTAGCGACTTCCGTTGGAGCTCTAGTAGGAATATGTTTATTGCTGAGGATCTAGTATGGGATGAACTTCTACAAGAAAGTAAATTTACCTTAATTTCAATACCTTCAATGACTATCTTACATAAACCCAACTTGTTGGTTATGAGAATGCTTTCAAGTTCTAATACTAGCTAATTTATCACTATCATGAATTTATCGAACATAGATATCATGAATTTGTCAAACATAGAATATCAAATTTGAAATCATTCTGTCTATGAGTTTTCTTGAATTGGGTTAGTTTTCATGATTAAGGTTAGGAAGTACATATCATGAATATTTGTGCAATAGAACATTAGAAGAATATGCAAGGATGAAAAGGGGCAAAAATATTCAGGGAGACAACAATCACTATGAGATATCATATTGATAACTGATCATAATTTCATAGTTTTTAACCTTCATAATAACCAAATCAATTGCAGGAGGAACCAAATCAAGGTAAAATTGAGTAACAATGGTATAAACTGTTCCTAAAACTGTTCCTTGAGCTTTAATATTTGCTATCTTGAATGTTGCTTCTCTACCACCAGCCATGCTAATTCCACCAACCATGTTCCTTGAGCTAGCCGCACCTCAGCAATATAGGTTATATCATAGAACTGAAAATGAGTTTGGGCAAGCTTAAATTCTGCACATTAGAATTTACTTGTCAGGCTAGTATACCTATATATTGTAGCAATGGGTTTACTCAATGTAGATGAAGAGGGGTTTATTCTCCGTATATGTTGTTATGTACTAGAGTTATGTTATGGTTCTGCCTATATATTATAGCAGTGAATTACTTTGCTTCCATGCATTTTTGTTATAGAGTTATGATTCCAGCCTTTATTTGTGGTTTTCTTATGTTTTTCTTTTTATTATTTGTAGGCAAGACCACGTTTGAAATTTTTAAGAAACAAGTCCGTCTCTCTCTATTTTTAAGAAACAAGTCCATGTCTTTGATCTTATAGTGTATGAAGTTGGGTTGTTTATAGGATGAGATCTGAGGATGAGAGGAATAGAGGAGAAGGATCCCTGAAAATTTTTGAAAAGAGAGAGCGAAAAGGAAAATCTTTTGTTTTTTCATATCTGGTGATTGTCGCGGGCAAAGTGTTAGTCGGTTGTAGCCGGCGACCTTTCTCCGACGGTATTGAAAGAAAAGATAAATTGGGTAAGATTTTTTTAAAAGAGGGGTAAAAAAGGAAGTAATTAGTCAACTGTTAAAGTTGACTAACGGAACATTCAAAAGGGGGTCATATCGGAAGTTTGTCATCTTTAGGGGGAATTTTGGCGAACTAGTCATCTTTAGGGGGCCAAAATGTAATTAACCCTTATAATATCTATAACGTAAAAGCATGGGCCCATGCTAAAAAACAGAACATGAGCCTTATATTGAGTTGACCACCCTTAGCAAAATGGGGGCCTCGTTTGGAGAGGGGCCCGGTGCGACGACACCGGTTGTACCCCCTCTCCCAGGCCCCTGAAACAACTTAAGCATGTGGCGGGAATTACAAATCTATTCTTGGCCAAACAATATAGAGTAAGGTATTGTCGTTACGAGAAATCATATTACAAGATTGTTATTCATAATACTCATATCCTTTCTCGTACGCCAAACATAGGCTTAAAGGTCCACAAGCATGAGAACTTAAATATTTTCGTTTATTGCCTCTTAAGAAAAACAAAGAAATCTTGCATAATACAAATACTTGGGTGACAAAGAGTTGTTTCCTCATGCCCTACGGGCACGCATGGCCGGCAAACTACCATTCCTGTCACCCCTCAAAATAATTAATTTTTCTTCTGCGTCCTCTCCTCCATCTAGCATCTCATCTTGCTCTCAAAAACTCTCTATGTCCTTATCTTTCCCTATCTCTCAAGCTTCTCATTTATCTTATTTCTCTCTCGGTCTCTCCGAATTCTTTATGTCCCTATCTCTCTCGCTAAAGCTTCATTTGAAGCTTGCCTGGAAGCTCCAAAGAAAGAGGATGAGTCTTGGACAAATAAGAGGTAAAAGGCGAGAGAATGAACGATATGTGATGATAGTGGATACAAGGAAGAAAAAAAAGTTACATTTTTTAAAGAGTGGCCAACAATGATGCATGAACAAAAAAAATAGTAGTAGTTAGCACTTGTAAAAAAGATTAGATATTCTATTTCCAAAACCCAATAATTTGTATTCTTATACAGTATAAATTTCAAAGTCGAGCAGGTACAACGGATTTGTAATTCTCAACTAAACCAAGGAGTTGAGAAATCTCAGGAAAACAATTCTTCCTAATATCAGCATAAATTTCTCCTTTCCATTTCCTACCTCCTAATTTCTCCCCCAAGCGCAAACCAGCTTCCATAGTCTCTTCCATGCTATCATACGCTGAATCAATAATCCCCAATTCCACCGCTTTATCCGCTTTAATCTTCAAACCCTGAAGAACAACATCTCTCCTCGCTAATGGCGACGAGATCTTCGATTTCATCAACGCCATGAAATAATCAGGAAAATTCATTCCAAGATCGATCTCACTCATATACAAAACTCCTTTATCTTTCCTCATCAACACGTAATCGTGGCTCAAAGCAAGCATGAAACCAGCAGCGGCGGCGTGGCCGGTTACGGCGGCGATTGTTGGAAGAGGAAGTGAAATTAGATCGGAAACCACCGGCCTGAAAGCTTCTACCATCTCAAGTAAACGATCATAGAAATTGGTTGGTCCGGCGGCTTGAGCGTAAGAGAGATCGAATCCATTAGAGAAGAATTTTCCGTCGGCGGTTGTGATTAGAGCTGATCCAGGTTTAGCTTCTGCGTGGATTTGGCCGAGAGCGGTTCTGATTGTAGAGATGAGAGTTGGACTGAGACGGTGTTGTTCATCGTCGCCGGTTAGGGTTAGGAAGAAAATGTTACCGCGTTTCTCTAGCGTGCACATGGTTGAGGGACGAGAAGAAAGAAAATAATACTCCTCCGTATTGGAATTATGCACACCCTCCTCTTTTATCTCTTTGGGGTTGATATAGTGATCCACAAACTGATTTCTTTCTAGTTTCTAGTTGAGAGACAAGAGATTTTCAACAAAAAAATAGTTTTTTTTTTTTGTTGAAAGAACAAAAAAATAGTTTAAAGACAATAGATTTTCAACAAAAAATAGTTGAGAGACAGACGAGGTTGGATAAGCAACCTGTCTTAGTGGGTAGCCTCATTTGGATACGCATATAGCTTATTAAGGTAACTTCTTTTTCCGTGCTTAAACAAAAGTACTTTATAATAAACTAATTAGATTGTTTGGTTCGGCATAATAAAAGCGCTTTTTTATCTTCAATTATTACGATGTGACGTTTGGCAAAAATAAGCTACAAAAATTTTAATTAATTTTCGTTTAGAAACCAAATCAAGCCATGAATTGATTTTTGTTTAGAGGGAATGGGCGGGACGTCCAAAATTGGGCCGAAAAAGAGGGCCCAATCCATTCGTACACAAAAATGCGTTCCCAGTCCAACGCGTCAGAGGGGATGGAAAATTACGGAAGGATCCGTTTTCTTTATCGAATTTACGAAGAATGCCATCCAGAAAATTACGGAATTGCCACTCTGAAAAACATGGGATTCTCCACTCCGAATTTTACTTCCTCTCTCTACTGTTGTACTTTCTCTCTCTAATTCTCTTTCCAGATTTATTTCTCTTTATTTATTTAACCAAATCCTAAATTCTCTCCTAATTTAACCAATTTCTAACTAATTTAGATTTTTTCTCTCTCTCTAATTCCTATCATCTCTCCAATCTCAACAAATTCCTTTCTTTTCAAAATTTTCTCTTCAATCTAAACAAATATTTCCAGATTGGTTCAAAATTCTTTTTTTTTTTTTTTTCTAGATTTGTTTCTTATCTCAAATTTCGAATTTTTCAAGATTGGTTCAAATTTCGAATTTTTCTCTCTAACTTTCCAGATTTATTAATTTAACCAATTCCTAATTTCTCTCAAATTTTAACCAATTTCTAACTAATTTCGAATTTATTTCTAACTAATTTCTCTCAAATTTTTTTTTCAGATTGGTTCTTGTTTACGGAAATTGTTTAATTTACTGAGGATTTCTTGTATACTAGACACTTTTGTGTTGGGAAATTTTCTGGTTTATCAGAAACTGTTTAATTTACTTGGGATTTCTTGTGTACTAGACACTTTAGTGTTGGGAAATTTTCTGGTTTACCAGAAACTGTTTAATTTACTGGGGATTTCTTGTGTACTAGACACTTTAGTGTTGGGAAATTTTCTGGTTTACCGGAAACTGTTTAATTTACTGGAGATTTCTTGTGTACTAGACGCTTTAGTGTTGGGAAATTTTCTGGTTTACCGGAAACTGTTTAATTTACTGGGGATTTCTTGTGTACTAGACGCTTTAGTGTTGGGAAATTTTCTGGTTTACCGGAAACGGTTTAATTTACTGGGGATTTCTCTCTAGATTTTTCCTATTTTCTTTCTCTCTAAATTTTATTCCTTTTTTATATTTTCTGTCCAGATTTTTCTCTTCCCATATTTCCTATTTTTATTCTTTTTATTTCTGTTTAAACATGTTTTCTCTCTCCAATCTTACTACTTTCCTTTTCTCAAAAAGATAGAGATGATGGCAAGAATATAATCGATTTCGAAATATTTATATATAGATAGAAAATTTACATAACTTCTTCTTCTGTTTCTCTAAAAAATTTAGAGAGAGAAAGAAAATAAATATTCCAGATTTCAAAAATCTTTCCAAAATCTGGGCGGGGGGCTTAATTACTTTAGATGGAATCTTTCAAAAATCTGGGCGGGAGTTTTAATTTTCGCCAAAACTTAATCCAAAATTTTCAAAATTTGAACGAAATAAGAAAGAATCAGCGTTTTTGAGAAGGTTTTAGAGAGAGAAACAAAGAAAAAACAGAGTATTTATCGGGATTTAGATATATTTAGAGAGAAAGATGTTGTTTTGCGATAATCTAGAGAGAGAAAGAGTCAGTTAAGAGAGTTTAGAGATATTCAAGTGAGATTTTGCGGGATTTAGAGAGATGAAATGAGTGTTTAACGTCAAAAACACGGAGGGGTAAAAGAGGAATAAAAAAACAAAAAAACAGAAAACTCTTAGCTGTCCCTGACATTTGGACCTAAAACGCATTTCGGTCCGAGTTTGGGCTGAACGCGTATTGATGTGGCAAAATTTGGACCATTCCCTCATTTTTTGTTTTGTTTAATAGGGTACAGAGGGATACTGCCGAGTGGGTTTAGAAAGAAGTGGTGAAGTGCAAAGATCACTAGGTTTTTTGGCACCAAGTTGGGTCTTGTTCTCATTAAAAAAAAAAAGTTGGGTCTTGAGCATAGTGAGCTGTAAAAGGATCAATTTGGTTTTTCTCCAAAACAAACTAAACTTCAAAGTTGTTGAACTTGCGGTTTAGAGAGAGAAAGTGCCCTAGGTCTTAGAGAGAAACTTCTCTAGTTCTTGAACAAAAACTTATCACAGCATATACACACTAATGAATTACAAAGACAATATATATCTAAACAGAATCTTCTAAATGGAGGGCAATGAATCACAAAATGGATTAACAGACCTAATGTTCAAACCAAAAAGTAACGAAACTAATATATTAAATTAGAAACAGAGATATTTTTTTGTGTGCATAAGATGGATGGATCTGTAATTACATTGAAAGTGAAGATAGATTCGAGAAGTTTTAATTTTGATTATACCCTTCTCTCTAAACCCTAGACTTGGAGGGTGTTTGATTTTTGCACTTATTAAGTGACTTTCACTTAATAAGTGCGGGTCGGCAATTTTAGGTCGTTTGTTTTTTCACTTAATAAGTGAATATCACTTGTAAGTGGGGTCAAAGTAAGTGCAAAAAAGTAAGCTCCAACTTGGAGCTTATTTTTTTGCACTTACTTTCTAAGTGCTAAAAAAGACATTTCTATCCCTACCGAATATAATAATTACCAATGTAATTATAACTAAAAAGAAAATCTTAAACAATTGATAAGTAAAAAAAAATCTTGTTATTACTTTATCAATGACCCTTTTCCTTCTTCACTCATCCTTCACCTAAGTTTTTCTCTTAAATTTTTTTCACATCTCTTCCTTCATTAATCACGGAACCACCCAAACTCCATGATGTAACCTAAGTTCTTTCTCCTTCATAATTTTTAATTACTTGAGGTTAATATTTTCGACATAAAGCACTCATAAATCGTAATTCTCGTATCCAAACTCGTGAGCATAATGAATTAGTATGAAATGCTAATATGTAAATACTTTAAGGTCAAAATAGACAATTTATCAATTTTATGACATTTAGAATTAATATAAAAATAAAAATCAAGCACTTAGAAGTGATAGAAAACAAACGCCATATCACTTACAAGTGATATCACTTACTAAGTGATTATCACTTAGTAAGTGGTAGCACTTAGAAGTGCTAAAAAATCAAACACCCTCTTGGTTTAGAAGAGAAGGAGATAGAAACTCTATTATCTTTCCTCCCGAAAAACAGTGCGTCAAATTAAATTGGCTTCCCGAGAAAGCTATAAGCAGAAGCCAGGAAAATCTGGCTTCTGCTTTTTGGTGATAATGAGCTTTTTGAGCTTAAAAAAAGCAGTAGCTTTTTTATAACCAAACGCACACTATTTCTAATAAGCGCTTAAAACAAGCTAAAAGCTAACTTTTAGCTTATTTTAAGCAACCCCAAACGAGGCCGGATTTTTCACTCTGGGAGCGACTAATACCACAAGCTAAAAGTGTTGTTAGCGGCTGCCGACAAATGTTTGTGATCAAAAGAGATCGACCTTGGTCAATCTCCAGCACCGGGGGCTAACGACATTTTTAACAAATGTTTTTTGCCGCTCCCCTCTTTCCAATTGTTTGAGAATTGATTTTTGTAGTGCTGGTATTAATCATAATTGATTTAGTCAATTGATCATCACTAAGTCAACTGTTTAACACACTTAAAGAAAGAAAGATGAAGAACAAATGAATGGTCGTCGAGTAAGAGCATCTCAAATGGTTTCAACAAAAAGAAAACATCTCTGATGTAAAACAAAAAGAATTCAAAATGTCATATGTGTAAAGTCTAATATAAGATTTTATTTTTTAGATGTCACTGTTCAAATATTTAATTCAAAAGACATCTCTAATGCGACACTCTAAAACTTAAAAATGAATTAGGTGTCATTTCCTAGATAGATAATTTGTTATTTAGGAGCATCTTCAATGCAAGACGAATTGAAAAATTCTAAAACGATGTGTCATCATTTAATTTTAAGATGTCTCAAGAAGAAACTAAATATTTATTGAGGATCTGACCGCTCAAGATTAAAGACAAAACCACCCATCTACGAAATGACAACCAAGTAATTTTTAAGGTTTTAGAATGTTAATATGTAGATGTCTTTTGAATTGAGATATCAATAATGGCATCTAAGAAAGAAAATCTCATTTGACACTTTACATGTAACAATTTGAGTTTATTAAGTGAGAGAATTGCGGGTGTGCCAATATCATTATCTAGAAACAGGGGCGGGCATACTTTGGGACTTGCAGAGCCACGTGCCCCCACAGACCCAAGTCTGAAGAAGATTATCGGGCAAGTCTGGTTAAACTATATAGATGGAAGTGCAAGATATAATCAGGATTCACTCTGTATTGTGTTGGTTCCACACTTGTATGTCCATCCAGGGAGTTTGGGTCTCCACTCCCCTTGGCATCATAGTATTTTTTTTTATATTTTTGGATTGTAGTTTGGTTTTTGCCTCTTAATTTCTTATAAACCTAATTTTTAACCCTCATCTTTATTTTTGACTTCTCCCCCCTTTTGTTAGTCTTTTTTGACTCACATATTTTCAGAAAATCATGTTATTCCCTTCCAAACTCTGTCTTTCATTAACTTTTTTAACGAACATCAATGGTGTTGATTCTTTTCAAGATAAACAAGTTTCTTAATATATTTATAGAGGATTAACATTGTTTAATTGTGTATTACTCTCGCAATCCATCAATAGTTCCAATATTTATTTATTTTTTTGTTATTTAAAAAGTACCCCCACAATGTAGATTTTTTACGCTCGTCATTGTCTAGAGCTATCTTCAGAGCTCTCCCAGGAAAAGGAAAACAATATCTCGCCGAGTAAGCCTTATATAACCGATGCACATATTCTTCTGATGAATTGATTTGTTCTCCGACTTCGACATTTCGACCTTCCTCTTTCTTTCACAAGGAATTCCCAAGAAAAACAATAATATTCTAATTGACGCCATGTGCATTTTCTTCAATGAAAAAGACATCAAAGAAAGTCTTGTGATTTATTTTAGAAACTTCGTTCGAGTGATACTTAAACATAGTTTTTTTTTTAAGGAATTCTCAAGAAAAACAAAGATGCTTTATTTTATAAATGTTATGGCCTTGGATTTTAAACATTATATGAATTGCAATAAAAGTTTTATTTTCTAAATTTTGGTTCGCTTAATTTATTTGTCTTCAAATTTGTTAGAAATTTTCTTCAACAAATTTCCCCAAGTGAAGCGAAATATGGTGATAAAACGAAAACAATGTGTTTCCTCTAGGATACGACATATTTGTGTGATTTTCTTAAACAAATTCCCCCCCCCCCCCCAAACAAGGGAAATATTATAATAGAAAGTGAAAACAATATGTTTTGTCTAGGGAACTTTATATTTTATGTTATTTTCACCAGTAAATTTTCGCGCAGTTAAGGAAAACATGCTAGAAAATGAGCAAATCGTATGTTTTCTTCACGGAACTACATACTAGTGTTATTTCTTTAACAAATTTCACATATTTTGCATAAATTACCTAAATAAAATTCAAAGCCAAAGTACATAGATATAAAGTCAAATGTTGTTAAAACTCTAGAAATTAGAAGGAAAAAAAAAACTCATAAGACTTTCTTTGATGTCTTCTTCATTGAAGAAAATGCTCAGTAGAAATCGCCTCCAGGAATGAGCTGGTTGGTGAAGCGGAGGGAGTGGAAGGGAAGAAGTCGGAGGGAAAAAGTGGAACTCAAATGAAGGCAAGTTTCTTTTCCCATTTCTAATTAATTTGACCTATTTCACTTTTTTTTTTGTTGAAAGCAAATACATTAAACTTAAGAGTCGATTACAATATCCAAATTATAAAAACAAAATAACAGTAAACAAAGTAAAGCAACAAAATTACAGAATTGAGGAATTACACAATATAACTTCGATTAGTGTAGCTTCCTTCATTCTGTAGCTTATAAGCCTGACAGATCTTCAAGAGGATGATCTGAAATTTGGTCTTGAGAGTCCTTCCGGTTGATTGAAAGATGAAACTAGTAACTATCTTCCTGTAACATTGAAGATGGATTAAACAGACACCCCAGCGTTCTAGAACGAAACGAGGATGTCTGTGAGGTGGAACTAAATGAAGATTCCGAGTTATCCCGTCAGTATTCTCCATGTACAAAGACCATATCCGCTTGAGTTCGCACAAAGTAGAATCTAATCAGACACCTGGTAAATGGGATCACCATCACAGCCCGAGTATAAATACCCAGCTAATCCGACAAATGCTCGCAAATGACTTGCGAAAAGGGGTGGAAGTGAAAATGTTAAAGAACTTGGATAAAGAGTCAAATCTATTCGAAAATCAAACACAAAAGTAATTGACAAAGATTGGGCTGGGGAATGCACAACAAAAGGTGGGCGACATAGGTGAACATTGTTATTCGAATTGTAGTGTCTTCCGGGGTCGAAAGCTAAGTTAATACTTATATTAAATCTCTTATAGGATAATCGATATGAACTCATGAGCCGCAAGGTTAATCGATGGATCCAAATAAAAATAATTTGATTCCAGGAGTTAAAAGATTTTTTGGTGCAGTAATGGAAGATGGTAGAATGAGATCCAAGGTTGAAGTTGTGTTCAGTTGAGATTGACGAGATGTGTGAACCTAGGGTTAGGTCATCGTTTAACATGAGAGGGATGAAAAAAACAACCATTTGATGATCTCTAAGCTCATCATCCTCTAACGATGTAATGCTAATAACCAAGAGATGAAATAAAATAGACATGCAAGACTTATTTAATGGGTATTTATGAGTCGAGATAAAGGTGTTAAAAGATTGTAATAGAAAGACTTAAAATTGGTAGCGAGATGTGGTGTGTGGTCTCTGTTGGCTAAAGATGTTCAATTAACCATATCTAAGAACAATATTTTTATGGATCGTATAGACTAGACGGAATAAGATAGAGATTATTGAGAAAATGAAAAAGTAAAAGAATTAAGATTAGATAGACGTCCCTCTGGCTGAAATAAGTAGATCCAAAGAGGATCGCAAGGTGATTTAAGGATTCTTCACTGCGACTTTAGATCTTTTCATGCTTAGCATCTTCTCTAGTTGTTGAGGTTGGTCTTTGCTGATTTGCTCTTAGAGTTACTGGAAAAAAAGAGATGAAAACTCTAGATGATGTTTTTGGTACCTTCAGAAGAAATAACCTCGATCTTTACATATGATGGTTGCTTATTGATTTGTGGGGGATTTTATCTCTTCAGTTCGTTAGAATATGAGAGGTAGTAGATTGATGGAGGATAAATCAACACTGGCTTAAGGAAAAAGGTGGTTTAGGGTTCGCGAGAAAAGGAGAGTGAAGAATCGCCTTTGCTGACGTCAGCTGGTTACTTCTCTCTCCTAAAAAATCGCGTCTTTACCTATTTCACTTTCAATTCTTTAAATAATCCTGAGTTTCAAATTTAAAATCCTTTTAAAGTCTTTAAATAACAAACTAAAAGTTTTATCTTTCTAATATGCATAGTCCCCCCCCTCCCCACCACAGTAGGTCCCCAATAACAAAACCCAACTTGCCTTACCAAATACCTTCTTTTCCTTATACACCTTTATCATTATTTTGCCCTTCTTTGTTCTTTTTTATGATTGATTTAGGATGAAAAAAAAAAGAACTTGTGGAGGCAAAGAACAAATCATATTTGTGTACCAACTTAATCGAGGTGACGTTATGTTTCCTATATGATTTAGGTTTTCTCATCGGGATCTATAAACGTTTAATAACTAGCTGTGACTTTTTATTCTTCTTAGGGAGATTTGTTGTTTGGACCCCCTTTCATATAATCCACTTGCTGTTTGGACTCCCTTTTTCCAGAGTTGCATTTTGGACTCCCTTTTTCAAAAAAATAGTTAAATATAACAGCACAATAAAAATCTTGAAATGAAAATATTATTTTACCCTAAGTAAGTGAAAAATACGATTTTACCCTCAAACTAACCTAACCCATCCCAATTTTTAACCTTAATGTTAACTAACCCTAAATTATGACCCGCGAGTCTAACCCTAGGTGATTGAACCCGATTCCAATCTACACTAAAAATCGATTTGGAGTGAAGGGAGTCCAAAACCGAGTTTCCTCCATCTTCTTCGATTCTCTCTTTGTAGCTGTTAACAAAAACGAGTGGGAGAAGGAAACCAGTCGGGTAAGTGGTTACCAATGTTCTTCATCTTCGCCATCTACCTTCATCTTTTCCATTCTAAAATTTGAGGGTGTTTCTTGTCGACATCGATTTGGGCTTCAGATTTTGAGTTATTTTTTGCAGTAATCGATTGGGATATATGTATAACAAGTTCTACTAAACTGTAAGATTTTTTTGCTTTACCTTTCTACAAGTTATGATCTTCATACAATTTTAGGTTCAAATATTTAGGTTTTCTGAAATTGGAATTTTTTTTTTAGAATTAGGTATGTTCTAATATTAGGGTTCTTAAAATTGGGAGAAACCTTCAATTGGGGGTTTTGGGGGTTTTATTTTGTTGTATAGAATGTCATGATAGAATAATATATTGATTTCATCTTTCTTATACTAGAGTGGAAGAAGATCTAGGTTGGTTTTTTATTAGGTTTAATTTGAACTTGATTTTGATTGTTTGTTCAGTTATTAGCTGTGATATTTGATTTTTGGTTTCTTTTTCATGTCCTAATTTAACTTAAATTTGAGTTCTAAGTGGGTTTTAACTATAACTTGATAGTCTTTTCATGTTCTAGTTTGAATTTCGACTTCCTATGATGGTTGGTTTACAAGTTGAGTTATTTTCACTATTGGATTTAAAACTAGTTTTACATAATCTTGGTAATTAGATTTTTTCATACTGAATATATATTGTATCAATTTCAAAAAAAAAAAAAAAAGAATATATATTGTATCATCTTTCTTATTCTACGAAGGAAAATGTCGACACTAAAAGAGGGACTTACAAATATGGTGTATACTCAAGGTTCTATACAACTACCAACTATGGAGACTAGTACACCACCACATGTCTATTCAAAGTTCATGTGAGTATGTTAAGTATGCAGTAAGTTATTTTTTAATTTGTTTGATGAATTATTACTTGTTTCGTATTTCTAAATATTTTTCTAGGTAGAGACGCCGAATTACCCTCCTTTAACTTGCCAGCTTATCCCGGAATTACTTGTTTCATATTTCTAAATATTTGTACTTTCTTATTGCAGGCTCCTGAAATTGTCACTTCACCACCATTAAAGAGAGGTCCGGGAAGGCCTAAAAGAAACAGGCATCGAGCTCATACTGAACCCCCCGTGCGAAGAAAGATGAGAAGGTGTTCAATATGCAAAGATTGTAACCACAATGCGAGGACATGCCCTCAGAAGTACGATGCTGCTGCTGGTTGTCACAAGAAATCAACAAAGAAATGGAAGAATTCTTCAAGTATTGGTGATGTGAGCACAACCGAGACTAGTGCAACAACTGCTACTAACATAGGGACTGCTAATGCCACTGAAAGGATTACAGCTAATGCTACTCTAGGTGCTGCTAATGCTACCAAGAAACGAAAGAAATCAGGTGGTTCTTCAACCGGTAAGCCAAGAGGAAAGTCAAAGAATGGCGACATCAACATATCGCAAACGATTTGAGGAGAAGTTGGAAAAAATCAACGTAATAGTAACGTAACAATCAATGTCACCGTGAACAATTGATTGAGGATAGTATTTTTATTGAAAAGAGTGTTTGGTGTTACTTTTGGTGTTTTTGGTGTTACAGGAACCAAATACTTTTGGTGTTACAGGAGGATCTCAATTATTTTTAGTGTTACAGGAACCAATACTTTTTTGGTGTTTTTGGTGTTATTTCATCCATTCATGAACTTTTATTAGTTTACTGTTATCCCAATGGAACATGAATGAACCTAATGAATTAGTTTACTTTTGTTACTTTTTTTACTTTTGTTACTATTGGGATACCGGGATAAGCTGGCAAGTGAATATGAACCTAACAAATTAGTTTACTGTTGTTACTTTTGGTGTTAACAACAGCAGTATGAATATGAATATAATGAATTAGTTTACAGCAGCATGGAACATGAATCAAGTTCCACTGTGAGTTTCATGAATTAACAGCAGCATGGAACATGAATTTCATGAACATAATGAATTAGTTTACAGCAGCATTGTTACTTTTGGTGTTATGTGAACCTAATGTACCCTTCTTAATGGCCTGGCCAAACTCGAAGCCGTTGTTGGTCTCTGTACTGCAAAGACCAATGAAGCATCTCACTGAAAACCGACGCTAGTGACATGTTTTCAACTTCAGGTCATTGACTCTACTGCAAAGACCAATGAAGCATCTCACTGAAAACAGCAGCATGCAATCAAGTTCCACTCACCAAAAAACTAAACAAAACAATGAAAGATAAAAAGAAGATATGCCAGAAGAAATATATCTATTACATAACTTTTAATTTTACATATAACATCCACACTTAACGTCTACACATACATAACTAACATCAACAATTAATCCTTACATAACTAAGGTTCACAACGGGCATTACTAAGAAAATTGAGAGCGCAATTTCAATTTTTTAACGACTTCCTCGCATATATCTTCAACATTGACTTCTACTTTCTATTTGTTCTTCATTGACACGAAAAGAACTTCCTTCCAAATGAATGAGGTCTAGCCGACATCCCCAATTTTCTTATTCCATTGCAATTGCCGTTAATGCATCTCGAGTACATCCATGGGCTATGGAATGATTCATGACCAAATTGATCATATATTAAACAATTACCCTTGTAAAATGAACAAAATCAAGTTATAAATACTCTTACAGACAATGATATTAATCAAGTTAGTAATTATAAAGATGAGTAAAAGAATCCTAATTTTTCATACTTCGATAGAAACAAATCAAGTCAAACGAATAAAATAAAGTACTTACAAATGAATCAAATTGTTCTTCCCCCATAATCCAATCAGTATTCCCCTTTCAACTTGTAGAATTTGGAGTCTACAGAGTGTTTCTAGCGTTTTGATGATCGATTAAATTACATTATTACAAAAGAAGATATACCAATATTGAATTGGGGAAGAACAATTTTGATAGCAAAAATAGTATGGATGGGTTTATGTGGATGGATTAGTTCATGTCTCATAGTAGCAAATGAAATTTCTCATTCTATTAGAGCTGGTGATATGGGTCCTTTTCATGTTGGCTGATAATCATCATAAACCTTCAAGTTATCACAGATAAACTTTCTCACTCATCTTCATGATCAAACAAAAATCTAACCTAATCGAAATGATCAATAATTTGCTAGGTATCTTAGGAATTGAAATCTTTACTAGTTAGTACTATATTATATTATAGAAATTAAAATCCCCTTTGTATCTTACCCACTTCAATAAACATATCAAAAAAATTAGATAGAGAGAGATTCTTCACCTATTAACAAACATTAAGATATACAAACATTTAAAACTTGATTTGAGAAAAAAACAAAATTTACATATAGAAAGAGAGAAAAAGATTTTTCACTGATTTCTTAGGGCAAAGAAGAAAAGCGAAATTTAGAGAGAGAGAGAGTGCATTAGAAAGAAAATTACCTGATGATGCTTCATTGATCTACCATCTTCAGCCTTGATTTCTTCACCAATCCGTATACCTCGTGAAAATGGTGAAGAACACGATGGTTCCAGAGATTTTACCCTTTCCCTTTCATAGAGACGAGCAACTTATTAAACAGAGAAGGGTTGGCCCGACGGGTTTGTTTGTAATGATTTTGGACCGTCGATTTTATGTACACGTGGCAAACATCGGGTTGTCTAGTTAAATAAACTAGGGGGCCTAAGTGCAATATCAATTATACAAGGTTAATTTTGGAATTATCGAAAGTCTAACTTCTTAGACGGAATATACCCTCATGATTCTGTCAA
Source organism: Eschscholzia californica (assembly GCF_041429995.1). Lineage (NCBI taxonomy): Eukaryota > Viridiplantae > Streptophyta > Magnoliopsida > Ranunculales > Papaveraceae > Eschscholzia > Eschscholzia californica. The sequence goes on along the minus strand of NW_028238420.1, from coordinate 26,030,430 downwards.
AAGTGAGTCCAAAATGCAACTTCTGGAAAAAAGGAGTCCAAACAGCAAGTGGGTTATATGAAAGGGGGTCCAAACAGCAAATATCCCTTCTTCTTAACTTCTTTCGCTATTGTAGACTCTAAAAGAAAACATCTCAATTCTTCAAATTACAAAAAAAAAAAGAGAAATCTAAGTGAGAACGACTGTTTGTTACGACCATTGCAAAGCCGTCGCATATAGTATATTTATAATGGGCATGTCATAAAAAAGCGTGATAAATAAATACTTACAACAAGGATCTCCTTAAGAAACCGCCACATAAGAGAAAAAGACGGAGGAGTTGCATTATTTTCATTAGTTGGGGACTTATGATGGCTAAAAAGACCATTCATAACTATGCCGCTTCATGTTTCCGTGTTTCGAGTCACGGTTTGTCAGACAACTTATAAAAAAATCTATATCTAAGTTTCACTCAAATGAAGTTTCTAAAATGAACCAAAATCAACACACTTATATTTGTTTTCAAACAAATAAATGATGCAGCGAAAAATTAATAAGAAATCCCATATACTGAATACGGAATAAAAGTGACAAGGTGTATAATATATATAAATGTAGCAATCACAGACGCGACTAAATTTCGGCAGAGTCTCCTCTGTAAATTGAAATTACCAAACCTGAAAAATCTGTCAAACATACATACATATATCCATAATTTTCATATTAAGACACAGCAAAATCAAAACTCAAAAGATATCACATGAGTTTATATACCAGAGTGATACATACATACTGTCTGTTTTATGATTATTTACATAATTTCAAAATATCAAAAAGTAGAATGATCTTACATCACAAGTTGCGCACGAGCAAAACTAAATTGATCAAAGTCTATAGTACCTGAACAAAAATAAATGAAGGAGTGAGATAACTCAAAAGTTAGCTCAGTAAGATACCTAGACATTCTAACCGCACCACACTACATCAACAGTTTAATATATCAATAGTTATAAGTATTACATATATACAGAGATACCAATATGCACACCAAGCAAGACAATACAACATGATAATTCTTCTAGCTAATCAACATCATGATTGAATCCCCCTTCAGTTGGGGTTACCTTACTATTCGGTTAGGAAGAACCGGTGGGCCATTGTTAATATGTAGGCAGGCAGCGCCTTATCGGATAGTTGACTACTGCAATGTACGCATGGATCCACGTCATACCCGATAAGAGCTTTCATACTCTCCCTTTGTCATCATCATCCATCAAACGAACTTGTGATCTCAATACACATCAAATAATGATGGTGGCAAATACGTGGGCAACCAATTTTCTTATGTGGTCAACTATTTTTGGGTCCGGTACAAGTCATCTATGTTTGACTTAATTGCCTTCGATTTAATAAGGGGACAACTCAATAAGGACTTGAGTATTAACACTAATTAATTAATCTGAGGACCATTGAGAAACAGAAGGGGGTTATGATGTAGATGAAATACTCATTTCTTATTTTCTTTTAGGGTTTAGAGAGAGAGAGAAAAAAATGCAACGATGAAGAGGAAATACCTATTTCTCGACTAGTATAAATTCATGTTTCCCTACTCACAATTACACCATAATCCTAGCCACAATCACACACACTCTCTCTCTCTAGAACTCTATTTCGTCTTTCTCTGAATCACTTAATCAAAAGTCATGAAATTGGATTTTTCATTTTCATTCGTGGAGGAAAAATAGTACAGACGTCCACAATATTTGAAATGAAATTGAGTTCCTAATAACAATTCTAGAACCATTTAAAAGCTAAAATTAGGTCATTGATCCAATCTAGGGTTAAGTTTCCGGAGGGTGGCCATGAAAGAGGGATCTGAGAAGGTGGTGTGGATCCATTAATAGTTGACTGATTAATATTATAATTATCTTTAGGTTGTGATGGAGAATTTGATGTAGTTGTAGTGGATAATTCTAATTGTGATAGCATAGTATCTGATAGAAGATGATTAGATTTGGGCGAGGCGCCATCAATACAAAAATGAATACATGGAAGAGACAATTGAGCTGTGATTATGGATATTGTTGAAAATTTTAAGACGAAGAGAAAAGCAAAATCAAAGTAATTTTTGTTCATGGTAAACTGATTATAGAAGAAAAAAAAAATTAGCTTTTGGTGGAATTTTCATTGTTTAGGTTACGAAAATGGGAGGAGAAATGAGAAAATTCGATATATTAAACAGAGAAGGTTCAGTTGTAATGGAGGAAAACCTTGAAGAGAGGATTTGGTTCTTCTGTGCTAATTGCTGAAAAATCAGAATTTCGAATTCCCAAGAGACTATAAGTTCAAATTCTAGTCATTTAGTTGTAGTGTTTTAATATTGAAGGCCTTATAGAGTTGTCCCCTTATAAACCCAAAGTCACCAAAATTAAGCATAGTTGACTTAAGTTGGGACCGAAAATAGTTGTCCATATAAAAAAATTGATTGTCCATACATTGGTAACCATTATAAATTCCACCCAAACAATGTCACGCTAAGAATATGTTATGAATTACCCTGACAACGAGTATCGTCGTGTACTAGAACCATATACTCACGGTGATACAACTATCTTGTCTTGAGGGGCACCCCTAAAGATTTGAGGCTACCTCGCAAGGTGATTCATTAACCATTGGAATAATACCCAAACATATGCATGAACATATAATAATACTAAATAATCTAGATGTCTCCCGAAGCTACAAGAGCAGAACCCTCATAACAGGTAACATCCACCGAAGGAGAAGAATGCGTTTGTGTCTCAAGGTAGGGTAAACCCAGTTTAATGCCAAACTTTTTACGGGTTTCCACTTTCGGGGATTAAGAAATTTCTTGTTGAGAAAATTCGGGTGCACCCTATTTCATTTCGGTGAACACATTGAAAGTATCAACCACAAGTCGTAACAGAATTCAAACCACACACACCAGTGGCATAGCAGAATAAATAAACAAACATGGCATTGGTCAATCTCCTAACCACTGCAAGGGTCAGAATACCACAATCTCATCTTTCTGACCCCATTGTGGGTAAGCTTGAATAGTCGTTACCAAACAGGTGGCCACGAACCCAGTGTAACCCTTAACATTAATTCATGGCTAGTATATAACTAGAAATATAAATAAGGGGGCCAACAATTGTCCGGTGTCAAACAATCATTGCACATTACACGCTACATGCGTTTCTGCCACCATGTTATCACACAACTTAAGTGACTATTCTTGATTTTATGACGTCATAGATTAAATTCCGCTTTCATGTTTGATTCTATGACGTCATAGATTTGATCCTCTGATCACGCGCTTTCGGCGTTGATCTTTTGGGTAACTGCCCAAGGTACCTCTGTTTCGTGCTTGGGGTACGTGGCGTCTTCTAATTGGAGGGACGAATGAGTCTTGTCGGGTATCATTAATTCTCTTATCTGACTTGGTCAGTCTTCAACCGCGATTTGACGCCAATCATTATGACTTGGTGCGTTACCGAGGTTACTTTCTTACTTTTTCCGGCAAAAGTGATTGGCAAAGGTAGAGTTTCCGACAATGGGGATGGTGACCTGGGTTGCCAATTCGGGTCTCTTCCACAAGATAGGGGTGATCCAGATGCCGATTGGGGATCGGTTACCAATTGAAGGATGTCTTTACCGACAAATGTCTCTTCTCCCCATTGGATTACTTCAAGGGGTTCGGCTTGTGAAATGTCTTCTCAAGGCCGGATCATGTAGGCAGTCTTCTAGTCGTTCACGTTTCTCTATTTTATCCTCCTTGTTTTGTTCTTCCTTTTCTTCTGCTTGGTGGCTTTCGAGAACTGTTGATCTGCTGTTTAACCTTTTGTAACTTTCCTTTGTAGCATACCTGATCAAAACCCTTAGATCCGATGTCCTTATTTGTAATTTCTTCCGTAATAGATTTTTTTCGGGGATGAATAAGAAATTTGATTATTACTTTCTGGCACTTTCTTTAGTTATTTTATGTCTCTTTGTTTTCCCCCGCATAGAACTGGGTGGTTTGTTTCTCTCGTTCTTTGCTTTCATTAAAGCCTTTTGGTGACGTTTATTCGTTCCTACTGCCATACCCCTATAAATATGGCTCGAGTGGGAGCGTGACTTCATCGTTTTCCTTATGACCACTTTATCGATTCGGGGGATTCTCCCCAGAGATAATTGATGAGCCATGAAAATGTCTCATCTGGATCTCTTAACTCAGGCTAGTTAGTCTAATTCGAGCTGTTACACTGATGAATTGTGTGTTTCTTGTGTCCAGATGTCTTCTACGGAATTGAGCGCGAAAATGGATAAAGATTGGAGAGAGACACTTGAGGGCATTTTGGTCATTTGGAGGTTAGGGTATTCTGGAAATTTTAGTGCTCGAATGAAAACTAGAGTCCATGACGAGTCCGTAGGTGAAAACGAAAGTGAAATCGGAATCCAGACAAGAATACTAGAGCAAGTCAAAGTTTAGGTAAAAAAGAAATTAATTGACCTTTTGCTATAGGACACGTGGCGCTGATTCAGTGGGGTCCCGTGGTAATCTCTTATAATGTCCCATGTTACACCTTATAATTCTCTTCATAGCCAAAGAATCAAAACAGGAAGTTCCCATCCATCCTTATCACCCCTTTTTTAGGATTTTTGAGCCAGGGGTCCAAAAAGTGGGGGGTAAACCCAAAAAATATCCACTCTTGCCCAAAAATTAGTTGCAGGTCCAAATGTCAGATTTTTTTTTTATTCCCCTCTTGCCCTTGGACGGGACATGCTGACGTTTTCCTGAAAAAAAAAAATGTCTGGTAAATAAAATAATTTACCAGTATACGAAAAATTCAAAGTTTCAAAATTTTTTGAAAATTTGAAAACGAAATTTCAAATTCCCGCCCAGCAAACCATCTCTTCCCGGTAAATAAAATAATTTCCCTTACACAAAAAATTCCAATTTTCAAACGAAATCTTTTTTTCGAAATTTTCAAATTTTTAAACGAAATTTCAAATTCCCGGCCAAAATATCAAATTTTTTTGAAAATTTTAAATTCCCGGGCAAATTTTGAAATTTTTTTGAAAATTTTAAATTCCCGCCCAGCAAAAGTGTCTAGTACAGAAAAAAATTTCCAGTAAATAAAATAATTTCCCGGTCTCAAATTTTTTTTTTCGAAGTTTTGAAATTTTCAAACGAAATTTCAAATTCCCGCCCAAAATTTCAAAATTTTTTGAAAATTTTAAATTTCCGGGCAAATTTTGAAATTTTTTTGAAAATTTTAAATTCCCGCCCAGCAAAAGTGTCTAGTACAGAAAAAAATTTCCAGTAAATAAAATAATTTCCCGGTCACAAATTTTTTTTTCGAAGTTTTGAAATTTTCAAACGAAATTTCAAATTCCCGCCCAAATTTTCAAATTTTTTTACGAAATTTCAAATTCCCGCCCAGCAAAAATGTCTAGTACAGAAAAAAATTTCCAGTAAATAAAATAATTTCCCGAAAATTTCCAGTTAATAAAATAATTTCCCGCCCAAATTTTCAAATTTTGTAATTTCCCGAAAATTTCAAATTTCCAGTAAATAAAATAATTTTCAGAAAAAAAATCGTTTCCCGAGAATTTTCGATGGCAATTTTGTAATTTTCGATGGCATGAACGGTAAATACTTTATTTTCTAAGGGCCCTTTAAGTAATTTTGACCCCCAAAACTGACACATTGGACCTCCCTTTCATTTTTAGGCAACTTTGGGTGAAATTTTCATTTTGGCCCCCTTTTTGGACCAATGGCTCAATCCCTCTTTCTTTTAATATTTAGTGACCCTTATTAATTATTTCCATCCTTATCATTCCATCCTTGTTAGTTATTCCAAGAGAAGGAAAGAGATATTTTTTTTTGAAAAGGAAACAGAGAAGGAAACATATTAAAATAGAGATGGTTTATTTTAGAGAGAGAATATATTTTAAAGAGGGAAGTGGCGTGAGATCATCAAACCAGGAAACAAGAAGGATTAGATTGCTAGAATCATGAAGGAGATAATTCAGAGATTTCCTCTCTCTCGGCTGAAGTTAGAAAGAGTAATTGAAGGAATAATTTTCTAGAGAGAGAGTATCATGAAGATATCTCTAAACATAGAAGAAGAGGTTGATTCGAATGAGAGATTACAGTAAGGTATTCTAAAGAGATTCTTCTCTTTAAGAAATAGAACAAAGATTGAGATTGAGATTGAAAGAGAGGGTCAACTGAGTTGAGTGAGATATTTAGAGATTTCTCTTCGGATTGAAATAAAAATATATTGTAGAGAGAGACAAAGATGTTGGTTGGATTTGATCTCTACAAGAGAAGGAAAGTAGGTGTGATTCGATTGATTAATAACATAGAGAGATGGGACCGAGAGGATATATGGGTTCTTCTCATTAACAGTAAAGCGACATGATTGAAGGAGATTTGGAGATTTATCTTCATTATAGTTCTTAGAAGAGATAGCTGGATATATTTTCTAAAAGAAAAGAAGAGCTGTGATTTGGATTTTCTCTGAAACAGAGATTTCGAAAGAGATAAGATGGAGAGAATCATATTGAAGATATTACAGAGGGATTTGCTTACCATTTCAAAAACAGAGAAGAATCGAGGGTGGTTCTTCGGCTATATAAGACATAAAGGCCAGAGAAGCAAAGCTCATCTCATCTTTTGGGCAGTAAAACAGAGAGCAACAGAAGTTCATTTTTTCTCCTTATCTGGGCTTCAATGTTTGAGTTTTAGAGAGAAGGAGAAGAATATCAAACTGCTGGAACAAAGGCTTCTCTGTTTTTATTTTTATTTTCCAGAGAGTTTATCTTCACTTTGTTGTTTAACGAGAATGTGTGAAGATTTCATGTTAGAATAAAAGATATAAACTAAAATAAATGACATAATAGTTTACGTGGTTCGGTCGGATGATCACGACCTACGTCCACGGAGAAAGCCATTAATGGCTGCTTTATATTATCTCCACAATCGTGGGATTGATTGGTTATAGACTCAGACTCAATGCAACTCAATAATAAAATACATAGAGGTCACTTCTATTTATAGAACACTTGGGTATCTTAGTATCCTATGAATCTATCTGGGATAAATACAAATAATATCCTCTATATCTTGGGCCTTTGATTTTGATATCTTCGGATCTCGACCTTATGCTCTAATACTCCCCCCCAAGTTGGACTGCGGAACATGTGAAGTATCCAACTTGAAGATTGAACTTGGAAAAGATGATTGTAGCTCGCATACGATTGGATTCAAAACTTGAACTTGATTTTTGTTTCCTGTTTAATGTCGAACAATTATGGTGTTGAATTCTTTTTCTTCAACTTGAACTTGTAATAGCACATAAACTTGATATAGTATTTATTTTTCTTTCGTAAGCTCGGATAACATTATTTTCTTCTTTTCTTTCTTTTTTGAGCTTGAATAACATTTGGTGAGAGGGAGGACAACTTCAAATTTAGCTTCAAACTAAGGAGGAAACGAGACCATGTAGTGAATGATGGAAAAGAGGAATCGGTAGACATAATGGATTTATCTTGACGATCCATAAGAGGATGATGAAGACATAGTGTCACAAAAAAGAAGAGAAAGTGACAGAAAAATTGTGGCACAACTAGAAAAAGTTGGATGTAGGTGACATTAGAAGTCTGTCACAAAATAAATTTCCGACAGATGAACTGCGGCAAATAAATTACACACAAAACTGTGGCAAAAAAAAAACAATGTAGAAATAAGCAATTCGTCGCAAAAAAAACACTGTAACATTAGTGACAACAACAAATAGTGTCACTTTCCTTTAGATGGAAAACAGTGACAGTGTGCAAACTGTCACTGACTTAATAATGTCGTTGTCACAAAAGAATTTGGGGAAAATTGAAAATTCTAAATTAGGGTTTACCCAAATTGAGAAATTTCTCAAAATCGGGTTTCCCAAATCAGAAGATAATTGAAAAAACCCATACCTAATCGATATTGGGTTGCTATAATAGATTAAAATCCAACCGATTTAAACAAATGTTAAGGTTCATCAATGGTGGTATGTCTAGAGAGAGAAAGCTCTAGAACGATTTCAATAGTCGTCTGATGGTAGTGGTAGATATACACACCATAGAGGTTATCGCCGTCTGAATGTATCAACCATCCAGAGAGTTGAACAACCAAGAAGGGTGATCGGCGAGAAAGTGGCGCCAGAGAAGATTAGGTCGAACAGTAATTAGGTCTAGAAAAATCGAGCGGGTCGAGTCACGGATTAAAGAAAACCGCAGGGTCAAACCTAATTGACTGGAAAATTAAAAGAGCACTTTTAGACGACTAAAGTGGGCTTAATAAACCGGGTTATAGACGGGCCAAACTAATTTCTAAAGGCACCCCAAGTCTAATAGTGGTCAAGTTAAAACCTTTGACGGAGTCACGGGTCAACTAAGTTGACTTGGTTAACAGTGAGTTGTATCTCATGATTATTAAACTAGGGTTCCGGTGAGACGTGGAGTTCTGGTCACTCTAGGATTCGTCCAGAATTGTTTGCGAAAAGATGGAATGGCCCAGCCGATATAACATTTTAGATAGAGAGTGAGATTTGGTTGCCGGTTTAAGAACTGAGAAGAAGAAGATTGATTCCTAAACAAATCGAAAGCTAGGGCTGAAAAAAAAAACATATGGATCATTGTTAGAGAAATTGGGAATGTCCAATTATACATCTAATCAAGTATGTAATTGTTGTAAGCGATCACAAGTAAAATTCAAGAAGATCCATATTCCTACGTATGCCTAAGATAACAAGGTCTTTTTTTTTTTTTGACAACCCTTTCGCCTAGAGAATGCTCCTTACCCATCTCTGGAAACGAAGAAGAAGATGAATGACAGAGAAAGAGAAGAGATCTTTGAATGAGAGTAAGGTGTTTGTAAGAAGTCCACTGAGAAGAAGATATAGATATTTAAATCAAACACAAATGTTCCCTTTGATTTGAAAATAGTGCACCATGTGAAATTATAGAACCCGAAGATGACTGGGATTGAAAAATATAGTGATGGTTCTGAAAATGACTCCTATGTTGGCAAATTCAATAAACACTATCAAATAGTATGGTGGTTCCAACAATGAAGAGCATAAACTCCCCCTATCATAGACAGGGTCTATATTTGATAGTCTTCGGCAGTGGAGGTTCTCGTTGCTGGAGAAGTTAAGGTAGAGGCCAGTAAGCTGCTAGAGATGAATGCAAAGAACTTGCAGAACATTCACAAATTGAATGTGGAAATAAATTGAAGAACATTCACAAATAATGAATGCAAAGAACTTGTGAACTGATATGCTAGAGATGATATTCGAGAAACTCGTCAATCTCGAGATGAAGATTACCATGAGATAATTTGGAAAATCCAAAGAATTTGGCAAAATAAAAAATTGATTTACCGACCGGATGATTGTTACTGGCCATGAAACCAGTGGTTCCGGCGAGTTCAGAAATCGGACGATGGTATAAAAACTGATAAGAACACACTCTATTCTTCACCAAATGTAAAAGGAATCATTGGTCGTTGGTCCAAATCGAAGGAAGCATCGATTGGTACGAAAATCACGCCGGAAAATTCGAGCGAAAATTATCTTGGAATATTTGAACAAATCGACAAAGCGATTTGATATAATGTAATCACAACTAAAAAATAGTTGGAATTTTGACACAACAATATAAAAATTGTTGAAAAAAGCGGAAACTAAAAACACCAACAAATAACCTTAAAGGGTCGTTGCAACTCAAACAAATTTAAGAACATTCACAAATATAAAGAGCCATATTAATATGGAGATCATCCATAAATATAAAGAGCCATATTAATTAGGATAAAGTGTTGGAAAGATCAGAGGCTAAAGACAAACATGATAGTTAACACGTTTGATGATCCAGGCAATAACTAAGATAACCTGTTGACGAGAAATCGGGTTACCTTTAGTCAGGACGGGATGAATTGGGGATGGAGTCTCTTTATTAGTATAATTAAATACTGAATGAGGATCCATTAGATGAGAAACTAGGGTTTTAAAGTGAGTTGGATCAGGACCTAGAATCATAGCAATTTTGATTATTGAAGCTGAGATGAATCGGAAACTATTGAAGCGAAATTAGGGTTTCAAGAGAGAGAAAGTTGTTCGTCGACTTAAAAACCGAGAAGAAGAAAATTGATTCTTCACCAGATCGAAAAGGGAAAAATTTGGTGGTTAGTAGATGATGTCCAAATCCATGGTAGAAGTCGATTGGTGACGGAAAAAAAAAACCGGAAAATGCGCCGAAAAAAAGATTGGTTGATGTAAAACTTAGAGATAATGATGAATTACTTCTTACCCTTATTTCATTTGCTCCATGAACACAGAGAGAGAATTTAATCGATTTATCCAAATCGACAGTAGGAAGCGATTGGTAACGTAGCTCTCGTCGGAAAAACAACGAGCAGACCCTCTAGAGTTTCTGTCCCTAGGGAGAAGGAATAAATTGAAAGAGAAAGAGTTGTTCTAGTTAGAGGAAGAAAGTAGAGATAGAGAGAAAAACGCCCCCAACCAGGAGTATTTCAACAGAATTTCTCTCTACATCTTTATTAACTAATTAATAAAGATATTGAATCGCGGAAGATAATTTTGTTTTGATAAAATAGGATTGGTGAACCTATTTAAGATAATTTAATCGATCTAAAATAGAGAATATGCGGAAGTTTGATCAGGATTGATTAACCTGCTCTTGATACCATGTGAAGATTTCATGTTAGAATAAAAGATATAAACTAAAATAAATGACACAATAGTTTACGTGGTTCGGTCGGATGATCACGACCTACGTCCACGGAGAAAGCCATTAATGGCTGCTTTATATTATCTCCACAATCGTGGGATTGATTGGTTACAGACTCAGACTCAATGCAACTCAATAATAAAATACATAGAGGTCACTTCTATTTATAGAACACTTGGGTATCTTAGTATCCTATGAATCTATCTAGGATAAATACAAATAATATCCTCTATATCTTGGGCCTTTGATTTTGATATCTTCGGATCTCGACCTTATGCTCTAATAGAATGATAGAGAGAGAGAGAGAGTTGTTAGGAATTTGATTTTGTGATTTTTTGAAAAACAGAGAGAAATTATTGTAGTGAGAAACAGGATTTTCAATCAATTCTCCATCTTACATTATTTTATCTTCTATTTATTTGGTGTTTCTGGATTAAAAAAGAAATAAGAAGAGAGAAACAATAGAGAGAAAAAAAGAGAAATTTTCTGAGGAAGAAGAAGACCGCGTTTGGTTGAAACCATTGCTGGAAAATAATTTTCTCACGTTGCAGAAAAATTATTTTCCCTAGGGGACTGTTTGGAGGCCAGAGGAAAAACATTTTTCAAGAAAATTTTAGTTCTTTCTTTTCCCTCTTATTATTCATACTTATTAGTTTTATCTCTTCCATCATGAGTAACTAATCTCCCAATCTAGGAATTTCGATGAAGTTTTGACATATGATTTTGATAATTTTTTCATGGCTTAATATCTTAAATGCTTTAATCGTTATAATATTGAATTCTTAGACTTGGTGTAGGAAGATTTCTGCATTAGCTATGCTTTTGATTTGATGGTTCATGTTTAGGTTAAGTCCTTTAATGAGTCATGCTTATAGATTGATAGTTAATAGTTGCGACTTTGGTATTTCAAAACTTAGAGCTTAGAATTTAGTCTTATTCGGCTTTAACTAGAATACTTTCCGGGGTTTGGTACATTCGGTTACCAAAACTTGAGTGATAAAAAGATATGCATGATTAGATTATCCTTGATATATGTTAAGATGGATTCTAAAATCCTAGATTTCTCTCCCATTGATCCTTTTAGTGTGATTATTTGTTTTCGTTATTTTCTTTGAGTACTTTATTTGTATCACCCAAACCAATTTCCAAACAAAACTCGTGTTACTTCTAAGTCTTAGAATAGGTTTCACTTAGTCTCTGAGGAACGAACCGGTCTTACCGGAAATATCACTTGACGCCCGTATACTTGCGGTTGTGACCTATTTAGGGTAACCTTTTAGGCCCATCAATAACCTTAGAGTAGGTTCTTATTTGACTCACATTATCGATGACCTCTTCATTCGCCATTTTAGTATTGAGTTCGAAGGCGAAGGTTTTTGTTAGGGTTCTTCGCTAGATGGGTTTAACCGTGTTTGAGAATTTGAAAATGGTCCTTTCTACTGATTCCTTCTGTCCGTCAAACTTTTCTCAAAGAGGGGTTTCGAGCGATGGTTGGCCAATGATTTTTGAGGTGATGGGGTATTTGGTTCGTCGCGAGAATGGTCGGCTCGTAGTCGTGGTCGTGGGAGCTTTTGTAGAGTTAGTTCCTCCTGACGTGGTTTCTCTTTCTTCTCAGTCTCCTTCTTCTTCTTCTTCTAATCTTCTTCTAATATGTAGTTATCGTCGTAACGGTCACGACCTTAAGTGAATGTTTGTTTCTACTTTTTTTTTAATGCAATTATATGAAAACACTAATCGAAAGAACGAGTTATTTGTTAGATAATCCTAGGTTTACTAATGCGATTTTCGTAACTTACTACACTTTTCTTCGAATGTCTCCTCCTGCATATAAGATTCAAGGTTAGCCCTATTCTAATTATGCATGACCTAACTTACTAATTCAACCTACAAAATAGAACCCAAGTTAATCCTGTACAATTGTGTTCCTTTGATGTTTCGTACGAACTTTATCTAGGGCTTCCCCTTGACCCCTAGACACAGCTTTCGCTATTTAGGCTGATTTGTTTGCTTGAGTAAAGTTAGTTTTAACTATAGCTTCCCCTTGACCCCTGGTCGTAGGTTTCGCTATCAGGGATGATTTGTTTAGTTTTGACTAGGCCTTTCCCTTGACCCCTAGTCGTAGCTCTCGCTATCAGGGTTGGTTTCGTCGGCTTGAGCACGACTAGTTTGGACTAGGACTTCCTTGTTTGTTGGCTTGAGCAAGGGCGGAACCAGGATTTTAATCCCGGGGGGGGGGGGGGGGGGGGGCTGACCTCTGAATTGAAGTAAGCAGATTTTTTGCGTAAAAAAATTATTATGTATTTAGCTTCAACTAAATATGCATCAACTACTTGCAAAATGAAAATTTGAAGGCATTGTTAATAGTTTTCTGCTTAAATTTTCAATTCTTTCAGAAAATAAAAAGAAATTAATACCTGGTGAGATGCACAATAGTTTTCTCCTTTGTCTTATATCCTCATGTACTAAATTATGGTTTTTGTCCAATTCAGTACCTGTCATAATAATATATTTCGTAAGATATGAATCAATTAAAGCTAGATTTGAAAAAGTAAAATTGGAAAGGAAGATAACTGACTAAATTGAGATCATCGTATAAGAATAAGCAAAATCGAACTAACATTTGCACTCACTATTGTCTTTATGTAAACCAAATTCATTATGTATTCAACAAAGTCGACTTGAATATCGACAAACAATAAAAAGAGTCACTATTTGAACAAAAGATATAAGAATTACTCAAAGATATGAAAAAGCTGAAATATATAAAAATTACTACGGACAATCATAAGAATCATTTGTTCCTCACGATCATTTGAAGAATATAACCTATATGTTACTCGAGTTGTGCCCTACGATCTTTCAGAAAACAAAAGTCATCAATTATCGAATCAGAATCAATCTTTTCAGCAAGCTCTCTCTCAATATGAATAATCATACAATCTCTCAGAAAATCATTTTCCATTTTGGTGCGAAGTTTTTTCTTGACGAGTTTCATGGCAGAAAATGCTCGTTCAGTAGTTGCTGTAGAAACTAGTAAAGTTAATACTAGACAAATCAATCTATGAATTAGATAATAATCCTCTTACTTTCTTGTTTCAACCAACTTTTTACTCAACTCCAAAATATTTGACATATTCTGAAATTGAAGATGTTTTGGTAACATCAAGCTCATAATGTAACAACTGACACCTCAAAATAATTATCTCTTGACTGTTGAAATCTTGTGGATAATACTTTTCAGCAAGTCTGCAAATATCATCGACCTTAAACGACTTATAAGCGCCTCTCGGGTCCAAAGCCGAACTAAGAATAAGAAGTTCCATCGTGCTCTCGTTAAACCTTGTGCTCAACTCTACTAACTGAAAATCTATTGCGGCATTAAATAAGTCCACGCAATAATGATGCAACACAGTAATAAAGTCAGGTTGTTGAGAAGAACGAAGTATGCCTACGAGATAACGAAAGTTCATATCTGGAATTACAATGTCGTGCTTGTTACAAAATGATTCAACATGTTTAATGAAATCATCCCAACCATCTTCTCTCAACTTCTGAAGAAGTGTTTTTGTATTTATAACTAAGTTCATTGCATTGATAATATCTTGAAACTTTAGTTGGAGAGCTTGACAAAGCATATCTGTGACTTCCATAACTTTACTCATCAACTGTAATATAAAGACGAATTAAAATGATGTCATTTCAAGATAAAGACCCTGAGATTCCCCAAGTAAACAATATTTGTTGTGGTTTCTATAAATTCTCTAATAACTGCACATGTTGCACCAAACATAATAATCAAACTCCTAACAGAACCAAAATGAGAACTCCAACAGGTAGCTCCGGGATGATGCAAGTTACTCATTCGGTTGGCTCCTTTACCTGTCTCGAGTTCACCGATAGCTAACATTTTTTATATTTCATCTAAACGAGAAGATTGTAACACATCTTGACGTAGAGGAGGCACAAAAAAAATTAACAATTGCATTTAACTTAAAATAAAATCGCCAAATATCAGCTACTTCTTTAGAAGCTCCAATTAATGCTAGTTGTAGTCTGTACGCAAAACAGTGCACATGTTGTTGGACAATATTTAAGAAATAACGCTTGCAGTCCATTAAATGCACCTCGCATATTGCTAGCCATCATACCCTTGGCCTCGCATGTTGTCAATGTGAAGATTGTTATGAGCAAGGACATCAGATATAACTTGTTTAAGATCAACGCAGTAGTGTTTTTAACATTCAACACATCAAAAAATCGCTCTTTGATACCACCGTCATCATCAACAAATTGCAAAACAGTGGTCATTTGCTCTTTAAATGACTCATCTTGTGCTTCATCAACAAGAATGCAATATTTTGAATTTTCAACTTCTTTACGAATCTTTTTCCTCACTTTGTTAGCAAGAATGGACAATATTTCTTTCTGAATGCAATATTTTAATTTGTCGATGTGACGAGATGTGTCTCCTAAATCTTTGCAAGCTCTTACAGTCTTCATGTGCACAAAATCATGTTCCCCCATATGTGTTAGAAATGCACATTTCTTTCCGTCATTAACTCGTTTCCATTTCCTAAACCCTTCAACCGTAAATACTAAACACTTTGGTGGAGTTGATTCAAAACTGAAGCATGGAAGACAAAATGTAGCATCTTTTGCAGGAGAATACTCGAGCCAAAGAAACCGAATAAACTACGAAGCTTGGAATCTGCGGAGTTGTTTCCCACATTCAGTTTGTGGATACTCTTGAAGGACAGGTTGGTACGGTCCGACATTAAGATATGCCCTTCGAACCCCGTCTTGTTTATTAACCGGATGTTGTCATACTTGAAGACAAAATCCTGGATCACGTTGAAAAGAAGAAGCTTCAACATTTCCTAAAGGTTCAACTGGTTGTGTACTAGTTCCCCTTCCTTCGACCCTTTGATTATCAAATAATGGAAAGCTAAGAGGTTGCTCACCAGGTAATGAAATGTCAGCTTTAGATGCGGCGTCTTCTTGTGTTCTTGAGGTTTGAAATACGAATCTACAGTCTTCCTTCGCTTAGTTACTTGAGAAACTTATAACATCTTATTAGAATGCTAAAATATTAGAAATTTACAGTTAAATTGGATCAAACTATTAAATAAACACGTGTATATAAACATAAAATAAATCAAGATATATGTATATATAACAATCTATGACATATCTACTTGCATATCAACATATAAACATAAAATAAATCAAGATATATGCATATATAACAATCTAAGACATATCTACTCACATATCAACATATAAACAAAAAATAAATCAAGATATATGTATAAATAACAATCGAAGACATATCTACTTACATATGACATATCAAAAACAATTAATGAAGTCTAAATATTACAAGTTCATAAAAAAACTCTAAATATTACAAACATAGACAAAACTATAAACAATCAAATAAACAAAATTGGCTATGTTTGATTGATGCCTATTAGGCATACTATCAAACACTTCATGTGCAGAAGTAAATTGACCAAATTATTGTACGAGTTTGAATGTCTAAACTCAATTCTTTATACAAAAAAGTATAACACATAAACCACATTCAAAATTATATACAAATAACTTGCAGATTAGTTAGTAATTTGATTCTGAATTGAAATTGAAATTCCTAAGAACTCTTCAAATTTGAACATAAAATCAGCAAACTATATTCATAAATCAAGCCTTAAAAAATATATAGAATGATAGAATGGAGTGGTAACTTACTAGTATTTGATTTTGAAGTTGAAGTTGAAACCCCAAATTTATTGAATTTGAACTTGACCAAACACTAAACATAAAACAAAATTCATGAAAACCTTCAAAATACTGTTTGGATGGGTAAGAATTTTCAACCCAAATACTAACCTTCAATTGCAGATGAATAGCAAAGATTGGTCCTGAAATTTATAGCATTAACAATGAAGATTTGGTGGAGTTTCTTCTTCTCTATCCGACAGTTTTTCTAATAGTTCATCAAATCCCGTAACTCTCTAAAACTCCAACCCCTAAAAATTAGACCATCAGTCGAAAATACTAAATTAGCCCTCTTTTGTTCGAATATTACAAAATTGCCACCGGGCAGTTGCCCGATTCAGCCTCCTAATAGTTCTGCCCTTGGGCTTGAGCACAACTAGTTTAGACTAGGACTTCTCCCCCGACCCCTGGTCGTGGCTTGGGGTGTCATGATTGTTTTCGTCGGCTTGAGTACGAGTAGTTTAGACTAGGACTTCTCCTAGGGCCTCTAGTCGTGGCTTGGGTTACCAGGGTTGTTTTCGTCGGCTTGAGCACAACTAGTTTAGACTAGGATTTCGCCTTAAAAATAACTTCTTAGAATTCATTCAAATTTCAAAGATTTTTCTTCCGGTGGTATCATGCATATGAACCCCCACTTCCCCCCTTTTTAATTTGGGGAATTCTACGGAATATCGGAGGTGGCTTCGTCCTTTTTCCGAAAAGGCTGACTTGAGGTGCTCCGTGTTCCAGGGGTGTGTGAGGATTTAGCCCGATGTATTTTCTAACATGAATGTTCTCGGTCATACTACCTTGACTATTTTGTAAGGTCCTTCTCAGGTTGGGAAGAGTTTCGATGCCGACGACTTTTTGACGAATTTGAAATTTCTTCATACCATGTCTCCTACTCCGAATTTCCTTATCTTCATATGAGACTTATGTTACTTTGTAGTGTCCTTGAAGGTTAGGTTTCTAATTTCTGTCTGGTCTCGGACCTCGTCAATCAGGTCCAAATGTTCTTGAATGAGCTCCTCGTTTTTCACGGGGTCAAAGTATTTGACTCTTAAGCTCAGTTTTCCTATCTCGACTGGCAATACGACGTCCATGACGTACACCATCGAAAAAGGTGTTTCCTCTATGGCTCTTCGCCGCGTCTTGCAGTAATTCCACAACACGTTGGGGAGCTCTTCTACCCAGCTCTTGTTTCCGTCACATTTAGTTTTAAAGTACTTTACGAGAGTTTAGTTAGTTACCTCGACTTGGTCGTTTCACGTTGGGTGAGCAGGGCTGACGTAAGCCTTGATCATGTACTCTGCTAGGAAGCTCTTCATTGCGTTGTTGTTGAATTGAGGTCCATTGTCCTTGATGAGGACTCTCGTGATTCCGTATCGAGTTATCACCTTGTTCCATAACACCCTTATGATATCACCTGTTCGGGCTTTTGACAAGGTTGCTGCCTCGAGCCACTTAGTGAATGTAGCACCCCAAATCCCAAATCTCAAGCTAACCGCCTTGAAATCGAATATTTGAGACCTTCAAACTGGATCCATGAGCAACGTCTACCATGAGTGCACAATCAATACCTGAAAAAAAAAAGTAGTTAGGTTAAAACCCAACTGCATTAGATTTCCACAAGCCTAAGTCTCGGGTAGGCAAGCTCAATCCCCAATCAAGAAAGCATTGCATTCATATTCATTATTTGAAATTCAATGGTGAATACTAACATAACATATCAGATTTACCCATTCCTTCTCGAAACTAATAATTTATTTCCTTTGATTAATTATTAGGTTTTTAGGTTCTCGTATTCTAATCCAATACTAACCCTGATAATACAACGATCTTTCCTTTTTCTTTCAGCAGATAGAAAATATCATGCCTTTAATTAAGGTAAACCTTTATAGTCACAAACTTGACATGTACGTCGACAAAATCATTACGTCGAAAGACACAATCATCAAACTCTCGTTCAGGTATCTCAGACCAATACACAACAAAAATTGACTCTTATCAAGAATTACAAACAAGCTCACCAAACAATTCAAGTAAACAACACATGACAAGTCAGAAGGGATGATGCTCATAGTAGATCCTCATGTGGATCGCAATCTCAAACAAGCAAATAAAAATAATAATTAACAAACATAGACTCACCACTAGAAGGTATTTACCTAGGAGATACATTGCTTAAAGAACAGGAACCATGTGAATTATCTCAATAAATTCGTCCATCGGAGACTGTTCTGACACCTTGTACGAAAACAATCATAACTTCTCACTCGAAACTCGTATTATTAAAACGTTTAAACTACTAAAAAGTAGACGCACAGACCTTTCCAACTATATATGAATCACACTTAGATTCATTATATATCTACACCAGATTCAAATTTAATATAAACCAACGTGCAGTAGACACTGTTCTGACATCTTGTACGAAAACTATCGTAACTCTTCACTCGGAACTCATATTAACAAACCGTTTGAACTACTAAAAAGTAGACGAAGAGACCTTTCCAATCAGAATCACACTTAGATTCATTATATATCTACACCAGATTCAATTTTAATATAAACCGACGTGCAGTAGACACTGTTCTAACACCTTGTATTTCATCGTTCTTTCATGTGATTAACAATACTATACCTATCATGGAATAAATTGAAAGAGCCTACAAAAAAATTAGGAGATAGGAAATCTACCTCTTTTCGCCTTAGATGACTTTAAGACCACAACCATGGCTTGTTCTCTCACTAGAGAACTCTATTTCCATCACTTTTCTTCTTTATTCCTCTTCCCTTCACTAAGGAGCGGCTGCACCCTCTTTCTTTTCTATAGGGTTTCCTAAAAAGTGAAGAGAAATAGGGTTTTTAAACCCACCAGTATTTCATCTAAACAAAACTGACCTAGACTTTTATTATTTCCACCCAATTTGGTATATCAAGAAAATAGGGGTGTTACAATCTTCCACCCTAAAAAGAGGATTTCGTCCTCGAAATCAAACATACCACGATTACAAACAATATGCACTCAACTAACAAATGCTAGAACATATATTTTCTACAAACACAAGAAATAAACACCACACTAGATCTTCCGCATTTAGAGGTTTAAACCAACAACATTCACAAGCTCGCTAAAGCATATTATAATTCATACATGATCAGACTCGATACAAGTGAGTCACAAGAGATGTACAACATCCGGGTCAGCATAACAAGCTTTTATGACATCAAAGCTTCCAAAACAACGTCTCCTAAACACATCTATTATGGTATTCCAGATATCTATGTATTTCGATTTCCCTTTCGATGGGTTATAACCAATTTCGAAGTCCACTAGTCGGCTTGATTTGCCCCTAGTGTTTGCATCGACTTAAACCTCTCAATATACAAGGGACCTCCCCAAAAAGGGAATCCGTGCAACACGAGCACACTGCAACACGAACACTTCACGTATGAGCAGGAGGCGAGCCAACCTCTTGTTGGTAGATAACTTATCAAACTAGAAGTATGTGGTCCACAAGAATGAACTTGTGTTTGCATCGATCACCATGTCGAGCCAACCACCAAATTGTAATGGAATATCCTTGTCACTACCAATTCCCGAAGTCCACTAGGTCGGCCTGATTTGACCCTAGTGTTTGCATCAACTTAAACCTCTCATTAGACAAGGGACCTCCCAAAAAGAGAATCCGTGCAACACGAGCACAGTATAACACGAGTACTTTAATATGAGCAGGAGGCGAGTCAACTTCTGATTGGTAAATTACTTCTAAAACTAGAAGTATGTGGTTCACAAGAATGAACTTGTGTTTGCATCGATCACCATGTCGAGCCAACCACCAAATCGCAATGGAATCACTACCAATTCCCGAAGTCCACTAGGTCGGGCTGATTTGACCCTAGTGTTTGCATCGACTTAAACCTCTCATTAGACAAGGGACCTCCCAAAAAGAGAATCCGTGCAACACGAGCACTGTACAACACGAGTACTTTAATATGAGCAGGAGGCGAGTCAACTTCTGATTGGTAAATTACTTCTCAAACTAGAAGTATAAGGTTCACAAGAATGTACTTGTGTTTGCATCGATCACCATGTCGAGCCAACCACCAAATCGCAATGGAATATCCTTGTCACTACCAATTCCTGAAGTCCACTAGGTCGGCCTGATTTGACCCTAGTGTTTGCATCGACTTAAACCTCTCATTAGACAAGGGACCTCCAAAAAGAGAATCCGTGCAACACGAGCACAGTACAACACGAGTACTTTAATATGAGCAGGAGGCGACCCAACTTCTGATTGGTAAATTACTTCTCAAACTAGAAGTATGTGGTCCACAAGAATGAACTTGTGTTTGCATCGATCACCATGTCGAGCCAACCACCAAATCACAATGGAATATCCTTGTCACTACCAATTTCTGAAGTCCACTAGGTCGGCCTGATTTGACCCTAGTGTTTGCATCGACTTAAACCTCTCATTAGACAAGGGACCCCCCAAAAAGAGAATCAGTGCAACACGAGCACAGTACAACACGAGTACTTTAATATGAGCAGGAGGCGAGCCAACTTCTGATTGGTAAATTACTTCTCAAACTAGAAGTATGTGGTCCACAAGAATGAACTTGTGTTTGCATCGATCACCATGTCGATCCAACCACCAAATCACAATGGAATATCCTTGTCACTACCAATTTCCGAAGTCCACTAGGTCGGCCTGATTTGACCCTAGTGTTTGCATCGACTTAAACCTCTCATTAGCCAAGGGACCTCCCAAAAAGAGAATTCGTGCAACACGAGCACAGTACAACACGAGTACTTTAATATGAGCAGGAGGCGAGCCAACTTCAGATTGGTAAATACTTCTCAAACTCGAAGTATGTGGTCCACAAGAATGATCTTGTGTTTTTATCGACTTAAACCTCTCAATAAACCATGGATACCTCCCAAAAAGGGGATCCGTGCAACACGAGCACAGCGCAACACAAACACTTTACATATGAGTAGGAGGCGAGCCAACCACCGATTACTTATGGATTACAACCGTCAATCCATACTAGAACTCAAGCCCTTGGTCCACTGGGTTGCCCAATATCAAATTGACAATCCCGTGTTTGCAATCGACCAACATGTCGAGCCAACCAGTCTTAGTTCAATCCGTGAACGAAACTCAAGATTATGGTACACCAAGTTATCCAGTATCACATTAGTAACTAGTGTTTGCAATCGACCCACATGTCGAGCCAACCATTCTTGGTTCCAACTAGCCTATGCTTTCTAAGTTAACAACCTAAAGCAATATATCACACACAACTAATGATAACACTTATGCTCCAATATCATACATATAATCTCATACAATCAACTATCCACATCATATCAATAGGCATTATCTTTCATATGAAAAATTTGCACCCACAATTTAGATTCAGAAAACACATAACAAACTTCTTTGAAGTTTTCACAAAAAGCAGTTCGAAGAACACATGTTTTAGACACAACTAGTTGTGCCACACTAATTAAAGTGTTCCTAATAATGACGTGTCTAACATCGACAATCAAACTCAAAATACAACCCTAGGACCACTAAACCTAGAGCTCTGATACCACTTTGTAGCGCCCCAAATCTCAAATCTCAAGCTAACCGCCTTGAAATCGAAGATTTGAGACCTTCAAACTGGATCTGTGAGCAACACCTACTATCAGTGCACAATCAATACCTGAAAAAAAATAAAATAGTTGGGTTAAAACCCAACTGCAGTAGATTTCCACAAGCCTAAGTCTCGGGTAGGCAAGCTCAATCCCCAATCAAGGAAGCATTGCATTCATATTCATTATCTGAAATTCAATGGTGAATACTAACATAACATATTAGATTTACCCATTCCTTCTCGAAACTAATAATTTATTTCCTTTGATTAATTATTAGGTTTTTCGGTTCTCGTACTCTAATCCAATACTAACCCTGATAATACAACGATCTTTCCTTTTTTTTCAGCAGATAGAAAATATCATGCCTTTAACTAAGGTAAACCTTTATAGCCACAAACTTGACATGTACGTCGACAAACACATTATGTCGAAAGACACAATCATCAAACTCTCGTTCAGGTATCTCAGACAAATACACAACAAACATTGACTCTTATCAAGAATTATAAACAAGCTCAGCAAACAATTCAAGTCAACAACACATGACAAGTCAGAAGGGATGATGCTCATAGTAGATCCTCACGTGGATCACAATCTCAAACAAGCAAATAAAAATAATAATTAAAAAACATAGACTCACCACTAGAAGGTATCTACCTAGGAGATACATTGCCTAAAGAACAGAAACCATGTGAATTATCTCAATAAATTCGTCCATCGGAGATTGTTCTGACACCTTGTTCGAAAACAATCATAACTTCTCACTCGAAACTTGGATTGATGAACCGTTTGGACTACTAAAAAGTAGACGAACAAACCTTTCGAACCATATAATAATCACACTTAGATTCATTATATATCTACACCAGATTCAATTTTAATATAAACCGACGTGCAGTAGACACTGTTCTGACACCTTGTACGAAAACTATCGTAACTCTTCACTCGTATTAACAAACCGTTTGAACTACTGGAAAGTAGACGAAGAGGCCTTTCCAACCATATAAGAATAATATATTCATTATATATCTACACCAGATTCAATTTTAATATAAACCGACGTGCAGTAGACACTGTTCTGACACCTTGTACGAAAACTATCGTAACTCTTCACTCAGAACTTGGATTAACGAACCATTTGAACTACTAGAAAGTAGACAAACAGACATTTCCAAACATATAAGAATCCCACCGAGTTCTTCATATATCAATACCAGATGTAAGTTGAATTTAGACCGAAATACTGTCCTCTCTATATGTTTTATGGAATTCTAGATAAAACTAGTCTCTAAGCCATTTAATCGTTCTTTCATGTGATTAACAATACTATACCTATCATGAAATAAATTGAAAGAGCCTACAAAAAAAATTAAGAGATAGGAAATCTACCTCTTTTTGCCTTAGATGACTTTAAGACCACAACCATGGCTTGTTCTCTCGCTAGAGAACTCTATTTCCATCACTTTTCTTCTTTATTCCTCTTCCCTTCACTAAGGAGCGGCTGCACCCTCTTTCTTTTCTATAGGGTTTCCTCAAAAGTGAAGAGAAATAGGGTTTTTAAATCCACCTGTATTTCATCTAAACAAAACTGACCTAGACTTTTATTATTTCCACCCAATTTGGTATATCAAGAAAATAGGGGTGTTACAGTGAAGTAACCCACAATGACCAATAACATATTTTTCCTGCCCCGCCCATTCGGGAAGGGTCCACTAGGTCGATTCCCCACCGCATGAAGGGACATGGGCTTACGATCGGTGTCAACTCGTTGGAGTGCATCTTGTAATCGTTGGCGTATTTTTGGCAGGGTTGACAATACTTAGTGTGTTTTATGCAATCTTTCAGCATCTCAGACCAGTAGTACCCGACCATGATCAGTTGCCTTTACAATGTTCTAGGGCCTGTGTGATTCCCAGCGTGTCTTCGTGCATCTCCGTCATTACGTACTTCTATTCGTCCTCTGCCAGGGGGCGCCATAATGGGTGGATCAGAGACTTTCGATAACGGAGTCCTCCGAGCATAGTGTATGTTGGAGTGTTTCTCCTGATCCTCTTTGCTTCGATAACGTCTTCGGGGAGCTTATTTGTCGGCAAGTATTCTATGTAAGGTATCATCCATGTGTCTTCCTGAGCTACTCTGATGGTCAGCACTTGTGCTGCTCTGTCTATGCTCATTTCTTCCAAAGTCAGGAAAATCACCCTGGGCACAATCGTTTGGCCTTTGATCATTTTGGACAAAGCGTCCGTCAGTGCATTTTTCTCCCGCTGAATTCTTGTAATAATAAACTTCTTAAACTGTCGGACCAGTTCTCTTACCTTTCCACGTATTTCGCAATGTTAGTTCCTCTGACGACGTAGTCTCCATTCATCTGGTTGACGACGAGTTGGGAGTCGTTATACGTTTGGATGTTAGTGGCTTTTGCCTTCATGACCATCCGCAACCCCGCAAGCAGGGCTTCGTACTTGCTGATGTCGAAAAATAGCTTTTCGTTAATCATTCAAGAAATAGGTACTTGTTGCATGACAACATCCGTTATGATAGAATATTCTGTTAGGTTGATCGAGATTCCTGCTCCCTGCTCCTGCTCCTTGCTCATGCTCTATACGGGCGTCAAGTAGTAAAACCCGGTAAGACCGGGGTCCATCCACAGAGACTAGTCAAACCCGTTCTAAAACTTGGAAGTAACACGTTTTCTTTGAAAATTGATTTTTGTGATTAAATGATAAAATACTCAACCAAAAAGAAACTCAAATAAATAGTTGGAAATATCAAGTGAGATAAAAATCCTAAAGTTCGGAATCCACTTTGAACATTCATAAATAACTTCACCCCTTCCTATCATGATTCTCTTAACTATAACTCAACATTTAGAAAAGCAATATTATCTAAACATCGGAAAATCAAACCTTTTCAATAAGAAAATTAACTACACAAATTTAGAATCTTAAATGACCATATACCAACTATCGTCCATCAAACAACAAGTATAAACCATCAAAGAAATTCACTTTTAAAGTATGACCTATCAAGCTATAAGCATAAACGATGAAGTTATTATAGTTATTTGACGAATCAATTTAAACAATAACGCAACAATGAGAATCAAGAAGAGAAAAGACATAAGCTATTCATTAATGCCCTAAGCTTCACCTTCTCTCTAGGTTAAAAAGTTAGCAATACATGGATGCTTGAATCATTTTTTATAGGAAGAAAAACTAATCACACAAGGATAAAAGGAATAAGTCACGGTAGGGATGGAAGCTCCTGATTAAAGCTCCACTGTTCTTTCGACCTCTCCCACTGTAACCTACTTCTTTCTCTCTGCTATCTCTATTCCAGCCACTTTCTCTCACTAAAAGTTGGCTGAGAGAGGATAATGAAGCTTAGATGATCAAGAACCAATGATGAAGACAATATGATGATTAAAATCTCTCTATTCTGTCCCCTCTCCCTCTCTCTTTAAAAAGTTGTTAAACTTTTGTTTCTTCTTTCTCTCTATTCACCCTCTACTCTCTCTATTCACTGTCTTCTCTCTCTATTCACTGTCTTATCTATCTCACAAAGATAAAAACAGAAGAAGGAGATGAAGATGATGATGCCCTTGTTTAAAGCTGTTCTTTTTCTCTAATCCTTCTGTTCTAGTTGAGCTAAAGAGTCTCCCCGATTATCTGACGCCCAAAGATGATCCCCCTCATCTCTGTATTTAGCTGCCATTATATAGAAGAAGAAGAGCCTTCCCTTTTCAATCAAATCCTCTCTCTCAAATTAGCACTTGAAATCTCTTTAAAATATCTTATACTTGAAACTGAATCTCTCTATCTCCAATCTCTTTCTGTCACTCTCCATGATTTCTTGTTGTCCCAATCGACCTCCCTCTTTTATCTTGCTCTCTGTATCTTATATGTGAGAAAGAAAGAAAAGAGAAAATATTTCACTCTGTCTATAAAAGTCTCAATCAACCGAATCCCTTCTTCCCTTGATTTTGATCTCTAAAAAGTATCTCTATTCTTCACGTTTTCCATCTCCTATTCTTCTTTCCATTTCTAATGGAACAGAAGATAAGAGAGGAGAGAAGATTTTGAAAATTTGGGCTGACTGTTAGGTCAGGAAGATTCAGTGCATCGCGATGTTTCTTAAGGCAATGATCTGACCGTTTGATCCAATCCGGTGTGCCTCAAGACCGTCAGATCTCCGAAGGAGTACCGAAGCCAGGACGCGCTTGAGTACCTTACCATGCTTCCAAGAAAATCCCGAGCGCCTTCCTGAAAGGCCCAAAGGTGTACCACACACACATCCTACCATTCATCTTATGTTCTGTCAATCCGCCACGTGTTGCTAAAAACTTCAAGTTGGTAAACTAATTTTGACTATAACCAAAACTTTGACCTTGTCTAGTTTTCGCATCCGGACTCCGATTTGACTTATATTTTTGGTGATGGGTTCGTCATAGACTCTACTTTCACGCGAGGACTAATATTGACCAGAATACACTTTTCATTAAAATGACCAAAATGCTCATAACATCTATTTCTCCCGATTTCGTCTGTTTTTCACATTGAGCCCCGTAAAGACACCTGAGAAAGAAAAACAAGTAATTTATCAGAGTAACTGCTCGAAATGGACTAACTCGCTCCAGTTAAGAGATTTAGATGAGACATTTTCATGTCTCTTCAAACATCCCCAAACTTAGATTTTGTTAGTCCTCGAGCAAAATAGAGAATAAAACTAAACCTGATGATGCATAAAATGTCCAGACGTTGACTAACGTCTAAAAAGTCGAGATCAGACCTGAAGTCCAACGGGTCAACCCGGCTTAAGGTAGCAGGACCGCTGAATCCTTGACGATCCACTGCATATTCCCCTAACTGGGAGGTCGGCTAGAGGAAACCAGCCCTGTAACGCCCTCGGCATATACAGGTCAACCCTGGAATCTCTAAAGGAATAAGGGGGGTCCCTGTAAGCTAGGCCTCTGTCTCACGCCCTAAACTGGGGAGGCATAGACGCGCTACAAACTTACTAACTCAATCCCAAAATCTTCCTAGACGATCTCAGTCGGTTACAGATCTGGAAGTGTTTAAGCAAGCTTGGGCTTCAAGAGTCCTAAGGGAGGAAATATCTCCCTCAAGATCTATCACCTCGGCAGGATATCTATGAAACATCCTTAAAATTAGGATATTTCTATTTATCTTAGATACGAGATAACTACGAAGGGAAACCCTAATTCAGGCCGATAACAGGGCCTCATATCACCTTCTTCAAGGTAAGTTGAACAAGTCTGACAGACTCTATCCCAAAAAGGATCATTCAATACTCATTCTTTTATTGTAAAGAGCAATCTGACTTGCTTGAGCGTCGGAGCGGTTTCCTTTCTTTTTGCAGGTTTTCCCCCAGGTCTCTAATAGAGGAAGCTGGAATTGAAGAAATGTCGATCATCAAGACGGAGTATTCGATCATAAAGGAGGCTGTCATGCATCAACTCCCTTTTCATGCTGATTTAACCGGGAGCCAATTTTCGACATCAGCATTTGGCGCTAGAAGGAGGGGAACTTCAGCAATTCTACATTCGAAATCTCGAATCCTATGTTTCGATCTTAAGACGAGATTCATTACCTCGAACGTAGCACCCATGGCTTCCTCACTATCTGTCTAATTAAAACAATCATTACGTAAAAAAATAAAAAAAAATACATTCTTGACATTATTCTTTCCTTGGTAACAATCTCTTCCTTTTGTTTCATGCCTTAATTCTCAGGGTTCTAAATGGTGGATCGAATTTCTATCTTCCTCTAGTTGACACTATTTTCAAGTTTTCCAGACTACAAGAGTAAGGTTTGCATCCTAATGACATCCCTAGTGGTTGTAAAATTTGAACTCAAGAGATCAACTGAGCTCTAATGAATATTGCGAGGTTGAGTAGCTCTTCATTCTACTCGGAGTTATCACAGAAGAGATCACTCAAAACAAAAGGAAAGGCTCAGAATCTCACATAGGTTTAGTCTCCACTAATGATCGATTAAGTTCTCTCAGAAAAGTCAACTCTTTCCCTATCTAACACTCACATGGCTAGTGCACAACAACTCCAAGACTCGAAATTCGTGGAAAAACTTTCAGCCACGACCAACTAGACTCTATAACTATTAACAAGCAAAAACAACTAGACTCGCCTTTTCAATCCAAAAATTAAAAAATTTGAAAATTTTTGAACCCTTTTGTATTTTTGAAATAAGGACTTAGCAAAAATTTCAATCCCCTATCCCCAAACTTAAACCGAACATTGTCCTCAATGTTCTAAAGACTATGAAAAAAAAACATAAAAGGGTGAAGGAAAGATATTACCTGATTCCAACTCCTAACCGTGGGTTGCCTCCCAGAAAGCGCCAAGTTTAACGTCTTCAGCTAGACGATACAGATGATTCAACAATCCTTAAGTAACATCTCCATAAACCAATAGGCGAAACATCTGAGGATCTACCCAAGACACGAAGTGATTAGTGAATGATAGTCTCACACTTGTGTAAATATGTTGCAGTACCCGTGAGACTATCGTGATCAGGTAAGAATCCCCAAACTTAGACGACAATAAAGTCGTTAAGTTTGGCCATGGACTAGAAAGGGTATAGTCCTCGTAGAAAGGATCTAGGTATGGAGGAGAAACCAAGTGAGGTATTGCACAAACTTCTAAACATGCTCCCGAGGGATACGATACAAGAGGATCTAGAGGACTATCAAATACACCCAGAGTTAAACAAGAGGTTTCTAAAACAGGTACACGGAGTTCTTCCAAAGGAATCACTCGGTTACCAGACTCAAGCTCTACCAAAGTTGGTTCAGATAAACCCTCTATAATTTGTTTGATTATGATGTCATTAGTGTCCTTAAAGAACTCCAGGTCCTTGACTAAGTCAAGTGAGTCATCATTCTCATTTACTAGATTGAGCAGCCAATATTCATCATCATCTTTTATGGTGGGTCCATAGCTCAGTGGTAGAGCATTTGACTCATACGATGGAAGTGGTGACTCTAAGGTTGGCAAAGTAATCAGCTCAGACACTAACAAGGAGGTAGACTCTGACATGTTATCTATATCATTAATACTACCCTCCTCATCTAAGCATAAAAGTGCCAATAGAGTTTCTAAAAGATCTCTCGACTGAGTTGTTGGTAATGCATCTTGAAATAATAATTCTACCAAGTTCAACCCACTGAACTCATCTATGTCATCAGGGTGAAGTCCCACATTAAAAATATTCATCTCCACCGTCATATTACCAAATGACAATCTCAAAAGACCACTTCTACAGTATATGACATCATCTGATGTAGCTAAAAATGGTCGACCCAAAATGACAGGGATTTGACTCTGGTTATCATGAATTGGATCAGTATCTAAGATGATGAAATCTACAGGAAAGATAAATTCACCAACTTTTATCAAAACATCCTCTACTATGCCACGTGGTCGTCTGACAGACCGATCTGCCAACTGAAGGACTACAGAAGTGGGTTTTATTTCTCCCAACCCTAATTGTAAGTACACAGAATAAGGAAGAAGGTTGACACTGGCATCTAGATCTAACAAAGCTCGTTCAATCTTATGGTTGCCTATAGTGCATAGTAATGTAGGGCTTCCTGGATCTTTGTACTTAGGTGGGAGGTTTTGCTGGATAATAGAACTCACTTGTTGAGTCAAGAAGACCTTTTTATGCACATTCATCTTACGCTTTCTAGTACATAGGTCCTTAAGGAACTTAGCGTAAGGTGGGATTTGTTTAATTGCATCTAGTAATGGAATATTAATGTTGACTTGTTTAAATATTTCCATTATCTCCTCGAACTGGGACTTCTTCTTTGGCTCTACCAAACACTGAGGATATGGGGCTCTAGGAACATACGACTCAGGCACAATGGGTGGGTCTTCAGACTCGGGAGCCTTCTCAGGCTCTTTACTAGGGACACTAGTTGGTAAGGTGGGTTTTTCAGAGTTTAGTTCACTATCTTCGAGAACTCCTACCTTATTATCAATTACCCTACCACTTCTAAGGGTGCTTACTGCATTGGCCTGGTCCATCGACTGTTTACCCTTCGGGTTTGGCTCTGGTTGACTAGGAAACATACCCTGATTTCTTTGCCTAAGGGCTTCTACCTCGATTTTTAGACTAGATATAGCCTGGGAGGTTTATTGCATAAATTTAAGCATGGTCTCCTCTAAAGATCCCTGAGGAGTATTTTGGGTATTAGGCTGACCCTGATTTTGAGTATAAGGATTCCTAGGAGCGTTAAACCCAGGAGGGTTCATGGAGCTACTAACCTGACCCTGATTTTGACCCTTGGACCAAGAAAAATTCGGGTGATTTCTCTAACCCGGATTATAAGTGTTCGAATAAGGATCATATTTCTGACGGTAATCTTGCCTAGAGTTTAGATAAAGAGCATTAGCATGTTCTTTTTTGTCAGAAACAAAGAATAGGGTACACTTATTCCCTGTATGAGATGGGTCTCCACAGACGGAGCATGGATAAGAGATGGATTCATTTCCAACACTCATAACCTGAGTGGGATCCTCCCTAACTGCTTTAGGCTGACCAAGCTCTAGGGCTTCTATCCTTCTCGTCATGGCGGCGAGTTTAAGTTCGGACTCATCAACTTTATAGATGCCGCCTTTATTTGGAGTAGGATTTGCCGTAGTAGGAGGTCCTCTAGAAGTTTCCCATTGGTGAGATTTCTCAGCTAGATCTTCTAGAAACGTCATGCAGTCATCGACGGATTTATAAGTAAATCCGCCACCACAGAATGACTCCACCATGGATGTAGTGGGATAGTCTAGTCTGTCATAGAGAAATTGGACTAGTCTGCTCTTTTCATAACCATAGTGTGGACAATGTAGTTCCAGTTCTTTAAATCTCTCAAGATATTTGTAGAGAGACTCTCCTTCTTGTTGCACAAAATTGTTAAGACTTTGCCTTAAAGCGGTGGTTTTGTGCTTGGGGAAGAATTTCAAAAGGAATAAACTGACTAATTCTTCCCATGTGGTAATGGAGTGAGGTTGTAAGGCATACAACCAAGATTTTGCTTTCTCTCTCAAAGAGAAAGGGAACAACCTAAGCCTCACTATTTCATCAGACATATTAGGGAATCTTATAGTCCCACAAATTTCTTCAAAATCCCTAACATGGTGGTAGAGATTCTCGTTCTCAACTCCACGAAAGAGTGGGAGCATTTGGATAATGCTCGGCTTTAACTCGAAGTGACCCGTGGAGTGGGGTAACTGTATGCATGATGGTTGACATGTTCTAGTAGGGTTCATGTAATCCCTGAGTGTCATAGGTGGATTTCCATCCCGTCTTGGTTTAGATTTTCACCCATAGTGTCACTCAAAGAGAGATTGGCTAGAAGATTACTTAGATGGGTTTCTCTACTGATGAAACGACCTCTCTTATCACGATATCTATCGGGCATAAACTAGAGCCCAATGACCAAGGATATTCTCAACAAAGCTTTTTTTTTTAAATCGAAAATCGAGGAATCACTATGAAGACCCTAGAGGAAAGCAAACACAATCAGTCTGACTCCACCAAGCAACCTAAACAGAATCTAGACGACAGACAAGTTGGTCAGATTCACCCTAAAAATCTAGACAACTCCTACTTCGTTACAAAGCTTGAACTATAATTGTTATGAGGGTTACTCCGTCAAAGTAATACGGTCAAACAATTCTTGGTGACAGCCAACGATGAACGTTGTGATAGCCGTCCAACCTTCGGTAACGTTTCCTCTTCTCGAGGTGACCTTTTAAAGAATTGAGTGACACTTTCCTTTGAGGAATGCCCAAATAAAAATCAAGTCCCTGAATTGTTTCAAAGATCCTATGAGCTCGAAACCTTAGGGCTCATGTCTAAATCAGATTTTAGTTTTTTTAGGTGAGGTTTAGGATCGTGAATGTTGTTACCTATTTGGGCTAGAGAACGGTGATGAAATCCGTCTCCAATCTTTCAATTGGGTTATTGCCCTTACTAGAATGCTTATACTAAACAATTCGATCAAAGCAATTAGGCACACAAACACACAATTACCCACTGACAGGGGCTTCGTGGGTGATTAGAGAAATTACCTCCCATTCAAGACGGCCGATGACCCTTGCAGACGACCCGGGCCACTCTCCCGTGAGTGTTCGAACCCGAGGCTTCGTTTTGGTTTTCGGTTACAATTTATAAAGCCCTCCAATTTAGGGTCAAAACTTTAAAACCAAAATAAAAACTAGAAAGTCTAAAAGTCTTTCTCTCACCAAAAATAAAAAAAATACTAAAAATAAAATGTAAATTCTTCTTCTTGAGCTCCTCTCCTTGTTGCGCCTTTTCTTTTGCTCCTTAGTGTTCTACAAACCAAAAATGGAAAAGTAAGTCAAAGTGTCCAAAAATAAAAAACTTACCAAAAATAAAACTTTCCAAATATAGAAATAATATAAGACAAATTCAAACTTAGTCCCCGGCAGCGGCGCCAAAAACTTGATGGGCCTAGAAAGTTTCCCAAATAGGTCACCACCCGCAAGTATACGGGCGTCAAGTAATAGTTCCGGTAAGACCGGTTCGTTCCTCAGAGACTAAGTCAATCTATCCTGACTCCTATAACTAATTTGGATTTACTTCGTGTAAGATGTTGTGGTGGGAAAAATAATAAATAATTCAAAATGATGGGAAAATAAAGTGTAAAGAGAAGTTTTATATGGAGAAAGTCTAGGGTTTCGGAATCCACCTAAATATGCGTAAATTATCGCCTAATTAGTGACAACTCGATCTTTTATAACTCAAGGAGAGACAAATCTATCATCCTCGGAAAATACAACTTTCTGAGAACAAAATATAATGTTTTGATTTCAAAAATAAATATTCAAGTGATAATCTAACTATTAACTATCAAATCCTAAGCATGAGACATTAAAGACACTTAGTCTAAACATGAATCATCAAAATATAAGATAGTTAATGAAAGAAATATCATGAATTTAAATGATAAAAATCAATTTATCATTTAAAAGTACTTCGAAGATTTTAGGTATGAGTTGAAAAAGTCAGACATTTACGCGATACTAAGGTTTCATCCTAACCCTAGATTAGATAAGTTAGCTACTCGTCACTAAAGAGATCATAATCATGGTGGGATAAATAAGAATTAATAAAATAAGAGAGGGAGAAAGAATCGGCAAAGAAACAACCTTTTTTCTCGCAATTTCCCCTCTGCACAGCCAAACAGACCCTTAGGGAAGTGTATTTTCCTTCTGGTTTTGCTGAATTCTGCCAAACAGACCCTTAGGGAAAGTAATTTTCTCGTCTTCCCGGAAACGATTTCCTGGTGAGAAAATTATTTTCCTCGACTGGTTTTTCTCTCTCTCTACTGTTTTCTCTTTCTTTTTCACTCTAAACTTTGTCTTTCTCTCTCTATAACAAGAATATAACTCTCTTTCTCTCTCTAGCTCTCGGTTTTTCTTCAATGGCCGAGCCCCCCCTCTGTTTCTCTATGTCCCTGTTTTATAAGAAAAAGCCAGCCGTCTGATGAGAGCCTATTTCTCTTTCCTTTCCAACTTCTCCTTGCAGTCCAACGATCACTCTCTCTTTCTATAATTACTTCGATTTCTATAATTACTTCGATTTCTTTCTCTCTCGGTTCTTTATCTCTCTCTACTGTTTCTTAATGAAGAATGGAGAGGATAAGAGAGAAAGAGGAAACCCGTGATTTGATGTGGCCCAACCAGTAAGCACAAGCTGGAGCTGACGTTGGCAGTTAAGATGGGACGATCGAGTGAGTTGCAGCCGAATAAAGCAGATGTAACACGCCGGATCAGATGAGAACACACGGTGGAGATTACATAGGTCTGTTCAAACTGAATGGTCGTGTGATCAAGACCAGTGGCCGCGAGACGAAACCGAAGTTGTACCGAAATTTTGAATGAACGTTCGGATTTGTGCCACCTGTTATTGAAAGATGTATGTTGACCTTATTTTGACCCGAACTTTGACTTGTTATAATTTTCGCACCTGGACTCCGATTTCACTTCTGTTTTCACCCACGAGTTCGTCTTGGGCTATACTTTTCACTAGAGTACTAATGTTCACCAAAATAACCAGAATCTCCAAATGACCAAAATGCCCTTTTATGTGTCTTTCTCTTGTTTTTATCTGTTTTTCGTGCTCAATTCCTTAAAAGACACCTGAGTAAGAGAAACAAGCAATTCAACAGAGTAAAGGCTCAAAATAGACTAACTAGCCTAAATTAAGAGATTTAGATGAGGCATTTTCATGACTCATCAGCTAGAGTGAGAAAAGCTGGGAAAGCTTCCATGGACGTTCTGGCCAAAAGAAAGAAGAAGAATTCCTGCTGTATGAAAACCAATTCCAGCTAAAGGGAAACACCCTTCTCAAGCCCTGTTATAGAAAGTTCAACCACTTTTTATGAGGAGATTAACTGAATCATTCAAACTTTCTCCGCGCAATTGCCAAAGCCACTCGGTCGGATCGAAAGGGGAGTTCTCTTACTCACTCTTGCTATGTCTATTTTCTTAATCCTTATAATTTCGGTATGTGTAACTAAACGTAAGTCATCCTCGACGCGACCTCCAACGACTACAGACAGTTTGTAGGGTTTGGTTATGATTAACACTCCAGTGAGAGCCATATTCGAAACCTTGGGTTCACCTTCCCAAAACTTATTCGATATGAAATAAAAAAATATACATAATAATAATAATAATGATAGAGAGATACTATTAATATATATATATATATATATATATGTAAAATAAACATGTGTGGAAACCAACTCACTTCTTCAGACTATAAGGGCTATTAGAATCTATGTGCTTTAGCGATAGTATTATCATCGAGTGCAAGCCCTTAATGACTTAGAAGCAATCAACTAGTTGAAAACATATCACTGTTTTATGAAATTTATCGAACCCAAAAGATGTACAACTCCCGGAGTTGCATCAAATCAGACCAAACTTATTACAGGAAATCAGGAAGAACTGTGATTATGAAGGCAGGTAATCCATCATGTAGATCTAAACTATTCGGTGGATTTAGAGACCATCATCCTCCGGCCGATTAAGGTAAGTACCCTGAATTCAACATTATTCATTTACTTTGTGGTGATGATAATACCTTATTAAGTTGGGGAACTATGGGTCTACCTCTCCCATTAGTCCTAACCAGCTTATCATCTATTCAAGTTTGCATGTTCTTTGGTTCTAACTTGTGCTGTTAGTTATGATATCAAACTTGAAGTCACACGAATCGGGGCACTTCATAGTTCCACGATTTGGTGTTAGTTTTGTAAAAATAAATTACTTAATCTTTATTTAATGCTGACCCATAGGACCAACATACTATGACTCACAATCATTGCTCTTGGTGATACTTAGAAATTGTTTGATAATATCTTTAAAAAAATATACTCCCTCCGTCCCATTTTGTTTGGTTGTTATTCCTTTTATGGATGTCCCAAAATGTTTGGTCACTTTCCTTTTATAACATTCATTTAATTATTAAAATGATGAAACTTCCAAGACTACCCTTTAGTTTGAATATCATTCAAAGGTTCTAATTGGTTCTACGCCTCTACCAATGTTATATTTAATGAAATACTCTATATTAAATGAGGGTAATTTAGGAAAAGTCTTTATATTTGTCAACAATAAATACCATTCCTTAATAAGTTGAATTCCCCAAAACTACAAACAAAATGGGACGGAGGGAGTATATAATTGCTCTTGGTGAGACCGAAACAATATCCTAGTATTTACTATGGTCCAACTTTATTTCCTAAGTGCCAACTCGTGAACACTTTAGAGGTTAGGTTGGTCAATTACGGAAACTAGATTGACCCGGAATTGGTGTTGACCATGCGCCAACCAGTGATACCTATGCTGCTTCATATGTGTATTGTGTTGTCGGCGGAATCGTTCCTGTTAGAACTTCCACGACTTGATCAACTCAGTCCGTTACTGATGACATTATTGAGTTTAGACATTAAGTTTGATGGATATGTGCTTTTCATTCGGGAGATTATGACCAAATTAACGATATATCTATCAAATTCTCTGAACCTATTAGGGGATACCGCCCCAAGTCCACTCGGACAACCGAGTGGGCTGCCTTGTGTACAAAATGGAAACTTCTATGTTGTATACCTTTAGTATAGAAACAATATATCTAGAATAGGAAACCCTATATTCATTGTATCCCTATATATACTACTTGTGTAAACCTCAATTATTATCAATACAAAGGGAATAACTGTTAACTGTAACCAACTACCTCTTTGTACTTGATCTCTTCCATCTCTATCTCACTCCATCACCCGATTTCTCTATCTCTCTCTCGGCTTCCAACCGAGTTCGGTCCTCTCTCGCTCAATCGATCTCACGATCCCTCTATCTCTCGGCCTAATTCGAGATTGATATCTTCAGAGGTTAATACCTCTTCACATGGTATAAGAGCTAGTTCTTTTTTTCAATCATGTCTACCAACGATTCTGAAACCGTTGTTAATTCTCAACCAACTCTTGGTGGTCCATTCTATATTCATCATTCGGATTCTCCTACCACTATCCTTATCACACCACTTCTTACTGGTGATAACTACTATTCATGGTCTCGAGGAATGATCAAGGCTCTTCGAGCAAAGGACAAGTTAGGTTTTGTCGATGGAACAATTTCCAAACCTACCGATCCTAATGAATTACATATCTAGAGTCGTTGCAACGACTTAGTTTCAAGTTGGCTTGTCAACTCCGTTGATCCTTCTCTTCGCTCATCAATTCTTTATGATGACAATGCTTATGATGTTTGGAAAGATCTCCATGACCGTTTTTATCAAACCAATGCTCCGAAGGTTTTTCAACTCAAACAGGCTATTTCTTCTCTCAAACAAAGTGGTTCTGACGTCTCCACTTACTTCACTAATCTCAAGTCTCTTCAAGATGAATTGAACTCCCTCATGACTACTGAAACATGTATTTGCGGACATGTAAGATCTCTTCTTGATCGTACTAGTCAAGATGGAGCTATAGAATTTCCTCAAGGCCTTGACGGTCGGTTTTCGGCTATTCGAAGCCAAATCTTATTAATGGATCCTTTTCCATCCATTCTTCGTATCCATTCTCTTGTTAAGCAAGAAGAAATTCAGCAAAGTTTAATCAACACCATTAACAACAATGAAGCTGCTACTCTTGCCGTCGGCTCCAATGACAATGGACGCTCTTCCTTTGATCGATCGGACAAACAACGCCCAAAACGTCCTCGTCCGTTTTGTGATCATTGCGAAATTCATGGACATACTATATCGACATGCTATCAACTCCATGGTTATCCACCTCAATCCGGCGATCGTCCTCGTACCCGAAACCTCACGGGTCCTCTAGCCGCCACCGTCCAAGACCCAACCGACGAATCGGCTCCTAATTTGTCCTCTCTCACTGCCGATCAATTAAAATCTCTCATTGCACTTTTGGATCAACAAAAACAATTGGCTAATCCATTCGACTCTCCTCGAATCAATCTCACGGATACGTTCTCTTCTTCTTTTTCCCCTCCTTGGGTTATCGATTCCGGTGCCGCTAAACATATATGTTCGGCACTTACTCACTTTTCTACATATTCAAGCGCACCTCCTAACCTTTTTATTAGGTTACCAGATAGTTCTCGAGTCCGTGTTTTCCATATAGGATCAGTTTTTTTCTCTCATGATTTATATTTACAAGATGTGTTACATATTCCGTCTTTCCAAGTCAAATAAGACGGTACATTGTAGAGATTTAGATATTTGAGAAATTGAGATAATATTGGGACGCTCCGTGCGAAGGAAATAGAGATCGTCGTGAAGACTACCATGCCCAATCGTCTTCCTCGTTCTTTTGTCCTGAAAAACACATAAGTCCAGTTTTTTCAATTACTAGTTTAGATCATAGTCCTAGTAGTATTTCGTCTAATTTATGGCATTGGCGTCTTGGCCACCCATCTATATCTCGTCTTCAATATTTAATTTCTCGAATTCCATGTATGAATTCTATTAATATTAATAATAAAGTACCGTGCGATGTTTGTCCTCTTTCTAAGCAAACCCATTTACCGTTTCCGTCTCATAAATCTACTTCCTCTAATTCTTTTGATTTAATTCATGCCGATGTTTGGGGTCCTTTTCCGGGTCCCTTGACTACCAGATGTCGTTATTTCCTCACCCTGGTAGACGATTTCTCTCGTTGTACTTGGATATTCCTCATGTGTTCAAAATCCGAC
The DNA here is from genome assembly GCF_041429995.1 of Eschscholzia californica. Taxonomy (NCBI): domain Eukaryota; kingdom Viridiplantae; phylum Streptophyta; class Magnoliopsida; order Ranunculales; family Papaveraceae; genus Eschscholzia; species Eschscholzia californica. The sequence continues at coordinate 25,991,950 of NW_028238420.1, read as the reverse complement.
ACATTCACAATTATAACTAATTTTTTTAATTACGTCTCCACCCAATTTAATACTAAAATCAAAGTATTTCGTTCAGACAACGGTACCGAATTCATGAATAAATCTCTACAACTTTGGTTCCTTCTTAAAGGAGTTATTCACCAACGCAGTTGTACCCATACATCTCAACAAAATGGGGTGGTGGAAAGAAAACATCGCCACATTCTTGAAGTGGCTCGTTTCATCCGTTTACAAGCTCATCTTCCTCTCTCTTTTTTTGGGGAGAGTGTGTCTTAACTGCAGTTTATTTAATTAATCAATAAACTGCCTACCCCAATCCTTCGTGGCCTTTTCCCCACGAAGTCCTAATGGGCTCTCTACCCGATCTTTCACACTTATGCGTGTTTGAGTGTCTTTGTTATTCCCGTATACCGTTAGTCAAAACAAAAATGGATTCCCGTGCCTCGCCCGTCATATTTCTTGGTTACCCTAATGGTCAAAAGGGTTACCGTATATATGATCTTCATTCTCGCCGGATTTACACATCCCGAGATGTCGTATTTCATGAAACACGATTTCCAATGGCTCGGCCAATCGCCTCCCTCTTCCCGTCAACCGATTCACTTCGTCACTTCATCTCCATTCCGGACGATGGTTCCTTCACATTTTCGGTTATACCGCCTTCGGCCTCCTCGCCGATTCCCGAATCCAGCTCCCCGACGGCCAACCGATAGAGGTGACTTCACCACCTCCTTCGTCGGATCCTACGGAGGTGCCTACAGCACCACCCGATTCACCTCCCTTTCGCTCAAACCGATACATCATCGGCTTCACCAGAAGTTCCTCTCGCGGTCGCCGAACCATCTCTCATCGTCAATGAACGACCTACCCGCCAACATCGTCCACCAAGTCACTTAGAGTACTATGTTTGTTCTACTCCGTCCATTAACATCAAGTATCCAATCGAGAATTATTTTTCTATCAACTCATTCTCCACGTCTCATCAAATATTCCTCTCTTCCGTCCTATCCACGGTTGAACCTACTTCTTTCACTCAAGCCATGAAATCTCCTCATTGGTGAGAGGCTATGTCCAAAGAAATCTCCTCTTTGGAAGCTAACAATACATGGTCTTCCCCTTCCCCTGGGAAAACACCAAATTGGTTGCAAATGGGTGTATAAAGTCAAATTCAAGTCCGATGGTTCTATCGAGCGTTTTAAAGCTCACCTTGTCGCCAAAGGCTACACTCAAGTTGAAGGCTTAGACTATACCGATACATTTGCCCCGGTAGCTAAGCTAGCAACTGTTCGTGTCTTCCTTTCTATCGCAGCCATCAAAGGTTGGTCACTCCACCAACTTGATGTCAATAACGCCTTCCTACAGGGTGATTTAAATGAAGAGATCCATATGAAACTTCCTCCCAGATTCTCCACTCAGGGGGAGTCCAAAGTCTGTCGTCTCCAAAAATCACTCTATGGCCTTAAACATGCATCTAGACAGTGGTTCTCCAAATTTTCCTCAGTTATCTTAGATAAGGGCTTCCGTCAATCCAAAAGTGATTATTCTCTATTCACATATTCTTCGAATTCTACTCAAATGTTCGTTCTCGTCTACGTCGACGACATCATCATTACAGGTAATGACAATGTTGCCATTTCCCAACTCAAGTCCTTTCCTGACCACACTTTCTCCCTCAAAGATTTGGGACGCTCACAATACTTCCTCGGTATCGAGGTTTCACGTTCTTCCAAAGGCATATTTCTTGGTCAACGAAAATACGCCCTTGACATTATCAAAGATTCCGGACTCACCGCTTCTCGTCCCTCGGATTTTCCTATAGAACAAAAATTACGTCTATGTCCCACTGACGGAGTTCCCTTAAAAGATCCTTCCGTCTACCGTCGACTGATCGGTCGACTCATCTACCTCACCGTTACACGACCCGATATCACCTATGTGGTCAATAATTTGAGTCAATTCATGCAGACTCCAAGTCAAATCCACTTAGATGTTGCTCATCGTGTGGCCCGTTATCTCAAAGGTTCTCTTAACAACGGAATTTTTCTATCCGTTGACAGCTCTCTTCACATCACGGGTTACTGTGATTCTGATTGGGCTAGTTGCCCGTCTACTCGTCGTTCTATTACCGGCTACTTTACAATGCTTGGTTCTAGTCCATTATCATGGAAATCCAAGAAGCAACATATGGTTGCCAAATCATCTACCGAAGCAGAATATCGCGCTCTCGCTGTCCTCACTTGCAAGCTCCAATGGCTCAAATATCTCTTACTCGATTTTGGTATCGACCATTCTAGCCCGATGACAGTTTACTGTGACAATCGGGCAGCCCTCCACATTGCCGACAATCCAGTCTTCCATGAACGCACCAAACAGATCGAAATAGACTGCCACATCGTTCGTGAGAAGATGAAAGAGAATGTCATTGCCACACGCTTCACATCTTCAGACAATCAACTTGCCGACATTTTCACCAAACCTTTAGGAGCTGACTCGTTCAAGAATATTATTGGCAAGTTGGGCATTACTTCGATTACTGCTCCAACTTAAGGGGGAGTATTAGGGGATACCGCCCCAAGTTCACTCGGCCAACCGAGTGGCTGCCTTGTGTACATAATGGAAACTTCTATGTTGTATATCTTTAGTATAGAAACAATATATCTAGAATAGGAAACCCTATATTCATTGTATCCCTATATATACTACTTGTGTAAACCTCAAGTATTATCAATACAAAGAGAATAACTGTTAACTGTAACCAACTACCTCTTTGTACTTGATCTCTTCCATCTCTATCTCACTCCATCACCCGATTTCTCTATCTCTCTTTCGGCTTCCAACCGAGTTCGGTCCTCTCTCTCTCTCAATCGATATCACGATCCCTCAATCTCTCGGCCTCATTCGAGATTGATATCTTCAGAGGTTAATACCTCTTCACAGCATATTTGAGACTTCGAATCAAAATCCTAAGAATACAGCTACTGTAAGTAGTTCGAACAAGACAGTTGCTTCTCCAAAGAAAGAAACACTGAGAAGGATTCTTGGTGAAGGGAAGTTCTTATCACCCTTGCACTCTCGATGTGACTATCTCACAAGGTTATTGAATTATATAGTATCTTGGTCTACTCAGCCCATTAAAATCTGAATTGCTTACATTATAACTTGTTATTAAGTTCTACATCGCTTATTATTAAGTTTTAACCTGTTGATTGTCAAATTCTGATTTGTATACCAACTAGTCCTGATTTGATCACCAACGAATCCTGATATGTTTATTTATTATGATCATGATTCGGAGCACATTAATTAAAGAAGGGCGAAGCCTATCCAATCCATTACTAGGGAAAGAAAAAGAGGAAGAAACGAAATCAATGATGGTTGCAGTAGCGGAAACAACTCAAGACTCGAAACGTAACCACCAATAGCTAGAGAATCAATCCAACAAAGACAAGGGAAGTCCCTTATTTCTCACAATAACTACTTTAGTAATTTGTTCATAACATTTTTACTATGTTCAGGTCCCTAGACTTGGTAGATACATCTGACTATGAGAACCACTGCAAACAATGTAAAAACGACTCGACACGTGTTCAAAAGAACGCCTAAAAAAGAGATCGTTCCCTTTGAACTTAATAATAGTTGGATCTCTTTCACTTGGTGGACCTAACGACTAAGAACGTTGAACCTAAGAAACAACCTTAGCTTGAATATCATAACATAGAACAATTGTTGCAGTTTCTATAGGCTATGTAGAAAGCAACACATGAACACAATTTGAGCCAAGCCATTTATAGGGCCGGGAAACTAAGAGACGATAAACATCTTTGTCATCCAATCGAGTATAAATATTTGAACTATTCTGTACCTAAATAAGCGAAAGCCGACTCCATGTTTGGCCCAACTCAAAACTCATAAGTTTGGGTTAAAGAAACAATTTTCATTACCGAATAACAGCATTGAATATAAACAAGAGAGCCTCTTTAGTTTCCCTTAATGGGAGCACAGGATCAAGATTCTTATAAGAAAGAATATAATGTTCTTTAACTCTTAAACATTCTCTTTTAGAATTGTGTTATGCAGGACACTATGACAGAAGACGGCGAACGACTTCGAAGAAAGTCGGGACTAAACTATTCAGTCATTCAGACAAATGTGTCACGTCAGAAGTGGCGGAGCAAGGACATGAAAAACAGGGAGTAACTCTTACTCATATTGGTTATACTTCTCTAGTTTGATAATTAGTTCATTACCTTTACTAAAAAAAACTTGGGGGCATACATATATATATATATATATATATATATGTTGTTGCTGAAAATTTTGAACCTATGCATATGAACACATAGATAAAGCGCTTGAATAAGCAACTTGAACTGTTATAAACACATAGCAAGAACAGACAACCGACTGCTAATATAAACTAAGGATGCTACATGGTATATTATTAGTAAAATGCCTGCTGAAAAACTTAAAAGAGTACCTGTACTCAAAAAATGGTTGTAAACCACAAACGCTCTATGTCTGAAATAGACTTGGAACGCATCAGATTTACTCTTAAACGATTGAGTGTCCATGTATCATATAAACCATGTTGTTATTACATGAACTGAAAAAGTATATGTGAATATTTGCCATGTTAACCATGCATGATATGAAACAAGTAAATACATCAATGACATGAACGGAATAACATACCTAACACATGATTTTGTCTTGCTATGTTCAAAGCTATATAATGATCCCCATGTTGTTAGCTACCAATGAATTAACAACTCTTGAAAGTCTAGATGACTGCTTTGAAATTGTTTATAGCAGATTCAAAGGATGAAATAGTTCAACCCGGCGAACTCGAAGAAGAAACTGAAAGTCTCAGTTGGAGGACACATCTTACCTCAATTAAAGAATGTTGGATACTTGAAAAAGTCTCAGCAAAAGACCCAAAGAGGGCACCTAAGGTACACATACCTATCAAACTCACTTTGTGAATTTAATAACATATTCTCATTGCAGATTAGGCCCCACTCCGGTGGGCATAACCCGACTTTGCTTCGACAAGGTCACAGATTAAGTCCTACTCCGTTAGCTAAGGCAACAACCAGGGACACGAGAGGAGTCCCGGCGACAACTAGTTGTGCTCAAGCCAACGAAACCAGCCCTGGTAGCGACGACAAGGGGTTTAAGGAGAAGTCCTAGTAAAACTAGTCGAGCTCAAGCCGACGAAACTAGCTCTGGTAGCGAAAGCCACGACAAGAGGTCTAAGGAGAAGTCCAAGTTAAACTAGTCAAGCTCAAGCTGACGAAATCAGCTCTGGTAGCGAAAGCCACGACTAGAGGTCTAAGGAGAAGTCCTAGTTAAACTAGTCAAGCTCAAGCTGACGAAATCAGCTCTGGTAGCGAAAGCCACGACTAGAGGTCTAAGGAGAAGTCCTAGTGAAAATAGTTGTGCTCAAGCCGACGAAACTAACTCTGGTAGCGAAAGCCACGATCAGAGGTCTAAGGAGAAGTCCTAGTTAAACTAGTCGAACTCAAGCTGACGAAACCAGCTCTGGTAGCGAAAGCCACGATCAGAGGTCTGAGGAGAAGTCCTAGTTAAACTAGTCGAGCTCAAGCTGACGAAATCAGCTCTGGTAGCGAAAGCCACGACCAGAGGTCTGAGGAGAAGTCCTAGTTAAACTAGTCAAGCTCAAGCTGACGAAATCAGCTCTGGTAGCGAAAGCCACGACCAGGGGTCTAAGGAGAAGTCCTAGTGAAACTAGTTGTGCTCAAGCTGACGAAACCAGCTCTGGTAGCGAAAGCCACGACCAGAGGTCTGAGGAGAAGTCCTAGTTAAACTAGTCAAGCTCAAGCTAACGAAATCAGCTCGGTAGCGAAAGCTACGACCAGAGGTCTAAGGAGAAGTCCTAGTTAAACCAGTTGAGCTCAAGCCAACGAAACCAACTCTTGTAGCAAAAGCTACGATCAGAGGTTTAAGGAGAAGTCCTAGCTAAACTAGTCAAGCTCAAGCTGACGAAATCAGCTCTAGTAGAGACGACCAGGGGCAGAGCTAAAAACTCTAAAACTATTCAAAAACTTTTTCGCAGGGCTAACTTGGGTTCTATTTTGCAGAGGGAAATAGTGAGCTTAGGGCACGCTAGATTAGGTCTGAAATTATTCTTTTGCAGGTGCGATCATTTGGAACATGCGCAGTAAGCCTAGGAAATAGCATTAGTAAGTTAGGATGGACTAACTATATCCTACTTGGGGAGATTCTTATATGTGCACCAACAGGATATAAAAGTAAATTAAACCATTAAAAACCCAATCAAAACCACTGTAGAAGGATCACGATTCAAACAAGAAAGGAAAAGCATTCACGAGACAGGAGAAAAACAAGGACAATTACGACTCATCACGAAAGCACGTCAACCAGAAAATTCCCAACACCAATCAGCCCCAGCAAATACAGCTACGATAAAGAAAACTTCATCAGCATAGGTGGAAAAGAAGACTTCTCAAACAGCTCTGGCACAGGTAGCCAGCTGAAGAGAAAATCGACCAGTACTGGTAGTGAAGGAAATCTCAGAAAATACTCTATACAGCTCACCTGGGATCAGCACTGGAATGCGGAGCTCTGGCAAATTAGAAAGAAGACCGAGCTTCTCAAAACATCTCTGGTCTAGGTAAACCCTTTGTCTTCAGGGTGATGCATAAAATGTCCAGACGTTGACTAACGTCTGAAGAGTCGAGATCAGACCTGAAGTCCAGCGGGTCAACCCGGCTTAAGGTAGCAGGATCGCTGAATCTTTGACGATCCACCGCATATTCCCCTAACTGGGAAGTCGGCTAGAGGAAACCAGCCCTGTAACGCCTTCGGCGTACAGGTCAGCCCTGGAATCTCTAAAGGAATAAGGGGGGTCCCTGTAAGCTAAGCCTCTGTCTCACGCCCTAAACTGGGGAGGCATAGACGTGCTGCAAACTTATCGACTCCAAGTCAACCAGACCATACAAAAGCTAAAAATCCCTTCACTAGTAATCTAGACTCGAATTGCACGTGACCAGCCAATATGAGTATCACCTCGGTTCCAAAAAGACAAGACCTCAATTACTTTCTCAATGCATTTCGCCTCGACTGTTGCCTCGCGGTCATACACTAAAAAATTTAGTCACTCGAAAATGGTTCACTCAATGTATGGGTATGAACGTGAAGGAAAACTCAACATATTACAAAAGACGAACTAAATTTTTTATAAACGACTGATCTCATTAAAAGAAAACAACCACTAATATGGAATGGGGAAGCAACCAACTCTTCTCACCTGGTCTACTATCTAACAATGTTTCCTAAAGGTCAATAGGCTCTAATGATGAGGTAAACTAGAACTCCAGAGAACTCGACGTCTTCAAATCTTCAAGAACTACTTGAAGGGAAAACATTCAAACACAACTAAACAAACATCTTTTTTTCTTTGATTTTTCTATTTCTTTCCCTTTTTTTTCAATACACTTCTGGTAATAAAACTCAAAATACACAACGTACTTTCTTAACACTTTCCTTGGATATAATTCTCTCCACTTTACTTCATGCCTTATTCTCAGGGTTGTAAATGATGGATGAAATTTTCTATCTTCCTCGAGTTGACATTGCTTTCAAGGTCCTCAGACTACAAGAGAAAGGTTTGCTTCCTGATGACATCCCTAGTGGTTGTAAAATTTGAACTCTAGAGATCAAATGAGTTCTTCTTTCAATGTTGCGAGGTTGAGTAGCTCTTCATTCTACTCAGAATTAGCTCAGAAGAGATCACTCAAAACAACAAGAAAGACTCAGAATCTCACATGGGTTAAGTCTCCACTAATGATCAATCTAGTTCTCTTAGAAATGTCTACTCTTCACCTATCTAACACTCACAAGGCTAGTGCACAGACAACTTTAAGACTCAAAATTCACGGAAAAACCTTTAGCAAACGGATAGCTCGATCAACTAGACTCTATAACTATTAACAAGCAAAAACAACTAGACTCACCTTTTCAATCCGAAAATTTTGAAAACTTTTAAACCCTTTTAAAATTTTGAAATAAGGACTTAGCGAAAAGTTCAATCCCCTATCCCCAAACTTAAACCTAACATTGTCCTCAATGTTCTGAAGACTATGCAAAAAAATAACAGGGTGAAGGGAAAGATATTGCTGATTCCAACGTCCTAACCATGGGTTGTCTCCCAGAAAGCGCTAAGTTTAACGTCTTCAGCCAGACAAGACAGATGACTCGAAAAAAATAGAAAGAATTTTACCTACTAGATTACGAATATGTGACTAACTGTAAACCAATAATCGATACATCTGTGGGTCCACCCAAAACACAAAGTTTTCAGTAAACAATAGTCTCACATTTTTGTAAATTGGTGATAGTGTAGGTGAGACTATCAAGAAAGAAGGGCAATCCCCAAACTTAGACAACAATAAGGTCGTTAAGTTTGGAACTGCACCAGAGAGTTACATAACGGAGAGAAGGGGTCCTCATATAGATGGTAGACAGAGGGGGCGAGTGTTTCAAAATTTACACATGGTTTTGAGGGACGAAATGCAAAGTAGTCTAGAGGACTATCAACGACACTTGAACTTAAATTAGAGGTCTCTAAAACTGGTACTTCGGGTTCCTTCAATGGAGAAACCCTAATATCAGACTCACACTCCCTAGAACTCGGTTTAGATATACTCTCTTTGATCGCGATGTACTCAGGGTCCTTAAAGAATTCTAGATCCTCACCAAAGTCAAGTGAGACAATGGTCTCATTTAACACATTTATCAACCATGATTCATCGTCCTTAAGCGAGTCAGACGACTCCAAATCATCTTCAACTCTAGCAACCTCTTCATTTTGGTCTGAAGGGATTTCAAATTCGGCACACTGAGAGGATATTTCAATATTGGGCTCCACCGTTTATGAGATTTTGGGCTCAATAACGATGTTTTCGGGAGAACTATAGTCCTCTAAAATTGTATCCTCGTCATCACACACAGGTTGTTGTGTATTGCACTCTACATTATCTTTGTAATCCTCTTTTATAACATTAGTTGTCCTACAGAGCATTTCTTGTATAGTTCTGCAAATATTTTCAGTCTTTTTTCTAAAATCTGACAAAACTCGGATGTACTCTTTTGAAGATCACTAACAGTTTGGGCTAATGAAGGTGATGCTAAAGATGGAGAGTCAACAGTTTCACCGTTACCCCATTGAGGTTGAGATACGTGTGGAGCATAAGACCCTCCATTATAGTGCATGTAAGAGTCATTAACTTCAACATTACCCCATTTAGTTTGTGATAAATTTGGAATATAAGACTCTCTATTATAATGCATGTAAGATGATCTATCAGGATATCTATAATGTGGCTCATAACCTTCTTGAGGTTGACAATAATTCCTATGATCATCATTATGCAAACTGTAGCTAGGTCGATGAACATAATTTTTGACCATTCACTAAGTACCACCATGGTAGGTTTGAAAAACTCTCATCCCTTCTGTGATTATGTTGGGACCAAAATCTATCCATTTCTCTTTTAATTTTTTTTTTTAAATCGAAAACCGAGGAAGCACTACGAAGATCCTAGAAAGAAAACAATCACAATCAAGCTGACTCAACCAAGCAACCTAAACAAAATCTAGACGACAGACAAGGTGGTCAATTTCACTTAAAAGTCTACACAGCTCCTACTTCGTAACAAAGCTTGAACTGTGATTGTTATGAGGGTTACTCCGTCAAAGTACTATGGTAAAACAATTCTCCAGGAGACAGGCAACTCTGAAAATTGCAACTGTCCTACCTGAGGCAATGTTTCCTCTTCTCGTGGCGGCCTTTTTTAAAGGATTAAATGACACTTTTCTTTTAGGAATGCCCAAATAAAAATCAAGTTCCTGAATAATGACACTTTTCTTTTAGGAATGCCCAAATAAAAATCAAGTTCCTGAATTGTTTCAAAGATCCGGACTCCGATTTGACTTCTATTTTTTGCGTTGGGTTCGTCATGGACTCTACTTTCACGTGAGCACTAATATTGACCAGAATACCCTTGTCATTAAAATGACCAAAATGCCCCTAATATCTATTTCTCCTGATTTCGTCTGTTTTTCACACTGAACCCCGTAAAGACACCTAAGAAAGAAAACAAGTAATTCATCAGAGTAACTGCTCGAAATGGACTAACTCGCTCTAGTTAAGAGATTAAGATGAGACATTTTCATGTTTCATCATGCTCCTTGCCCATGCTTCTTGCTCTTACTCCTTGAAAACCTAGGGGAAAACCAGCAAAGGGTTCGAAAACCGCTCTAACGCTCAAAACAGTCAGGTTGCTCTTGATGGGGCCTAAAAGGTCTTCACCCGCAAGTATACAGGCGTCAAGTAATAATCCGATAAGACCGGAATTGATCCACGGAGATAGGAAGGCGGTTCAGATAACGAAGGGTCTTATCCACTGATCTAGACATTAAAAGCTAACATAGACTAAAAAGGAAAGGAACAAAGATAAATGGGGGGTTTTGATATTGAGTAAGAAACAAAATAAGAAAGCAAGCAATATTAAACTAAATGATAAAAGTAAAACGGGCGAGAGAGATTTGAGAGAAGAGTTTGGAGGAACAAGAGTCAGGAGACGGTAAGACTCGATTCGGGCAAAAGTCGAATTGGAGGGATACTTCGATCCACAAGATCGAAAGTGACAAATACCAATAATCTATTTGCATGAAAATGTAATTAACTTCACCCACATTGACAATCCTAAGCATCATGTGTCTAACTAAGCATAATTGATCAAACGTCACTAAGCATCGACTATCAAACTTACACACACACTAATAAATTGAAAATGAACAAGTATGACACTAATAAGTATAATACGTCAAACTAAATATAATTGATCAAAGGTTAGTAAGCATCGACTATCAAACTAAGTACGCATTATCAAACTTTGTGTCAATAGACGATTAAGATCAAGGCTTCTAATTTATAAAACTAGACGAAGTCAATTAAGCTCACATGGAAACAAATAATAAGTCATTCATCGCATTCAAATCATGTTTCACGAGTATCCGAATACAAGAGTTAGCTAAAATGTTGAATGAACAATAAATGAAAAGAAAATTATGAGAGATTCCCCCTTTTTAGATGTGGTTCGAGGCTAAGATCGTCGAAAAACATAAGTCTCTAGTTGCAGCCGATCTCCCCATAGAAAAATTCTGGATTCCCTTTAGTAATTAGACTCATCTTCTCCATCTCAAGAACATCCACCATTAAAGTTAACCTTAGCTTTCTCTCTCTAGAAATTTGTAGTCCAAAATCAAACCAAACCACATGGGTAGCTAGATCATGACATGGGGAGTAAAAACCTAAGGTTTCGGACCAAGAAGGTTGCTGGAAAAGTCAGAAAATCCGGAAAAGTTTCCGGCCAAAAATGCTTGAAAATCCGGCCATAGCAAGTTGTCCCGTGCTGGTCAGGCTTGCAGATGCGTCCCGTGAAGGCAACCGAGTTGTGCGCACGTCCGGAGCGTGCATCCCGTGGAAGCTTGCTGTCGTCCGTCCGTGCTGCAGGTCGCGCCCGTGAAAGCTGCATGTGCGCGCGTCCAGTCGGAGCATGCTGTTGACTTACTAATTCGTGTTGCAGGTCGCACTTGCAGCTCCCGTGGAAGCTTCCTGCAGCAGCTTCCTTCCCGTGCCGATTTGCTGTGCTCCAAGCTGTTGTGCATGGCTATTCCTGCGACCTTGTGTGCCGGCGAAAGCTAGGCCCTATCTCCATCGCGGGAATCGAGCATTCTGATATGAAGTCTGCCAGTGCCTGCCCTTTGATGGCGAATCGGGTCACATATTTGATGTCGAACTCATTAAGCTCGATTGTTCACTTTGTCATCCTTTCCGACTGATCCATCTTCTGAAACACTTTTTTGAGCGGATGATCGGTTTGCACAATCATGGTGTGAGCATGGAAATATGGCCACAGTTTTCTAGCAGTCAGGACGAGTGCGTAAGTGAGCTTCTCCACGGTGGAAGAAGATCATTAGTTTCAGTTATGGAAGATGGCTTTTATTTTTAGAGAGATAAAGAAAGAGGGACAATTGTGGTTGTTATAGAGAGAAAGGAAGAAATGGATTTGGTTATAGGAGATATTATTGGAGAGAGAAAATTTGAGAAACAAACGGAAAGAGAATTTTGGCGATTGGTTTTCAAAAGTGGGTTTTATTTTGTATAAAAGGTTATAATGGGTAGTATGATGAAAAGGAAATCATTGAGATCTGTTTTTTCTATAGAGGCGGGTCCATTTAGACTAGATATCCATTATATTTAAGGGTTATTTCCCTAATGGCCCCCTACTTTGTGACCAGCTTCCCGCCTGACCCCCCAAATTAGCAAAAATACCCATATGGCCCCTTTTTCTGACACCGTTAACTTTTCGTTACTCTCTCACCTCCATCTCATTTTCTCTCTCTTCCAAGTCACGCCACCTCATCATCTTCTCCGGCAGGAGTCGCCGCCCGGCCAAATTTCCGGCCGGCGACTTTAAACATTACAAAAAAAAAATTCTTTTTCTCTACTTCTTCTTCTCTCTCTTCTTCTTCCTCTCTCTCTCTCTTGTTTTCTCTCTCTTCCTCTTCTTCTTTCTCTCTCTTCCTCTTCTTCTTTCTCTCTCTTCCCCTTTTTTCTTTCTCTCTCTATAAACGGCCGGCGAAGGGGAACTCTTCGCCGGCCTTCGGGTCTGGGAAACCAGACCTTCAAATGTCTCTGGTTTTCCCCAGATCGAAAGTCTGGGGAAAACCCAGACCGACGAAGGTCTGGGAAAACCAGACCCGACGAGCGGCGAAGGGGAAGAGAGAGAGCAAGAAGTAGAGGAAGAGAGAGAAAACAAGAGAGAGAGAAAAGAAGAAGAGAGAGAAAACAAGAGAGAGAGAAGCAAGAGAAAAAAGGATTTTTTTTATGTTTGAAGTCGCCGACCGGAGACTTCTGCCGGGGAAGATGATGAGGTGGCGTAACAGATGATGTGGCGTGACTTGGAAGAGAGAGAAAATGAGATGGAGGAGAGAGAGTAACGGAAAGTTAACGATGTCAGAAAAAAGGGAGCCAGATGGGTATTTTTGCTAATTTGAGGGGCCAGGCGGGAAGCTGGTCACAAAGTAGGGGGCCATTAGGGAAATAACCCTATAAATAATATTTTGGTTAATTAGGGAGATTAACACCTTCGTGATGAACAAACCTAGCTCCGGATAAGGTTTCCCTTCGCCGGAGTTTAGAGAGAGAGAATTTAAAAAAAATATATTTTTTTTTAGAGAGAGAGAGAAAAAAAAAGTTTGACGGTCGAAAATTTGGCCGGCCGGCGACCCTGCCAGAGAAGACGATGATGTGGCTGGTTTTAACGAGGTGACAGAGAGAGAAAACATGCTGGAGGAGAGAGAAAAGAAATGGAAGAGAGAGAGTAACGGTGTTATAACTTAAGAGGGCCATATGGGTATTTCTCGTAAAGTAGGGGGCCAGGCGGGAACCTGGTCACAAAGTTGGGGGCCATTAGGGAAATAACCCTTTCTGTAAACACGCTCAACGAGTTGGGTAAGCATATGCCTAGAATTTATGCCCTTTTCTTTTGTAGCCGTTATAATAGGGTAAAGCCCCAACATCCAACTCTTTTCTTTTGTCGAGGGTTCAGAAGAGAGAGGGTTTTAATCTCCACTTTCTCTCTCAAGGATCTCTGTTAAGGGTTTTAACCAGCAACTGTATTTCTGTCAACTGATAGCAGCAGGGGTTTTTTTAGAGAGAAGGCGAGAGCAACTAACCCTAGGGTTCTAATCTCCACTTTCCCTCAAGGACGGTGGGGGGAATTACTGAAACCCCCACTTTTTCAATATGCACATTACTGAAACCCCCACTTTTCATTTATAATTACAAAAACCCCCACCTTTTTGAAAATTTCCGTCAGATTTAACAGCATGGGGCCGTTAGTGATGTGCATTGACCGAAAAGCCCATTTGTTAAACAAGCCCACCCTTTATGAATGCAAAAAACTGGGCGCCTTCGAGAAAACACGTGGGGGTAAATAACCTGATCTATCTTCTCCCACCAAGTACGGGAGAACCACCATACCGAGCAGCTCCCTGACCGAAGGTTCTCTCTCTCTATCTCTCTCTTGTAATCCATTGAAGGTTCTCTCTCTATCTCTCTCTCTCCCGGTACCGAACACCTCCCACCCAGCAAACGAAAAAGCGAGCAGCTCCATTACTGAAACCGAAGGTACTCTCTCTCTCTAGGGTTTAGTTTTTTGGTTTAATTTTTAGTTTGGGTTATGTTAATTGTTAGGATTTCTGATTGTTAGGGTTTCTTATTATTAGTTTTAGGGATTGTTAGGGTTTCTGATTGTTAGGGATTGTTGGGTTATGGTGGTTATCAATTCATTTACAATGGACAAAGTGCTGCATTGTATAACGAGGGTGGTTGTAGAGGAGTTGCTCACACTCGTTTGAGCTCTTCTACTTCCATGTTTATTCAGTGTAAAAATGGATCCAGTTAATGTTTGGGGTAATTCAAATCTTCAAACAGTAGATGAAGAGATCTTTGATTTGATTGAGAAAGAAAAGAGAAGACAATGTAGAGGAATTGAATTGATGGCATCTGAAAATTTCACATCATTTGTTGTTATTGAATCACTTGGTCTTCCTTCTGGTGGACATTTAACTCATGGGTATTACACATATGGTGGTAAAAAGATTTCTGCTACTTCAATTTACTTTGAGAGTTTGCCTTATAAAGTTAATTCAACTACTGGGTATATTGATTATGATAAGTTGGAAGAGAAAGCTTTGGATTTCAGACCTAAATTGATTATTTGTGGTGGTAGTGCTTACCCAAGAGATTGGGATTATTCTAGATTTAGGGCTGTTGCTGATAAATGTGGATTTGGATGGAGGAGTATGTTTATTCAGTGTAAGAAATAAGTTTTTATGTTAGAGAAATCATTAAGATTAATCAATGGAACCCAACTTGGTCCAAGCAGCATTACTTTCTTAAAGAAGAAATCATTAAGATTAACCAAGTTGGAGTCCCACTCGGACATGGATTAATCAATGGAACCCTAAATAAATTCCATATGCATGAACTAAATAGCTTTCATGCACATGTTTATATGTGTGGACAGGAGTTCTTCTATCTTGGTGACAATTTAATTTTTATGTTAGAGAAATCATTAAGATTGTGATCTCTTCTTGTTGTACTCTCTGATTTAGTTTTCGTTGATTAGAGAAGAAAGATAAATAGTTTTGACGATTCTATGTATTCGAAATGACTTAATGATTAGAGAAGAAAGATGGATAGTTTTAAACCAGAAGTGGTGTTTCAACTTGATGGTCAAACTTATAATGGATGTAGGTTTCTTGATTTCTTCTGATAAAGATAATAAGCAATGCAACAGCTTCTACCCTTGAGGCCCGGACTTGAATTTGTTTGATTCGATATAGGATGATATAGCTAGGGTAGAGAAATTTATTTTTGAACAGACTCAATAGCTTGCCCACAGCCCACATGAAGATTTAATTAAGTTCCATCTGATCAAATACTTGATTAAGAAAGTAACTAGTTTCTTCTAGTACAATGGCCTAAGTGATATTTTTCTGATTATGGACATTTATTTAGTCATTGGCTGTGATTTCTTACTTCCTTAGTGCACTGCAATTCCGAAGAATTGAATTATGATAAACAACATGAATACAAGCAAATAAGTCTGATCCTATTTTAGTATCACACCTCAGCTCGAGAGACCCTTCAACTCCTTTGACAGTCTGCAATTTTTAGCTCACGATTTTCAAAGAACGTCTGTTGTTGTTTGCAAGAAGATCATGTTTATTTTATTAGTCTGGACCTCATACTATATGTTGCTATAATACAAGAATTTGAAGTTTTCTCGACATCATACTATATGTTATTCTTTTCTGTAATATCAGAATGTCTTTTGGTGTTAGCAGATCATGTTTTTCTGGTTTATTAGTCTGGACCTCGTACTATATGTTGCTGTAATACAAGAATTTGAAGTTTTTTCGACATTACACGATATGTTATTCTTTTCTGTGGTATCTGAATTTGAAGTTTTGTTGACCTCATGCTGTTCTTTTTATTGTAGTTTTATCAAAATTCTGTTGGTGGTTTAGTAATTAGCTCATAATCCTCTCTCTTTGAAAGTCATCTGGTAAGTCTGATTCGTGCTTTTGATGATCATGATCTACTGAACCACGAATCACGCCAAACCACATAAGATTCTGCCTAGTTTTTCTTCTTCCTATCAATCTAACATTACGCTTTGAATTTTCTTCCATTGCTGTCAATGTCTTTGATATATGAGCATAATTAACTAAAGTTAAGTTGCTCTTTGCTAACACAACCAGGCAAGTGAAAAATGAATGCTCCTCAGCGTTACGAAAGATTCGTCCTTCCTGAAGGAACAAAAAAGTAATACTATATTACCCTTGACTCTTAAGTTTCTGTATTTTGCACATCAATTGACCCTCTTTTTTCGACGTTGTTAAATGATTGTCCTTCTTGTGAATTTAGGGTTTCTTATGAAAGGGACACTAAAATCATCAATGCTGCGTCTTTCACCATTGAAAGAGAAGATCACACTGTCGGCAACATTGTTCGCATGTATACTCAACCACCTTTCATTTGTTTTCTTTGTCAAATTGTGTTTATAACTTATAAGAATAGTTGTATATCACGCTTCCGTGTATCAACAGGCAATTGCACAGAGACCCAGATGTCCTTTTCGCAGGTTATAAGCTTCCTCACCCTCTGCAGTATAAAATCATTGTTAGGGTTAGTATTTCGGATGCATTTTAAATGAAGAATTTGTTATGGTCCTTTTCAATTTTTAAGAGCTTAGGTCTTCAAATACTGAGATTTTTTTCTTTTTCTGGTTAGATTCACACAGCAAGTCAGTCCTCACCAATGCAAGCATATAATCAGGCCATCAATGATCTAGACAAAGAGCTGAATCATTTGAAGAGTGCATTTGAGGTTTGGTGTTTGAACTCTTGCCTCCATGCATAATTCTCAATTCTGCTACAACTGTTTATTGAGATAACTATAATAGGACACAGGCAACCTACTATTGGTCACAAAACTTTATTTCATATAGGAGACTAGCTCATACTAGGATTTTGAAACATAACTTATATATGCATGTCTTTATCATCTCTCGAGGTAAAAGTTCGGTGGTTGAAGATAGTCGAAAAATCTTATTTTAATTAAAACACAAAAGAATGATTCTCGGTGATTGTCACATACATCTTTTAGTCATTAGCCAAGTAGTCTGCAAAAATATCTCTAGAGATGTACACGTGGGCCTTCCTCCTCGCACCTGATTGCCAATTTTTCCTGTATAATAAAACCCTAGAATTTCATGGTCTAGTAAAAGGGACCATGTGGTAAAAAATGAGATTTCTACTGCATCTGGACCTAGCAAATAGCTTGTGTCATTAGATCCATGAGGTTGAGCTGATATGCTCAACCCCTTACTGTACTTACTAGAAGACTTTAGTTTGTGACAAGTTAGGAACACCAATGATTTGGTTAAGAAGTTCAGTGTATTCAAGATCACGTGGATAAATCAATGTGAGAACGAAGGATTCAATTGTGGTGCTTAAGGGAACTTCTGGTTGAACTGAAAATGAGTTTTGGGTTTAGGGACTTTATGGATAGTATTTGAGGCCAACCTTGCCTAAACCAAACTAGTAGCCTGTCCAGGTCTCTTACATTATAACTCCCTTTGCACTGAATAATTGACCAAAATTTTTTGTTGTTGTAGTGCTGTCTTAAAGGGAATCCTCATATTGTTAGGTTTGGGTTCAGATTACAACCCTTTTGTCCCAGGGCCCATCTTTAGGAGATGCTTTCTTATTCAGATTATATTATGTAGCTTTTAACAATGAGTGCTCTTTTAAGATAGGGTAAATCCTGAAATAAGTTGTTGAGCTCGTTCTCGGGGTGGTATTCATGTAAAACCGATGTGTTTTATGTAGAGGTTGTAAAGAATTTTTTTTTTTGCTCTTTGGTATAGAAGCTTTAACATCTTATTTCCCTTTCGTGGAGGTTTTGTATTCTGAGCTCACAGGCTCTCCTAGACAACGCCAGCTCCAGCTCCGTTTCGGGGATGTTGTCCGGCCTTTGTTGTTTTCACTTTTTACGCCCACAAAATTATGACAATTTATTTCCAGACACCAATTAAATGATCACAATGTTATTCTGTCTAATGAATTAATATATGATAAGGTTCTGATATATGCAGGCTGAAGTCGAGATGATGAAGCAGCCAAGAGAGTACTAGGAGACCCGTGCCTTTCTAGCAAAGCACCTATTTTGATGAACCACTGCTTTTAAGGTTTTGTTAGTAATCAAATATGTAGAAGAATGGAGACACAAAAGGTAAGACCTTGAGAAAAGTAGTTCTGAAACTATGGTTTGTATAAAGATCCTACTCAGATGTTCTTTTTCTCTTTTGGATGGTTTGAAACAGTTAGATAGATTTAGTATTTCAGAATGGGAGTCATTTTCTGATCTTGGTGGATTTTTTTTCTTTTGCATGATTTTTTTTTTCTCTAGTCCTCTCTTCTCATCCACCACTACCTCCTATCATCATCGCCACCACCATTTTTCTTCTCTTTTCCCTCCCTTTTGCTTTCTCTCCTCTCTTGCGACTAAATCTCATTTTTTTTCTCTGATCGCAAAGTACCGGTTTCAAGTGACACCCTTCTTGAAACCCTCCATTTAATCGAAGATTTTGTGACCATTCAACCACAGGATGTTTGTGGATGGACTTGTGGTCAACCAGTCACAAAACCCTCTATTGAAGGTTTTGTCACCCTCCATTGACGGTTTGAAATCTCAAGGGTCTTAAACCCTAGAGATAGGTAGCGGAGAGAGATGGAGAAAAATTTGGTGGTGGTCTTCCAACGTGTTGGGCCCAAAATCGGTGGTTCACAATGCGGAGGATATGAAGTTCTGTTGGGGCGAAAAATTTGACAAAATTTATAATTTCTCTTCAAGTTTTGGACCCGAAAGAACTTTTTGTCCTCGAAACTCGAAAGTGGTGGCCTTTCTATAATCGACAGTCCATGTTGCATACTTTTTCTATCTAGAATGTTTTATATTGAATACGTGGCTCTCCTTTTTGTGTGTGGATAGTTATAGCAGCTTTTGGATTGGATGTCTGCCTAAACTTGGGTTCGAACTTGTTAGAAAAGCCACATCCTTCGTGAAGTTGGAGTGGTATCCCTGACCCCTCTTCATCTTCTTGGTGGAGGAATTCGCGCCCCCCTACATCAATGAACAGGCTACTGTAACCCTAAATGGTGTTTAACAGTGCAACGTTTTCGTCCAACTCTGCTCTTTGTAACAGTTTTTAAAAGAACCACCAGCAGCATTAGGAAACAAAAACCACTTCTTCAGATTAGTCCAATATAAAGATCGCAACGACGTTTCCAACCCACGTCTGGGCTAGCTGGTGCCCATATTAAAAGCAGGACACATTTTTGGTTCAGGCTGTTATCAGGTGAAACAGGACACATTTTTGGTTCAGGCTGTTATCAGGTGAAACGCAAAGGCTGAATAAAACACTTTCTTTAGAAATCCAAAGGGGTGCGGGAAGAGACCTCTCTTACATTCTTTGACCTCAACATAATTAGAAGCAATTTCTAGCTTTAGAAGATCATGGTGGGGTTTTGTGATGGCTCTGCTTCCAGTTCAGAACCTCTTTAAAACAAAAAATAAGTATACAAATCAAAATATAAATACTCTATTTCTCCAAAAAACACTATTTAGCCATTAAGGTGAATGTTTAACAACATTGAAAGATCAGGATGGATGATATAAACGAAATGATAAATACATGAAAAGCTACTTACTTTCATCCCTTTTTTTCTTTATAACCTAACTCACAGAGATTTTCTCTGGCTATAAATTACAACATTCATCCAAAATCAGAGAAGATGAACTTCATCTGCCCTGGGGTTATATAGGCCCATGACGACATTCATCCACAAGAGCCAATGTCAACATTTCGGTGCAGAACTGGTCATCCGGCTTCAACCATAAAGCCTAATTCAAAGTAAACACATAACTCTTATTCTTTGGATGCTTTAACATGAGGATACGAAATCAGAGATAAAAATGATATTAACTAAAATGTTTTTGTAAGTGTCCAAAGACAAAAAAAAAATTATGGTGTGTTTGGTTGTAGGATTCCTATCAAAAGTGGGATTTGGTAGGAATCATGAATCCTTGGTCTGTTTGGCTACCAAGAATCCTAGGACTCTTGAATCCTAAGGATTCCTAATTCCAAAATTTGTATTGGACCAAAATCCCACCCTACCCCCTAGGATTTTGGATTAATGAACCTAAATTTCAAACTTAAAATCAACAAAAAAATATTTCCTTCTACAAAATCATTATTTTTTTTCAAAATCATTATTTTTTTTCAAAAATCATATTTTTTCTAAAGACGTTTAAAAATACTCAAATAATAATAAATCATAGGATTCTTAGTTGCCAAACAAGCCAAAAAATATTACTTGGATTCATGAATTCGTGGAATCATGAATCCCAAGGACTCATGAATCCGCGGATTCATGATTCCGCCATCCAAACACACCATTAACTTATTCTGGCCACCTTGTAAAGTTAAACAGATTTCGTAGTTTGATGATTTTATCTCAAAGACCAGAAAGCTAAAAGTTGTATACCTTATGATAGTATGTAATTGCAGCACTAAAATTATCCTGTTTAAAGAAACCAACCCAAGAGTAGAAATCAGGGTAACAAAATGCATGTGAAGATCAGAGGAAAGATAACTTAATATACATATATGTATATGTGTGTGTGTGTGTGTATATATATATATATATATATATATATATATATATATAAAACCTTGAAAGTTGCAATTAAAGAATCTTCATCAGTCTTTAGATTGTTCAAGTGCATCTAGGCGTGATTCTCCAAAAATAGGATGCAGATAACTATTTACTCCGCCAAAAGGAAATGCATTACAAAGTTGTGGAAAATAAGACAGCTGAATAAAACGATTGTAAGAGTAGTTAATCTGAGCACACCAGACTGAAAATAGCATATCCATGAATTTTAGAAATAGGTGTGCATCTCTTATAGTTAATGCCACCAATATTCACACCTATTTTTGCCGAACTCATATAGTTAACCTACTTTGATCATGTTTATGTACTTCAAACTGAAATCTACATGAAGATTGACACCTACTTTTCCCAAACTCATGAACCAACTACAAACTGGTTCTGGTTTCACTTAAAAAACAAAATATTAAAGCATACTCAGACCATATCTGCAAGTATAGAAAGAGTAACTAGTGGCTTAGAAACAGTACCTGTAGATGATATGTGTAAGCTAGACCTGCATAAGTGCTCAAACTTCTGGTTGATAGTGCAAGTGCTTTCTCATAATATGACACAGCGTCATGATACTTTCTGGCATGAAATCAACTTAACATATCAGGTTGAGGATCATCACAAACTCAACAAGTTGTCTTTCTCTTCATAGAAAACAATATAATGATCACTAGGACGCACTACAGGTGTATTTCTTGAGTCGGAATTAGAAATATTACAAATATTGTACAAAACTTACTTTAGCTTCCTTAGAGCATGTGCAAGATTCACGACAGTCGGTTCCCACATTTCACTTAATGACGATGGAACATGAGTCAAGGTCTTCTCGAACCACCACACTGCTTTTTTATACCTAAATGCATATCAATTAATAATAAAAGAAGTTGCTGATCTTTCCTTTAAGATGGTATGTAAAGCAAAACAAAAAAGAACGTGAGCAGTTTGAACTGCTAAGTAGTTGCTACATTTCTTGGAGGCACAATTTCCTACCTCCTTCACCACTTTATCAATTGCATAGAACTTCCCACGAAACATTGAGAAAGGAAATTATAGTGCAAATTTATTGAAGGAAATATGAACTTTCAAAAGAGTTGTTAGACGTTCAGAACTACCAGATTATTTTCCAAAAAAAAAAAGAAAAAAAAGAACTACCAGATTACAGTTGTGAACCAACTAGCTTAGTGCATGCACTGTATGTTCCCCTATAGCTCGATTGTTTACTTCAAAGTTCAACCAAATTAAAGTTCAAAAGTTTGACAACTTATTTTTCAAGAAAACTACTTGCCTCAAGATGTACAGGACATACATAATAAGCCTAGTAAAAGGAAAAATAGCCTATAATGCAAAACAAATTCAGATTACTGTTGCAAGATGTTTCAGAAAATTAGGACATTTATTAGTGAAAATATTGATAAATCCTTTCATGGAAAGTGTGAGGAAGAATTCATATCAGCAGTAAGATTGAGTTAATAATCAGCATCAGATTTAGACAAATGAAAAAGTACTCGTTGTGTTGCTATGTGCAAACAATTACAGCTACTTCAATTAAATTGTGTCACGAAAGGGTAACTTTGAAGTTTACCCACAATGAACAAACCACACCCTCCAAGTATCTGTACGACCATCAGCTATCAAAAGTTTTGGACGGAAAAAGAGATGGAGTGACAGCAAAGAGCTAGTGTGCGTTAATTCCAGCTAATACTATTTTTGATTCATCAGTTTTAGCAAATTATGTTTTCTAAAAATCCATAAATATAATTGCCTCCTAAATATTTCATGTCATACGTATATTGTATACATTCGCATCAAACAGCAATGCACATTATAGAAAACTCAGAACAGTTTCAGAAGAGTGAATGTACTTACTCCTTCATCTGATACGCAACGACTCCAAGTTCATTGTATACTAATGGGTCAGATGGACAAATTGTTTTTGCCTGCATGAAAAACTGAAAACAGAAGACGTAACTAAAAGCTGACATTTCAATTGTTGTAACAAGTTTTTCTTTCGAAAAACTAAAATAGAATAAATATAAGATGTTATTTTGCGTATATGGTCTGTGAAAACCAAACTTCTATAGCAAAGATTCAAGAACATTCTATTTCTAGACAACGCAATAGTGGGCCTTCTTTTCAGATAAACATAAAATGTATTTATTTTAAGTAATTGTATCATGAAAAGCGAACTTTGTACTTTTGTAGAGCAAGAAGAATGTGTATCCAAAGTGGTGTTTCTGTATCTGTGGAATAAATTATGTCTTGTTTCATCTGGTTTCTGGCTATTCGAATCCAGACCTGCTGGTATCACTATGTGAATTACAAGGTATTGAGCATCAACTACTTAGCAATATGTATATAAGGAATGTTTGCCACCACTTCAAATGGATGCACCCTTCTAAGAATTAGGTTCCACAGCAATGTTTTATTTTCACATATGCTAAATGACTAATGCATTTATAAAATGCAACTACTAACGTCTTTACCTGCTCGGCAAGTTTAAAGCTGTGTGTTCGCATGTATTCCATCCCGATGTACAAAGTCGGCAAATGACACCTGGAATAAAAGCATATCAGGGTTTACCTTGAAGAGAGATTTGTAAAGCATAGGAGGTTAATTATTCACAATTAGAGCTGGAATAAAAGCATAAGTTACAGCTCAGGGGTAATGATGTATGCATGAGCTACATGGAACCTTTTATGGATCCCCTGATTTCTTTATTTATATATAACAAGTCTAATTGATATGCAACAAGTATTTAGTTGATTTAGGAACTTTTCTAGCCCTAGGGCTGCTCGGTCCCTATAAAAGGGACTCTTCTGTTGTTCATGTATCTTATGAATTATTACTAAAGCTTGGTCGCGTTCATCCTTATCTTCTACTCTAATTTTTGTATTTGAATTGCTCCTTTTGTTTACTTCATTGTTCTTATGCCCATTTCAAGAGTCCTTCCGCTTTGCTACATTAAGTAGTGAAGAGCCAGATCCAATTATAATCACACCTGGTTGCATTTATCTTCATATTCTACTTTAATTCTTGCCTTTTAAGCTTCTGAGCTACATTACGAAAGACTACTGATCTGGAACTTACAAATAGAACTTCTGAGTCCTGTGTAGTTAACAAAGCTTTGATTTTTATCAGGAGAGTGCTTACATTAATTGAACTGTAATTTTCTTAATCCGGGTGAATGATAGAACATTAAAGGGTTCCCCTGCTGACTTTTCATGCTTTCGCTATTCAAATTGCACCACATCACAAACTAGTTTGTCTGTTCAGGGGAACAGAACTGCTTTTCAACAAGATAGTTCCATGCAACACATTTGAGATCTCATCGCAAATTTGAAACAAATTGAGTTTTTACTAGAATTCTAGCATAAATTAATCTGAAAATCCGGATTTACTATCCATATCCTGACACACATCTTACGAATTCCAAAATTTTGTAAGTTTCTAAACTTATAAGACTTTCACCCGAAATACCATGTGAAACATGGTCACAGTTAATTGCTTGACAGTGAGCCAGAAAGTTCCGAGTTGTATCGTAAGTTAGATGTTTTAGTGTATGTTGTGAAGAGTATTCTCCTACTATAGTGTCATAAAGCATGTTAGTTCAAAGAATGATGTTCACCGGTAATCTTCTGACGAGGTCCATCACATAGACTTGTGAAGACCACAATGAGATGATAAAATCAATGTTTTTGAGTGACAGTACCAACTTAAGGAAGCTTCAGAAAACATCAACTTGTTCAGTAAGTTCTAATCTTACGAGAGGATGACTACATTGCTACATTGTACATCACGTTGTCATCAAATTCCTTATAGACTTTTGTATAACAAAAATATATTTAAATTTATCTGGGTCAACGAACACAAATATTTGCAAAAGAAAAGTTACCCAGGAAACAAACGAGCTGCAGTTCGGAAAGAAGACATTGCTTGATCACCCTCTTCTCGAGCAGCATACGCATTTCCAATGCCTATCAAGGCAGGGGGGAAGGTTCCATCCAAGTTTGAAGCTTTGCTATTCAGTAAAAGCTAGTTCAATTCAATAAGAAATATACAGGACTACATCATTGCATAAAATTATTAATTGAAAAAAGATGTTGTAGCTTTAGAAGAAATGATTTGATCCAGGAAAGCTAGCAGAATATAGGTAGAAGATTAAGAAAACATCTGAAGAGACATTTGCATAGTTATGTTCAAAAGTGAATATGGGTCGCCATAGGATTTCCTGCCATGAATCTCATGATACTGAATATGACCTCTTAACCAACCTCTCCCCCAACACATCTTTTGCGGAACTTCCACACTCAGAACTCAGAAGAATTAATCTGCCTTCCGGAAGTTAACATATACACTATTATAGGATGAGCAAATACTGAAATACATATGATCGTACATCCTCTTTTTGGAACAACAATGATGTAATTAACTGGGACTTGGAAGCATTTGCAATGATTCACCAAATATACATTCTTATAGCCCAAGTTGAAACTGAGCCAGAATAGAATAGGATGTCTTAGTTCCTAACTTTTATTTCTGTCCTACGTTACATTGCGATCTTTAAACACTCAAAGTCCCCAAACTTCCTTAAGGGTTTATTTAACATAAGTTCAGACTTCAGACCAAACAAAAAGAACTGCTGGTGGTTTAAGCAATAAAAAAAGTATTGATTACACTTACATGCTAAACAAAATAGCAGCTTAGGATGACAAGAGGAATATATGCATTTCATGATTCAAGATAATCATTAATCAGCTGCTCTAATATTTTTTAAAACTTTTGATCTCTGAAGTCTCAAATTAATTATTCAGGGGCGTCGATCAAATGCTTTCAACAAGCAATATTGAAATTACACAAAGCATCTTGGCAACTTGACCCAAGGCCTAGTAGCTAGTACCATACTGGTAGAAATCAGGTGGCAAATTAAACCCAAGACCTTATAAACATTTGCCTTCCGTAGTACGAATAACAGAACAACAAGATAGAGCGCCAAAATTCTTGAATCACAATTGAAAAGGTAAGAAATTTCATATTTCCATTTGACACATATAAGAAGGAAATGCCTTCATCCAAGGATAGCACAATGAATTTCTCTGATGAAAATGAAGGAGAATGTATTCAAAACCAGGAAATAATATATTATGGGTAGAGAGTTCTTATCACCTGAAATAACGTCGCGATTGATCATATTTTTTGATGCAATAGTAGTAGCAACCAACAGCATACCATGATAAGGCCCTAAAGTTCGAAATTTCTTGTTAACATCAATAGAAAAACTAAAACACTTCGTATATTACACACAGGGATAAAAGGAGCTAAAAGAACCTCTTCATAGCATAACTACCTAAGGTTCAAAATTATGCTCTACTAAAATATATTACCTGAAGTTCCCGTATAAGTCAGTCAAGTTGAATATAATACCAAAGCTCATAGGACAATACTATGCTACTATGTATTGAATCAATACTTACCCAGAAACTAATTTAGACATTTCGTAGGCTATGTTGGGTAGCAGTCAGGAATCAAATTGGTCTGAGAAAGTCAGAAGCTAAGTACAACTAGTCAAGCCGATCGAGTTGGGACCAAGGTATTAAATTTCCCAAAACCGGAATTACCAAACTATTACCATTTCGGAGCCAACTGATACGGTGAGTTGGGACCAAGGTATTAAATTTCCCAAAACCGGAATTACCAAACTATTACCATTTCGGAGCCAACTGATACGGAATCTTACTTACATGTGTTCTTTGCATTATTTCCACTGGAATGAATGAAATAATGAAATATTTCTAAGAACAATATGTTTCTCCCAAAATTTGGAGAAAATGAGTAAAAAAAATATCAATACATTAGAAGCATGTTGTTATTTCGACCATTCCAGTAGAATTTTACAGAAAGAAAACCTGTAAGATTTCACTTTGGTTAGGTTGAAAATGAAAATATTTCGATGAAGATTTAGAAAAGTATAATACCTTGTGTAATACACATATATGGACAATAAATATATAAATAAGATAAAAATAATCTTACTACATCAGTTGCTAACATATCTTTTTGAAACTTTGAATGAATATTATTAAAAGAATTTACAAGGCTGTGTTACATCATCAGAGCCTCACAGTGACTAACATTTGACGACAGTGTCTTGATAAAATGCTAATAATTTTCCTTCTTACCCTTCATCAATCATGGTTAGAGTAAAATAAGATACATTTTGTGTTTCCTTATTGTTTATTAATCTTGTCTCAAACAACTACATCATATTCTCATCATTTGCTAATCGTTTTCATTATTTCTCCATGCTGTCCGAAATATATACCGAAATTGAAATTTAATACCTTCTTGGGACTAGTGACTATGTGGGTCAAGAGTGGTCCGGACTTCCTACAACATAACATTAGTGTTGAAATAAGCATGTCTTCAGATCCTTGCGACATTTACTGAGAAGTTCACAGTCAGAAAGAATCACGTCTTTATGAAATTTCTAAGCCCCTCAAAGTAGTTGTTAGGAAGAGCAGTTTTTGAATATTTGTAAATTGACATTAGATGAATCAGAGGTTCAAGAAAGAGCTAAATCTTTTGGAGGTGGTGTTATAATGTGAGAAGATAAGAGAAAATCCTTGCTCGGAAGTTTGTTAACCTTACAACCAGACTGACACCATGAGCAATATTTCCCTCCCTCTACTTGGACAACCCAGAGGGTAATAAATAGGATAAGGATCACAAATTTCACATATCCAGTAGCAAAGCACTCGAACTATAAGCACGGGAGGGGAAACCAGCACTTACTTTTGAGGATAATCCCTCACCAAATTGCATGCCATGAGATAGAGCTCATTTGAATGGCCAAGCTCCAAAGCTGCTGATAAATGCACCAAGGTACATTTTGAATGGAAAGGGTCTCTTTCAAGTAGTCTGAAGCAAAAAATGATGCATTATAGTAAGAAATCCCAGCATAAAAACTAAATCTACTTGGTATTCCGATCATTCACCAACTTACAAAGAAGTCAGGTCAAAGCACTTCTGATATTCTCCACATTGATGATAGTATTCAGCTTTGCAGACCAACAGATCAGAATTATTTTTGAGTGTGCGGTTAAATGATGGAACCAACGGGTTAATATCACAATTTTCTTTTTCCAGTTCAACGAATTTTGCTTCTACGACACTTTCCTTGTCATACTGTAAAACAAAACATAGGACATCATGTTCCTCACAAACAAAAAAAAGGTAGAAGTGCAGGACACAAAAAGAAATATGGATTAAGAAAGGTGGATGTGAAATGCTAACTGTTAAGAGTGAACACATCCCATAATTTTCATATTGTTGGTTTTCAAAAGTAATATCTTTAAGGGTTGAGTCACTGAGTGGATGATTCGACAACATCCATATTCCTAATCCTTAATAAATTTGATGAAGGAAAATATACGATAGGGTTTACCTTCTTTATCAAACACGAGTAAAAGGAAGAAAGCCATCCATCTTCAGAAGCAAAGTGCAATGATGATAAAAGACTTGTTTCTGAAATATAGTATCAACCACACTGAGTATCAGGACTTCTGAATTACACAAAGTAATATGCTTCCAGGAAACTGGAATACAATAAATGATAACATACTCCCAGTTTTTACTGAAACACGTTCAGGATTCGTAACTTCGCCTAAGACGCTTTTCCTATACATGGACGTGGGTAAACCAGTCACTAAGAAAATTACAGAAATGAACTTTACCTTCCTCACAAGTAAGCATGTGATTATCAACAAGACACTCCAAAGCCTGAAAAAATGAGATTGAGACACAACTTTCAAGAGAAGAATTTTTTCTCAACAGAGAACAAATATGTATTACGATTGGCAAAAACAAGCAGTATAAAATATGTAGTAAGATGCTGAGACAGATAGACAGGTCTCATCTAAATGCCAATGTATCTTAACTAAAAGTAGAATCCGTATGCATCAGGTGTTTAGCCCAATCTTTGCCGTCTCTTAGAAAAGAAACGAGATCCTTGAAGGAAGCTGATGTGCACAAAGTCTACTTTAGCTTCATGAAGACGGCACTGTTTCTAGCTTTCCAAATAGACCATATTTCGCAGCAAAAAGAATATAACAATAAGTGAGGTAAGAAAAAACGAGAACAGATGCGATGTTGGAATAAGCACAAAAGCATGCTACAATTTGAGAAATTTATCATCTTTAGGTATCACATCAATTCCGGGTAAGCTTGGATAATTGAAGACTTCTAAATTAACTTCTACCATTATACCATTGTCTGCTTTTTAGTATTTTGCTGTGTATCATACTCAGATACTTGTGATCACTTCAGTGGGTATTATATTATGAGATTTTTATGTAAATGTGGTGTAGTTGCAAATCATTGTGCTAGCACCTTCTCTGTATTTACAGCAATTAGTGATCCAAAAGTTTAGGCTGTGAGTAAAAAAAAAAGGACCTATTAACTAAGATCATAGTATATATACAATAGACTAATAAACACATATATGATTATACCCATATCTGCGCAACATTCCACTGCAGATACCAATACACCTAGTGTACCCGATGTTACACAACTTCTGTTGGGGATTAGTTTGATCACAGCTACATCTGGACATGATAAGAAATCTAAAGCAAAAAACCATGTCCTTGACTTTTATGCATGTTCTGTCTTTCACATTCAGAATCCATTCATGTTTCTAATCCAACTGAAAACGTAAGAAATTGTCTAATTAGAATCGAGTATCAATAAGTACCTCATAACATAATGGATCAGCCTTGATAGCAGCTTTGTACCTTGAAACATAACAAGGTAGACAATGTGAGTACATTTAACAAACATGAAGTTATTTTGCAAGGGATGAGACTAACACGAAAGTCTAACATGTAAATTAAATTGGATTCAGCTAGCAATGTAATTGCAGAACACACACTGAATTTTGCAACAAACTGCTAACGGAACATAAAGCTTCTTTATGGCATGTTTTACAAGTTTCTTTCCTTCTACTTATTTTATGTTTTGGTGCATTTAGTTATATTCCACCTGGAACTGTGAGACTAGAGCTTCTTCTTGACACTGTTTTGTACACCTTGTGTTTTCATAAGTTGTTATGAAAGCCCCGAGTGTTACTAGCTTGAGGGGTCTGAGAGTTATATTGCAACTACAACAAAATCATGAATCATGGTGCATATACGAGTATTCTCCCGACAACTAATGACAAGATGGCCAGGACTTTATCGTGAAAATTCTACACTAGTAATTTTACCCAAAATTCATCATTGAAGATCTAGCTTCCCTAAATCAAAGCATATAAGGTCATAGTGTTGGTTGTAACTTTTTACATCACTCTTCTAAGTTCTAACTAATAATCTTACTATAGCTTAGCAAAGAGTGTGGTGAGACTTGGCATATTTCCACCTAAATGACTAAAAAATTTCTATTCAGACTCCACCAACGAATTTACTTAGTAGTTTCACACTGTATATATTTCCATAGAAATAACAAAATATTGCACTACATGGTAATATGGTATAGTTGTCCAAGATTGGAGAAAGAATAAAAGAAGAAGTCAATCTTTTGAAAATTTCTGTCAACATTAATAATTACTAAAAACAAACAAAAAGAAAGAGAGAAAATGAAGAGGAAGAAATGACGCAGCAGCAGTAGCAGGCTACTGCGCTCTTCCAGCTGATGTTATTTAATTTTAAAATCTTATAAAGAATTATATTAGAAAACATATAGATCATTCTACGAACAATTGTATCTCACCATTGGCGAGCTTGGGCACGGTTCTCCAAAGCTTCATATGCCTTGCCTCGTAGAAAGCATATGGCTGAAGAAATCTGTCACGAAGAGAAAAAAGTTACAATGAAATGAAAAGCAGCAACCTGCCAACCCATGCCACAAATTTCATTACTGAATTTCTGACCATGTGACAGTCTCCAGCTATGAAACATGAATTTCATTATTGAAACTATGCTTGGGAAATACAAATCAATGACCAAAAAGTTTAGTACAAATTTCAGATGAAACCAGTTAGATCCAATTGTTATAGCCGTCAGCAAAAGCAGATGAAAGTCTCATTTATAATCCCCAATAAAAAGGTCTAAACTTTGAAAGGAATAATACACAAAATGATGTGCTGCTCAACGCAGAAAGTGGTAGCATAACGTCGAACGAGATTTAGAGTTTAGTCCAAAACTTTTTACATTGAAGAAAAGGGAATAGGAGAAAATACATATGTATATGCCTTATGCAATGGATCAAAATGCGAGATATAACTTATCGTAACTTCAAAAAAAATATTGTGGCACACGGTGTCAACCTACCATTATTCCTGTAGAAATTGATAAGAGTAAAACTAAATTCATAAAATCTATCAAAAATATTGTAAATGAAAATCATTCTTCTGATGTGGATCAAGAAAAAACAATCAGAACCAACAACAAGAGTTAGCTCACATTTATTTCACGATCTTCCCCATCCTTGTCCAAGTACATGACATTAGAGTCCTTTATGTCGAGAACATTTCCGTGTTCGTCAACCTTAGCATCTCCGAGCATTACTAAACATTGATCCCACTCCCTTAGTTCCTCCTACAAGGAAAAAAAAAGAAAGGATAATGAAGAACACAGAAACAGCAGATTTGCTTGCAAAAAGCCTAAGGAAATTTGAATTGCTAACAATAGAGAATGGATCTATTCTAATTTGACCGATTGAGTCGGTGGTTGAAGGAAACAGGCAAATAAGCAAATTTAAAAGCTACCTTCCGATACCACAACTTCATCCTAGAACCACCCATCTAGGCAAGGGAAAGGCTAAATAGTTGAGCTCAAGACTCAGGAATGGTGCCTAGTAAAGAATAATGGGTGACTTTAAGCAGGAATCACTGAAACGAGGCTCGAACAACAAAGAGTAACTCCAGAGTCAAAGTGTCAAACTATACAAGGAACGCTCAGGTCAACTCCTTGATTCTCCTTTCCATTGTATCGTCCTTTCCTCTTTCTTTTCAGATTGTCTTGGATTATGATCAATGTTTCTATACTATTAGATCCTTCCGGAACGACTCTTTATCAATAAAGCTTTCATTTGCCGTTTTAAAAGGAGACTCCTTGATTCCATCCACTAGAGTTGCTCGATACATATAAGTATAGGCTTTCAACTATGGACATTGAAATATAAATGGGCAAGTTCACATTGTCCCAACTATTTGACTAACCAAACTAATTTGGTAACTGCTAATGAAACAAAAAAAACTTGATCAATTTAGGATTTATTTTGTCTATCTTAATGAAAGTTTAGGATGTCTGTTACTTTCAACTTGTTCAGTTTTGTTAGCTTTCCTTGGATACGTTGCGACCATTTGCATTATGGTTCAAGTTATTCTTTACCATATTCTAGATGAAATGCATTCATATGACCACATTTGTATTGGTTATAAACAAATCTGGTAAAATGGTGTGACTATTAACGGTATCAAAGAGGCTTATTTCTATTGAACTTTTCTTAGGTAACAACATTTTCTTATTTGGGGACCTTTTCGATATGTTAAGTTATTTAGAAGCCACACTTTTGTTGAATGGATGTATGTTTTACTTTTACCACATAGTTTGCAGGTAGTTTCTAATTGCTTTCATATCATTTGTAATAAACTCTTCGTAAGTGGGAAGTTTTTCAGTTTTTATTGTAAGGTTATATGAGAGTCATCTGTTCGCTGCAATTTTGTAAGTAATTATGTTCATAATCCTATGTCCCTAGCTTTAAGCTTGTGAAGGATGAATGAGGAGTTAAGGTGAACAAGACTTACTACAAACAAATTGCGGGTAGTCTCATGTATCTCACAGCTACTCGACCAGAGTTGATGTTTGTGGTAGGTCTTATTACTTAGTATATTGAGTCTCAATGAACTTCACTTACAAGTAGCAAAAAGAGTGTTGAGATATTTGAAGGGAACTATTGAGTTTGAGATTTTCTATAGGAAGGGATGAGATTTTGAACTTGTTGCTTACACTGACAACTACTATGGGGGAGATTTGAAGGATAGAAGGAACACTTCAGGTTTCTTTCTTTAATCAAGTTCAGAAGCAATTACATGGTTCTCAAGGAAGCAAACAGCTGTAAGTTCTTTTACCACATAAGCAGAGTTCATTGTTGCAGCTTCATGAGTAGTAAGTATGGTTGCAAAGGGTGTTGGGAAAGTTAGGTCTGAATCAAATAAGTCATTTGTTGTTCGTCGATAACCTGCAGTCAAACTTACAAATAATCTGGTAATGCATGGTCGTAGTAAGCACATAAATGTGGGTTTCCATTTCCTTCAAGAGCACACAAAGGCTGGTACTGTAGAGTTGGTGCATTGTTACACATGATCAGTTGGCTGATATAATGGCTAAAACCCTCAAGTTGGATACATTCTCAAAGATGCGAGTCTATTCGGAGATTGATATAAACTGTATATTTGTAGCATTCAGTTTAAGGGAGGAAGTGATAAGTTCAGTTGTTTAGGAGTTATACTTTAGTTTAATGGATGTAGGTTTTTCTCTTTACATAGACTCTAATAGTCATTACATTCATTGCATGGCATAGTTACATCATGAATATGTAAAAATACATCATGAATTGAATAACCCTTAAGGCTATCCTATGAGGTCTAACTAAAAGCCAGTTATTCCTGCTTTTACTTTATTGATACCTTTAACACAAGTCAATAAATGATGGATTTCCACTTCCACCGCGAATCAAACCTATGACCTCCGGGTATTTGGAGAGGGTGTCCAACAACTACACCAAAGGGTGGTGGATAATGGATGTAAGTTTTAGTTTTACCACCTATTTTGTAGGTAGTTTTTTATTGCTTTCAATTTATTTGTAATACCACTTTGTAAGTAGGTAGTTTTCCTGTTTTCCTTGTAAGGTATATAATAGCCATCTGTTTGAGTTAGTTTCTCCAATTTGTGTATCTTGTTTACAAGATTTTCGGAGATTTAACCATTCTCCTTACTAATAGGCAGGGCATCTATCACTTGTAATGTTGTGTTGTTATACGATAAGGATACTCATCAGACAATATTAAACGTTAATATTATATTGCATATAAGTTGCAACACTGACTACATAACATCAAGGTACTAAATTTCACTGAAAGCGTAAGATAAAAGCGCGTGGTATATGTTTGTAAAGCTTTCGTGAAATAAGAAGATATGCAATCAAGCAGCTACTGATGGAATAAAAATCCAATTTTGAAAAATATAAACCCTAATTTTGGTATATGGAAATAAGAGCCACGATTTAAAGTATGAATGAAGACTTAATTTAAGTAAAGAAATGGTACTGGGTGAGAGAGAGAGAGAGAGAGAGAGAGAGAGAGAGAGAGAGAGAGAGGGAAGAACAATACGAGGCATTTGGCGGCGAGGTAGCGGAAACGAAGGTCGCGTAGAACAATCTGAGACGCATTAAGGAGGTGGAAAGCGCGGCGATAATGACGACCAAGGAAGAGAGCTTGAGCCTGCATGTAAATGTCGGCAGGATCGGAAGTGAAAGCAGCGACTTTATCAGCGAAGAAAATGGCAGATGAGTAGAGATGCTTGCTCACACAGTCTCTCACTACACCTCTCAGCTTCTCTACTACCTCTTCTCTCATCTTCTGTTTCAGTGAATTATTCAAAGCTCATCATTAGCAGTTACCACTTCAGTTTGGTTAGTCAAATAGTCTCGACATTTGGGCATTAATAAAGAACAAATGAAAGAACAACTATCAGAGCAATGAGTTTACAAAAAATAAAAACTAAAAACTTTAAAAAGGTAAACCTGAACCTAGAATTGTAGTTGAACAAGTCTAAAACCTAGAGCAATGAACAAAACCGAAAAATCATATGCATTTAACAATTCCCACATGGGAAATGGAATAATGTCAAGAAAGGGTTTCATCCTAGAAAGATAATCAGTTTTCCTGTGTAGATTTTACTAAATGTCCACTGCCAATATCGTTTTGAGAAGGAAACCCTAAATCAAACAAAGCAAACCCTTATGAATTTCAGTTGAGAAGGAAACAATCAATCAAACAAATCAAAGCCCTAACTTAAATTCAGCTGTGTGACTTTGCCTGGGAGAGAGACTGAGAGCGATAGGGATACCTGCTTGAGAAGTCGACGAAGATGATAGGGTTGAAAGGAGATGAGCGGCGAAGGGGCTGCTTGGGCGGGAAGAAGAGAGAGAGAGAGAGATGATGGGGAGAGTGAGAGACGGTGCTTGAGAAAGGTGTGTGGGCAACTGTGCGGGAAGGAGAGGGGATGACCTGAGTGGGGGCCTGGGGGAAGGTAAAAGAATGGCATCTACAAAAATATGCTTCTTTTCCTTGATTCAAATATCAGACATTAGATTTTGAGATTTAAACTGGGGAGATCAAATATTAAGTTGGACAGCCCTGCCTCTCTCTCCTAAACCCGCCTGGTTTCTCCCGTTTCTAGATCTGCGGCTTCTGGCGAAGGGTCCATTTTTCCTCTGTTAGTAGTTTAAATAGGTATCCTTCTCTCTCCCGTAAGATTAAGATTAAGATCTGATGGGTTGGTTCTATTTTTCACGAACTCACATCTCCATCGAATTTTCTCTCTCCAGTTTGTGACTAAGATCTGGTGCGGTGCCACGGTGGCGGTGCGTTTGGGGGTTATGGCAAGATCGGGAGGTGTTATGTGATGGTGATGTGGTGGTGGTGTGGTTTCTGTGGTGGATTTGGAGAGGGAGATTGTATGATGATGGTGGTGGTGTGATGGTGGTACAACTGGTTATTAGGGCAAGATCTACTGATTTTTTATTTAGGTGATGTGGTGGTGATTGGAGGCAGTGTGGTGGTGGTAGTGGTTTGGTGGTGATGAAGATGGTTGTGATTCAATGGATCAAACTCTTTAATCACAATTTGGATGAAGATTCATTGGATGAAACTCTTAACTTCGAATAAATTTTTATTCAACCATTACATCCTTTGTTGCTTCAAATTCTTCATTCAATCCTACTGACAGTATTGGAGTTTTTGTGTTTTTGTTTTCTGTGTTTGGTTCCTTATAAAATTTGATAATCTAGCAGTTCCTGTTTGATCCAGACAAAGAGATTCTCCGGTGAAATTGAGTTAATCGTGGAAGAGAAAGAAGTGAATTTGGGGAATTTGATTCAGTCGTCTCAGCGAAATGAAGTAGACATCATAGAAGTTAGATCGGAACCTAAGATCGATCCAGTTAGTGTTGTGGAGTAAGGGAGAAGAGAGTATTACTAGTTTTTCTCTTTCTTAGTTCAATAAAGGTTATGTTTTTGTTGGTCTTTAGGGGATCTGTTGTTGGTCTTTAGGACCTTTTTGTTTTTCATATTATTCAGGTCGAGTGCTTTGATCATAAACCACTATAGGGATTTTCTTCATCAACTTCAACTCTCTCTACCGATGTACCGTATTCAGAGGCGCAAATCGGAGATCTGCCCGCCGACAGTTGACGGCGAGAAGAGAAGGTGAAAGAAGCATTAGTTTTAAACTACCCTTAGATGGTTAGCGGCGACTGCACCAGAAGCAGCCCACCAGTCAGATCAGGCAGCTCTAGAGGCACTTCAAGTGGGCATAACTTGTCTTGTTTGTCCGATTTTGGTCGTGTCTTTGTTATTTTAAACTTCATGATGTAATTCTCATTAGCCTTTTGGCATTTAAATGAAGTTTGATTTTCAAAAAAAAAAAAAAAAATCATAACCATGAGGAAGAGGGGAAATACACCCTCTTGTATTATACTAGGGTATAGTCGGTTACCGCAGAGCATGACTTTTTCTATAAGCATGATAAGCGAGTGAAAATGAAATAAAAATCGAAATAAAAATATGTGTAGAATTTGGAGAAGGTCGATTTTTATTAGAGGCAAAAGAAGAGTTTGGTTAATGGAGAAATTTAAGGAAGGAAGTCCTTAACAAAAAAAAAAGAGAAATTTAAGGAAGTGGGTAGTTGCTCAGACTTCACGATGCCAATAATATCCTTATTCCAACTCTTTTGAACTTAACATGTTTGTTATTTTTTTTTTTAAAAAGGATAAAAAATGAATAGGTAATTTGAGGTGGTGAAAGAAGTCAACCTCTCCTAATTTTTCTCTTCATTATTCTCTCTCCCACCCAAGATTTTCTCCTATACATATGGCGAGATAGATTAGATATTTTTAAGACAACGATTAAGACTTACAAATGTGAATTGAACGTCTGGGATTGATAGATGCAAGTTATGGCATGACAAAAAACCTATTTATTTGTTATATTAATAAAAAGATATTGTTAACAATTTACAGAAATATATATTTGACATAGATTTATATAAATAAGAGATGGAAGAAAATATACAATGTAGGAAAGAGCATGGACAAAATAGTGGAAAATACCAAGCCCAATTTTATCATAATCCTTAGTCAATGTTTTCTTAAATCAAACTGTTGTTACCCTCTTGCAAACTGAGCTTGTGGGCAAAGGTTCAATATGGGACAGAGCTCCACGAATCGGAAGTGGTAGTCCAAAGCAATGTGCTTAACACAACCATGAAATATAGGATTGGAATTCATGAGGATGGCACTGTTATTGTCACAAAATATCAATAGGAGAAGACAGACGAATACTTAACTCTTGCGGAATATAACCAATCGAGGTTAAGTCAGCAGTCGTGTAGGCAAGGCCCCGGATACTTAGCTTCAATACTGGAATGAGAAATTGTAGGCTGCCTACAAGAACTCCAAATGAGAGTCAAGAAAAGTAAATAAGCAAGATGTAGAACGACGTATGTCAGGACAACCTGCCCAATCAGCATTAGAGTAAGCACAGAAAGAATTAGAGGTAGACTTCGCAAACAGTTGTAAACTCATGTGAATAGTCCCATTTAACATACACATAGTGCGTTTAACGACCTAAAAGTGGTCAACTGTGAGAGCGTGCATAAACTCACACGCCACATTGACAGCATAAGCCAAATCTGGATGGGTCAACGTGAGATACAGAAGAGAATCGACCACCTCACAGTATAGAGTAGGATCCAAAAAAGCAACACGATGTCTTGACAACTGAATGTTTGTAATCATAGGGGTGGATGTTGGTTTGACACGCTCTAAAATTAAAATTTTGAGAATATCTAAAGCATATTTAGATTGAGTAAGCAAAAGACCACCCCTATTAGAAGTTGGTTCAATACCTAGGAAATTGTATAGAGTTCATATAGTCTTCATATCAAACTCTAAAGATAGTTGGGAATTTTTTATAAAGCCGGATAATCGTGGGTTTGACCACTGGGCTGAAGGTTTCATCAAAATCAAGTTTAGACTTTTTGATAAAGCCTTGAGCAACAAAATGGGCTTTATACCTGTTAATAGTGTCATCAGGTTTGAGCTTGGTGCGAAAACCAGATTTAGGACCAACGATATTCATCAAGGGGTCGGGAGGCACCAAAGACCAAGTACGTTGCTTCATAACAATTGTCATTTCTTCTTCCATAGCAAGCTGACAATGTATATATATACTAGCCATACAATATTACTGCGATTCCGTGATAGCAGACAAGGCGGCATAAAAGTTGGAAACGGAAGAACCAAAAGTATCATAATCACGGGAAAAAAAAAAATATTTCGATAATAAACTTGAGAGGGAGTCGTGTCAACTGGAAGAGCATCATGCATGACTGGGTCAATCAACCTGTAACCTTGAGGACCACACTCCGAGCTAGAATCTAATGAAACGTCGAGGCAACCCCTCCCATAATCGAATTCATCAGAGAACACATTAGAAGCATAGTAATGTTTGTCAAATAATTTAGGACTCGACACTAAAGGGGTAGACTCTGATGGTGTAATAGAAGAGACTGCAGAAAGACCTTCAGTCGAGGCTAAAGGCACCTCCTCAATCACGACGGGAATATATGCCACTAATGGACTGACCAGGGTATAGTCTAGACGAACCGCAGTACCTGAAGGTGCATCCTATGCAGAATCATCCACCAGATTGGATATGGAAATAGCTTCAGTGCTAGGACTAGTGGTGGAAGGCGAGACAAATATTAAGGGACGAGGGTTAAGAAAACTAAGTATAACATCAAATGATGACACAAGATGAGACGTTTTAAACGCGTAAATAGCTTCATCAAAGATAACTTGACGAGAGATATATAAATACATTCTTTGTGGTAGGATCTAGGCATTTGTGACCCTTATGACGTTAACTGTGACTGGTAAACACACATGCGAAGCTACGAGACAAAAGTTTGTTAGACGTATAGGGTCTCTAATAAGGGAAGCAAAGACAACCAAAAGAATGCAACATCGAGTAGGAAGGTGGGGTACCCTATAGTGGTGAAGGGAGAGGCATCCTGGAGCACTAACATGGACATCCGATTATGAGAAAATTTGTTGTTTCAAAAGCTTCAAACTAATAAATGGCAGGTAACCCACTATGATATAAAAACTTAGTCCAGTTTCAGTTACATGACTATGTTTGCGTTTTGCACGAGCATTTTGAGCAAGTGTATAAGGGCAAGAAATACATCTGTTGATGCAATTTATACTTGGAAAACTTAAATAATTAGATTTTTTTGAAATTCACCTCCCCCGTCTAGTTGAAGGGTTTTAATTTTAGAATCTAATTGATTTTCTACTAGAAATTTAAATTTCACAGAGATTTGAAAACATTCAAATTTAGCTCAAAGTTGGTAAAACCAAGAAAATCGACTGTAATCATCAACAAAAAGCACATAAAATTTAAAACCATTATAATTAGGAAGAGGGGGACCCTATAACTCAATGTGCACAAAAGCAAGTGGAGAAGAAGCTCGTTTGTTGTTCAAAGTAAATGGAAGTCTAAGACTTTTACTCGTATTACAAGAAATACAAGTAGAATACATAGAATTCTTGGGGACATACTGAATTATATCATCCTTAATTAAAATATATAATACCCTGGAGGACATGTGGCCAAGTCGACTGTGACATATAGCAAGTGGTGCTTTGACTCAGGCTGGAGTAGAACTAAAAAATGATGAACGAGTTTCATCCAAGATAAACAAATTTCTTCGACCACTATCGGTACCCAAAATACTTCCTTTCTCTTGAAAAATAACAAAACCATAGTTTTAAAGAGAATAAAACAAAGAAGATCATCAACAGATTTGTCTATAGATAATAAATTCTTAGTAAGAGACGTAGTACATGCATTATCTTTCTTCTATTGCTCTTATAAAATAAGAATTCCAGCATTCATTGTCATTCACTTCACAAAAAAAAAAGTGAATTTTATTGGAGAGAAGTAGTACATGCATTAATCATAATAAAATGAGTGTCTTCTGTTAAATATAACCACTATTAGCAATTTGGTATGTCTCAGCTACCTAAACCAACACCATCCGATCTTTATTTTCATTAATTAATAAATCTATATAATAAAACAGAAGGGAAAAGCTGTCTGGGACAAACATTCTTTTTTAATAAAGGATATTGTCTAGCAGTCTTTCGTAATTTATATATTTTGAAATGCAAAATTGATGGCACGGATTACTTTGATATCTATTATATAAAACGCAAAGTTTTTTGCTGACTGGGACAAGTCGAAAGACAAATCCGGCTGTCCATTGGGTTTTTCATCGAATTTTGACCATTAGATTCATTACCTACCTAAAAAAAACACATTTTTTTCACCCACTCACTTCTCTTTAAATAGGTTATGTGACAAATCTAACGGTCTAAATCGTCAGATCACATACTTCTCATCAGTTTGACCAAATTGGGCCTTCGGCTTCAACCTGTAACTCCTGTACGATTCTTCTTCTACCAAAATACTCTAACGCCTATTCCCCTTCCCGTCTTCAATTTTCTTGACATCTATTCCCCTAATTAATTTACTCTTCAATTTTCTTCAGTTTTGTTAAGAAGTCTCTATATATCTCCTTAAAATACAAGTCAGCCTTTCTGGAAAACCTTTCACTTCTCTTCTTCATCTCCATCTTTACAGGTATTAAGTTTTTTTCTTTATTTCGTTCTCAAACTATTTATGTCGTGATGTTAAGAGACTGTTTGTCTGATCTTTGTGTGAATTGAATCAATAAATTTGATAAGTTAGAAGCTGTCATATATGTGTTTGATCAAATGCCTGACACATAAATCAACTTCCATGGAGAATAAATAGATTTTAAGTAGTATAAGTGGTCATTTGGTTATCAATTGTCATTGTTTTCTTGGGGATATATTGGCAACTAATCAACTGTCTTTCCTCTTCAACTTCTTGGTTATGATGTCGATCCTATCAACTCTGTTCAATTCTCTAATCACACAAGCAAACTGCTTATATCACTTTGTTCTGAGAACTCCGAAGCCTGATATATAGAGGTGACTCTTATTTGTTAAATCTGTATAAGTTCATGGCTGAAAGAATCCAACTGTGAGTACATGACCAATTAACCATATTTCATGTAGGATACCCAACGTTTAAGGGCCAAGTATTGAACGGGCAACAACTTTTGGATCTCATTGAAGGCAGAAGCGAATGAATTGTTATACTACACTCACTTGTTGATTGGTACGTTGATTGTTTCTTTTGTTATGAACTTTTTATCTTCACCATCCAACTTTTCATCTTCAGATTGATGCTACACGCACGTTAAGGGTTTTAACATGCTGAAATAATTTGGTACTAGGGTTATGTTTCTTTATAAATATCTGATCTTTCATTGGTTGTAGATTTATCGAATTCGTTTATCTTGAAAAGACGACCACAATAGATTGCATCGATTAAAAGGTTTGCAGAGCTCCTGAATACATCAAAATAATTTGCTACTAATCATTAAGATAGTAAGAGTGTTGATATTATATTTGTTGCTATATTTCTTTTTAATTCAAGCCTACGAATACTTAGGTTAGATTATTATCGTGATACGAAACTTATGACTATTGGTTGCAGGTGATTCTGGTCCGAGATTGTTAAATGATGGACATATAACAGGTTTGTTTCGTAATTCGTTCTTTCATGGGGAACAGTAGATAATGGGTCAATTTTATTATGAATAATGGGAACAATGGATGATGGGGAGTCAGTGTCAAAATGGCTAAGCAATTTGAAGGTCTTATAGTTATGGACAGAACATTTGAAATTGTGGTTCCCACAACATTT
Source organism: Eschscholzia californica (assembly GCF_041429995.1). Lineage (NCBI taxonomy): Eukaryota > Viridiplantae > Streptophyta > Magnoliopsida > Ranunculales > Papaveraceae > Eschscholzia > Eschscholzia californica. Next base: position 25,949,902 of record NW_028238420.1, on the reverse strand, counting down.
TCCATGGTTTGTACTCAAACCATAATCAATTATTTATCGAAAAACTGACAAAATAGATGAAGAAAAATGAGCTAACGATGTCTATCAAAAGTTGCTTGAATCGGTTAACACATCGGGCAAGATATATATGACCATGACATTGTCAGAGGTATATGTATATATATATATGATTAGGTTTTGCGGTTGGTGTAACCCTCACCGAAGAATTACATGTGACTTCGGCTGGAAGGTGATGCAAGATCACACAATCACCATTCTGGCTCCATTAGCTTGTAAGATAGAAGATTAAGATCAGAGAAGAAAAGTTTAAATTTTTTCATTGTATTGAACTCTTTGTACTTCCATGGTTCTTTTAATTTCATCCTATAAAATTATTAATAGTGTTTATACATAGTGCTCTTTGGAATTAGTTTTGTGAGGAAAGTTATGATTTTATTGGGAGTTTTTAAGGCAAGTAATTTACCGCAGATTGATATATCTTGCATTGCATAGTAAAGAAGCATAATGGACCATGTGATATCATTATCTTTAGTTTCTTTTTGCCCTTGATTAGTGTGGTTTCCAAAGTTTGGTTGCTCCAATAATGAGTGGTCTTTTTTTTTTGGATAAAACATCAAGGGTGGTTTTGTCGCTCGTGTTGGGGGTCGAAAGGCAAAAGACCCAATCTCTCACGTCTTTTGTTCTTTTTGTCATGTGGTTTTGTTCTTGATGAGGTCTCTTCGCCATTTGTTTTTTGTTATAGTTTCAACCATAAAGCAAGATAATTTACAATATATCCACTACACGGGTTATACCTAGAACAAATTCTACCACTTCATACCTTCTAATTTTAACCTCAATCTCATTTTTCTTCTCTTTATTGAAATAGCAAATAAATTTCGTATCTTTTTACATCTAACATTCATTTCGAACCATTATAACTTACTATTAAGGGTTTGAGAATCAAAATACAACTACACCTACCAAAATTGTTTCTTTTAAATCTTTGTATACTTCAAAAAAACTATCCGTGCCCTATGGGCACGGGTTATACCTAGTAATATAATAAAATGTAGTCGAACTTTAATTTAACGACCCAAGTCATCTTCCTCCCAACTCGTCTTTTGTTCGACAAGTGACTTCTTTCTCATCTTCTTCCTCTCATACCCTAACGTTTATCTTGAAGGAGATGTCCTTCGACCAAACTAGCAACGCGCACAATTTGTCGGATATGACAATTGGTGAAGAATATCATCAAAGTCCGGACGTTTTAGGAATCGTAATGTTTAGCTAGAAACCAATTGTGATCGTCGAATCACTAGACAATTTGCGGCTAACTTCGTCCGGATCCTACATTAGGTTACATCAAAGAGTGTCGATTTGGTCAGAAGATATGACTAGAAGGATGAGACATATAAGTATTGGTTAGACCCATAAATATGTCCAAAAGGCAGAGGTAAAGATAGTAAATGTCCCAAAGAAAGGGATAACGGGTCGGGCTAAAGACCCGACCAAAGATGGGTCAGCCAAGGCGAAGCAGGCCATACTATGGGGGTTGGTCAGGGTCAGCCCAAAGGGGCTGATCTGGTCGGCCACCCTATTAGGGGTTCCCTTTTAGGGAATCCCAATCTAAGTGGGACTTGGATATATGTTTGTGGGGCCATAGAAGTTTCCTTGTCTGAACGGGATTCTGACTTTAGGAATTCCCTATAAGGGTCTCATCAGAATAAAAATAAAGAAAGAAAATCCTCAAGGATATTCTTATCTTTACAACATCAAGTAAAGAGAGAAAGTGAGAATAGTTCCCAACTATATATCTAGTCTAAGGAAAAAGGTGTTCATCGTCTAACGACCGGGAAGTTTTAACTGACTTGAAAGGTGGGAGATCAAGTTGATTGCTCGGGTGTCTCAAGTAGAGGAGCTACAATTGTAACTCTTGGTCTCCCACCTCTTAGTTAGCTAGAACTTTAATGGTGGTTAGACGAAGAACACCTTCTTCTTTAGACTAGATAGATAGTTGGGAATTTTTCTCTCTTTCCTTCTCTACTTGATGTTGTAGAGCTAGAAAGTTTCTTGAAAAAATCCACACCTATATTTCTTCTAATGAGGTCCTTATATAGAATCTCAAAGTTAGAGTCCAACCCTAATTAGGTTTCCTAAAAGATCAAAAGAGGAGGTTTAAGATTTAGTCAAAAATAGAAACTAGTTTCTATTTTTTCCCTTACACAACTTTATGGCCGCCTTGACTAAGCCCTAATAGGCATATCTAGCCGTCTCTATTAGCCATAGCCGACCATGCCTAGGCCGGGTGATTAATGGGCCTCAAGTGCCTCGTGCCAAAACTCTTTTGTTCCGGCCTTCATACTATCTTTGCCTTATCTTTCTTTAGGCCTTTTGGACATATTTTTGGATCTAATCTGTGTATATATGTCTCATCCCTCTAGTCATATCTTCCGATCAATTAGACACTCTTTGGTGTAACCCGATCTAGGATCCGGACGAAATTAACCGCGAATCGCTTTGTGATTCGACGGTCGTAGTTGATTTCTAGCTAAACATTACGATCCCTAAATCACCAGGACTTGATGATCTTCTTCATCAATTGTCCTATCCGACAAATTGCTTGCATTTCACCTTTGATCGAAGGACATCTCCTTCATCAATTGTACCTATCCGGACTCTCGTTATCAGAAATAAAATTAGTTATTTCAAAATCGTCCAAATTTGGTTTAGTATTTAAACGACAATCCACGGATAATAAAACATTCCAAATAGGTCTGTCAGATACGTGATCTGATGATTGAAACCCTATTAAGTGAACTTGGAATATTTCATTATCATCTCCCTAGTCCAGGTCGTTGTATGGACAACAATGACTCAGGAAGACTAACACGTGAGGTCGACAAGATAGCGCTGTTTCATGGGTTATAGGAATAGGAGTATTTAAATCGACTGCGTGAGTGTATTATTAGGAATATACCATGGATAACCTACAAATGAGAAGTACATCAATCGTTATGAACGTCAAACGCTTCTCCTTGACAAGATTGCAGAGATTCTTCAGAACATGAGTGCTCCACTCATCTTATGTAAGGAATGTTCGACTTTGGTTCCGCCAACCGCCGCGCCGTAAAAGGAGGTTATAAAAGCAGATACTGGGAAGGATAGGATAGATGTTAAGTTGAGTCATGAGTGGGAGTACATGAATGATGGTGTCATCCTAATTATATTAGGAAAAGTGTCTTAAGGCCGCTTGAGGAGTAACAACTGAAAATGCGTGGCCACGCTCAAATGGATCAATAGTTAATCATTTGTCTTTGACAGTTGTACGCGGGATCAAGAAAGTCTAAAATATGTGGCGTATCATATGGGATACAAATTGACACGAGAATTGAGCATTGCACTTGTTTTAAGTAGAAGTGGGAGTCTGAAGGAGATGTCCTTCGACCAAAGAAGTAATTCGAGCAATTTATCAGATAGGACAATTGATGAAGAATATCATCAAATCTGGACGATTTTGGGCTCTTGGGCTTCACAATCAATTGAAAAGGTTCGAGGGAAAATTTAGTAATTAAGGTAATCTCTAACTCTTAGTTAATTATTAGCTCATGCATGAGATCTTGGGAAATACTAGTTTTAGATATTAGATGTCTGAGATTCCACTTAGAACACTAGAAGACACCATAACTCTACACGTAGTTGACTTGAATACCCTATTCACATAGCCCATGAAACAACGCTATTATGTCAATCTCACGTGCTAGTCTTCGTAAATCATTGTTGTCCATGCAACGACCTAGACTTGGGAGACGATAATGAAATAATTCCAAGTTCACTTAATAAGGTGTCATTCATCAGATCACTTATCTGACAAACCTATTCAGAATATTTTATTGTCGATGGTCTGGCGTTTAAACACTAAACCTAATTTAGGCGACGAAATAACTTGTTTATTTCTGATAACAAGAGTTTGTAAATTTTAAGTCTCTTCCGTAGATCCCTTTACTCGCTCAATTTTACTAGTCAAGGTTATTCACATAATATACCTTATGCCTTATACCTTTGTACGACACATTTCCATACTTTGTCTTAGGTGACAATTTAGTTGATTACGGATTTAATCCGATTAAACTTTACTGATTATCAATTAATCGAAGGCCGCTTCCTTCAATTTCTAGTATTCCTTTACTAGTTTTAAATCCTCTAAGCTTTAATTTTATTCTTTCGTTTGTACAGTTTGCAACAGTTCTCAGCTCGGAACACCTTCCGGCTTACTTTCCTTCCATGTCTAGAAGTTTGCAATGTATGACAATTTTTTCAACTTTCTTTTCGACATTGTACTAATAACTCATACGAATTGTTTCTTAATCTCTTTAGGATGTTCTTTAGTTGTAGTTCAGATTTCCCTTATCTGATTTCGGATGTCAACGTCTCTTTATACTCCCAGTATTTGAGATGTCTTAGGCAAATGCTAAATCATGTCCAACATGATCGATCTTATGCTCAAAGCATAAACATCTATCTCATGCGTGCTTGCTCATTAAGGCCTACTAAACTCTGAGTCTTGCTGAGCTTTATCCCATGAGACTTGGGTCGAATTTATCTTATAGAGTCTTTCGCATTTGGACTTGAAGAATCATAGCGAAGTTTCTTAATCTTAGTCCTATCAACCTTTCGATCTATGCATAGATCTTTGATGCCCAAAAGCATATCATCCTTTTGTGTATGGTCCTCTATTGAGTAGTTCTGAACTATTTTCAACATCTCAATGGTGTTCTCAATCTTAGTATGTCCTCTGCGTATCGGACCTAGAAAACGTGTCACTCCCACTTACTTTCTTGAAATTTCAAGGTTCAAGATTTTCTTCATTCTTTAGGAATCAAATATCTTTTGATTACCTCTTTGAGTTTGGACATAAAAACTTTCTTTTCCACATTGTACTAATAACTCATTCTAATTGTTTCCTAATATCTTTAGGACGTTCTTTAGTTGTAGTTCAGATTTCCCTTATCTGATTTCGGATGTCAATGTCTCTTTATACTCCTAGTATTCGAGATGTCTTAGGCAAATACTAAATTATGTCCAACATGACCGATCTGATGCTCAAAACATAAACATCTTTCTCATGCGTGATTTACTAACTTCAAAGAGGTAATCAAAATATTTTATGCTTCAATCCACTGATGGATCTCCAAAGCATGCGTAATATACTAACTTCTAAAGTCGGTAATCATATCTTCTTTCATAAGTTTATCAAGGAAGATGGTTTTTGACTTGTTAGTTTTTATGGACTTAAACTTGGACTGATGTAAAAGATCTTGTTCATTGTTTCATGGTATGAATTTGTGATCTTCATCTCCTTGTCTAGTTTTGGGAATCACCAATGTTTCCATCCTTCACAGTTTTCACCTTTGAAAAACTAATTTATGCGTCCAATGGGTTTTACTCTAGTGACGAAATTATCAAGTTCCAAAACTTAATGAGCTATGGATTATATTTATAATCTTTAGACTCCAAGCCAAAATTCAGAGTTGGTTTCCGTCTCTGCGCCGGTCTATGCCTTTTTTCTTTTAACAATAAGATTTTACTCTTTTGAACTAGATAGATAAGCTATTATGACCTTAAGGGGTTGTGAGCAACAAGTGGAATACTCTCAACTCTTTGAGGCATTTCCGTTTGAGAAATTTTCAATTTCTTGAGAGTACTCTTGCGATTTTAATTCGTTTTGTGCGGTAGGTATTTAGAGTTCATCTTACTTTACCTTTTATTCCTTTTCCTTTAGGAAGCAATGAACTGTTCTCAACAGTTTTGTTGCTCATAGTCGAACTTATTTGACCTGTACTTTTCTCCTGGTCGATCTCATTCGACTTGTACATTTCTCCCACTTACCCTCCTTAACTAATTGTTCTTCGTCGAACTAATTATTATGAGGATACCATCACGAGCAACAACAACTTTGTTCTCTGATTGGTTGTGGAAAACCTTAAATTTTTATAAACAAATTACGTCAGACTTGTTAATTTAGTGCCCCTTGTAAACTGTTTTACGTAGGCTTAGCTTTTAGACGGATTTGGTTTTATAGGGAAACTTTGTCTAGACATAGTGGTTTGGAGGACAGGGTTCGATTCATTAATTTGTCTAACATTCTTTAATTTTATCCTATTGGACAATTCCAACTGGATAGGTCTGAAGTGTAGTCAAACTTTATGACGATCAACCTCTGGGTTTGACTCAAGTGTCATCTATTCCTTTCGAATGATTCTACTTTCTTGTCAATGCGATTCTCTGCTTCATACGAGAAAACTGATTTTTATTCGTGAAGCGTTCTTGGTTAGTTTGGACACTCTATCCTCATCCTATTCTATGGGGATGATCCTGTTTATGAGTCACAAGCATCTTAAGACTCTAGGTCATTTGATTCATTGATGTGTCTCATCTTACAAGTATAACCAAGTTTAGAATATGTTGGTATAATTTGTTGATTTAACACTTTCATAACATCTTAACATAGAGCTAAACTTCTTTATTGATTCTCCATAATACTTAGTATAAAGATGATGTTAACTAAAAAATAAAAGCTAATCTAGATTAGTTCCTAAAGAAGACACAACCCCTTTCAGCATCCTTAGCAAACTTGGCTTCTGCTCCCTCTTGGAATTTTTCTCCTTCAGTCAAATACATAGTTCCCGGCTGCTCCTGTTCATTCATAATGATAAGAACATTAGGTATCCAATACCGAAATGGGAATTTACCGTATTTGTTGAATTAACAGCCAACGTTTAAACCTTAACCGAAAACCATTATTTCGTTCTTCTTAATCTCCTAGAATATAGGGCAGGTTCTCTTCCAAGGGCCCTTGCCATCATAGTAGAAACACTTGGTGTCAGAGGGAGAACCTTCGTCCTTGGCTTTAACAACCTTTTTGCCTTTTCCTTTGGACGTTGGTTTCTTCTTCTGTTTTATAACCTTTTTGCTTTTTTCCTTTGGACGTTGGTTTCTTCTTCTGTTTTCCACCCTTCTTGAGCCCTTTGTCCTTTTGAACCATAAGAACCTCTTTCTTTGGTTCCACTATTGCTACATTCTGTTCGGTTATCTAAAGCATCGCATGAAGTTCCTCCAAAGTTTTATCCCGTCCATTCATGTTGTAGTTCATCTTGAATTGATTGAAACCACTATGGAGGGAGTCAAGGATAACATCGATAAATACCTCTTGGCTCTAAGGAAACCTCAACTTTGCCAATTTCGTAATGAGTCTAATCATCTGTCGAACATGAGACCCCACTGGTTTTCCCTTCTCGAGGTGTAGGCTTAGTAATGTCTTGGTGTTTCAAACCTCTTCAATCTCGACTTCTTTTGGAACAATTCCCTAAGTTGCCGAGTCATGGTGTAGGCATCCATGTCAATAAACTGCTCCTGAAGAGTAGGTCCCATGGTTGGCAATATCAGACACGTTACTGGTTGTGCCCTCTTCCGAACAAGCTTTCGTGCTCCTTTTCTTCAGCAGTCGAATTAGCATATCCACTTTCGGAATTAGAGTGTCTAGGACATTCAACTTTTTTACTATTCTGAGAACTATTCCCAGATTCCCATTCGAGGAAATTGTTCTCATTCAGCTTCTCCTTATCGAGGAATGAACGAAAGTTGAACCTGCTCTCTTTTGTCATCTTAAAAATACATGAAAGAATTGCAAAGTTTTCGAAATTGATATCGCTTTTGGAAAAATTCAGATTTCCAACATTATTTATTTAACACCGTCCCTAATTGAATATCGTGATTCTAAGATCTCATTTCTTCGGAGTTAAGTAGACTAGGGGCCTGCCCTTAACACCTTGTCCTGGGTGAGTGAACTCCTTCACTGATCATACTATTATGACTCTTGGTTGATGGATTGCATTAATGAATGCAAAAACCATAGGTCTACCCACATTGTCCCAAGATAAATGTGGCACCCTGCGGAGGCAGACCCACCTTCCTTCAAACAAGGGCTCAACGGGTGTCTTAGTCTGGGTATGCATGGATCCTAGTATGACCCCTAGTCTAAAAGATCTAATCTTCTTAGGGTTTTTCTTGTTTTCGCCCCAGTTCGTCTGGATCGCCATCCTCGAACCTCCATTGAGTTCTCCAACTCGAATCAGGATCCCATCCGTGAGCTTCTTCATTGACTCATAGACCCTAAACTCTAATTACAAGACTCGGACGATAAGCATATCGTATAAAACTTGAAATTAAATTATTACAACTTGCACTCACTTGTGCTTAAAACAAGAATGAAAGAAAACAATGTTCTATGACCATACTAGTTACCGCATTCACATCACATGCATTCATATAATATTCTAGGCTATCAATTATATATGCATCATTATCCAGGAGATACTTTTGTCGACATCTTTATGTCACTTACAAACCTTAAGTCTACATTCGAAGAATATGACTAATGGTGAGTTTCGGTTTTATCTTTAATAATTTCCAAAATCAATTTTAAGAAAAACTCCGTTTGGGCCTTCGGAGGGTCCGAGTCAATTTCAGAAAAATTGGGTTTGACTTTTAATGATTTCCAAAATCAATTTAAGATAACCCCGTTTTGGACCTTCGGGCGGCCGGAACAATTTCGATAAGATTTGGGTGGGATCGGGAGAAAAATCAGACTTTCGACGGACAAACTTCGACTCAGGTCAAGGCTCGAAAAAAATCTCAGCCCGCAGTTCCTAGGCTGATTCAGAATGGCCCCGGACAAGTCTTGGTCAAGGCCCAAGACCCTAAGGTCAAGGCCCAACGGCTTGTCCAGGCCAAAGGCCTAAGTTGTGCTTTGGTACGACCCAAGGCAACAACTTAGGTAGTGCTAAACACGGTTCGGCCAAGACCGGGCACGTCTAGGCATAGGCCAGACGCGTCTTAGTCTTAGTCTGAAATTAGGACGCATCCTGGCCTTTGGCCGGGCCTACCAGGACGTCTCGGGCCAAGACCGAGACGTCCTAGGACGACCCAGACGCGTCTGGAGAAGTCGGTGTGCACAACCGTCACGGACAAGTCTGAGACGGACTTGGTCACACTTGGTCGCGACCGGGAAATTTAGTTTTGTGCGTTCCGGACTTAAGAACGGTCTCGGCCGAGACGTGCACGCGACAGGCCGGGACGCGTCCTGGCCACTTTTAGCCTTTTAGCAACTTCTAAAAGTTGCAACTTCTAAAAGTTGCAACTTCTAATTTTTTTCTTTGCTTCTCAAGTTATTGTTCCAACCTTTTAGAATACTTCTAAAAACTCAAATTTGATTTTCAAACAACTTCTAAAATCAATGAAAATCAACTCTTTTGAAAGACTTTTCAATCATCAATTTTGAAATCAACTTGAACAACTTTTAAATCACATTCAAAACTAAACAAATTGATGTCTAAAACTACTTTTAGACTTATCTATCTAAACAAGCATAGATTAGTCCGAAACTTAGCCAAAATTAGCTACGAGCAAGAGGCTCTGATAGCAATGTTGGGTTTTGGTGTCACCTAGTGTTGTTAGCGGAATCTCAGACATCTAATGTCTAACACTAGTATCCCCAAGTTTTCATGCATAAGCAAATAATGAACTAAGTTAGTTTAGAGATTACCTTGATCGCTAAATCTCCCTCAAACTTTTTCAATCGAATAAGAAGACCAAGGGATCCAATTGTAGATCTCTACTTGAGACACCGAGTAATAAACTTGATCTCCCACCTCTTAGTTAGCTAGACCTTTAAAGGTGGTTAGACGAAGAACACCTTCTTCTTTAGACTAGATAGGTAGTAGGGAATTTTTCTCTATTTCTTTCTCTACTTGATATTGTAGAGCTAGAAAGTTTCTTAACAAAATCCACACCTAAGTCTCTCCTAATGAGGTCCATATGTAGAATCCCAAAGTTAGAGTCCAACCATAATTAGGTTTCCTAAATGACCAAAAGAGGAGGTTTAGGGATTTAGTCAAAAATAGAAACTAGTTTCTATTTTTTCCCTTACGCAACTTTATAGCTGGCCAGACTAAATCGTAATGGGCAGATCTGGCCAGCCCTATTAGGCATGGCCGACCATGCCTTAGCCAGCCCATTAATGGGCCTTAATTGCCACGACCCTAAACCCTTTTATTCCGGTCTTCGTACTATCTTTGCCTTGTCTTTCTTTAGGCCCTTTGGACATATTTCCGGATCTAATCCATGTATATATGTCTCATCCCTCTAGTCATATCTTCCGATCAATCAGACACTCTTTGGTGTAACCCGATATAGGATCTGGACAAAGTTAGCCGCGAATCGCTTCGTGATTCGACGATCGTAGTTGATTCATAGCTAAACATTATGATTGCTAAATCATCCGGACTTGATGATCTTCTTCATCAATTCTCCCATCCGATAATTTCTTGCATTGCATCTTTGATTGAAGGGCATCTCCTTCACCATAACCCAACATATCTCTCCATTTTTATCTTTAATTTTGTTAAATAAATATTTCAGTTAATAATCTTCTCATTAGTCCTTTAATTCAAATCACTATTTTGACCTTCCAACAACATCCAGAATAGGGATTTCGTCAATCTTTATTATCTGGACCTCGAAGCATTTGTATTAAGGCACACTATTCTTCTTGTTCGGGCAGTTTCGTTTACCTCTTCCTTTCATTTTAAAGTATTTTGGGGACAATCTAATATCGATGTTTAAGTTTATATATCTACGATATTTTTCATTCGTTGTCTTTCTGTATTTAGACATTAGTCATTTCTTCATCCATTAAATACGATTTTTGCAAAAGGATGGGGTTGCACCAATAATCAATCCATATGTTAAATTCAACTCTAAATTTTGTGGTCAGCTTCTTATATTTAAATTTCACTTAGATATATCCTATGTTCTAGGAGAAAAAAATTGAACTTCAATATTAAATATTTTAAAACCTCCAATGCGTGTTTTTGATTTTTAACTTTTGGTGCAAGAGTGATGCTCCTTCGTCACACTTCCCATTATATTATAGTTGATATTGAAACACAAAGAGATTTGGTTCCTTTTGACCGTGTATTTTATCATAGGAGGCCTGCTAAATCCCAAAAATAAGTATGGGTTTATCCTTTAACTTTTATTACAGTTATTTTTTTTCATTCTCCCATGTGGACATCAGACACTAGATCCTCTTTACCTATATACATGTTGCAAAACTTAGTAATTAGGAACCATTTAGGTGAAAAATGATAATATATCTATTTTATTAAGACTGATTTCATATTATGTGATACGTAGGCAGTCTTGTTTCTGTTAACATCTACTTACACATAATCTACTGTTGGCAATTTGAACCATTGCCTTGGTTGAATTAAAATTAAAAGAGACACATCCCTACGATCATGTCTCTCCATATAGATGTCTCTCCATATAGTCACAATCATCTCTATATATACATAATCCAGATTTCATTTTAGATATTGAAAAATCAATTAGTTTTCTGAGTTAAGAGTTTGTATTAGAAGTCTAAGAAGTTAAGAGAGTTCTCTGTTGAATATAGGATATATTCTCTCAATATATCATATATACATAATATAGAATATATTCTCTCAATATGGGATATATATTGAATATATTGATATATATGATATATGAGATATTGTTGAATATAGGATATATTCTCTCAATATAGCATATATACATAATATAGAATATATTCTCTTAATATGGGATATATATTGAATATATGATATATATGATATATGGGATATATGGGATATACTAAATACGTTATATAATATATTCTATATATGTAACTTTTGTAATTATATAAGGGGAAGAACATCTCCTATTGTATACACAAGAATTAATTAAAAGCAAAGAGTTTATCTCAATCTATTATTAATTTGTATTAGTTTCTACTTATTAGTTTCTACTTGGTATCGAGAGCAGGTTCGGTAATTGAACCTGGTTATTTCGAATTGAATTGAATTGAATTCCGCTGCGAATCTTGAAATTGAAAGCTCAATGGGTTCCAATGATGATGCAACAATGGTACTATCAAACCCTCACGTTGTTCATAACCACATCGATGCACCCTTTCCATTAGGTAATACCCTGAATGAGAATAATTACACCCTTTGGTCAAAGGTCATGAAGATGCGTATTAATGGTCGGAAGATGTGGGGGTATATTAGTGGCACTAAAGCGAAACCTGCAGAAGGAAGTGAAGAATATGAAAATTGGTACTCGGAGAATGATAAGGTGAAGGGATGGTTGTGTGACTCAATGTCCACAACACTAATGAACAGGTATGTTTGTTTGGAAACTGCGAAAGAAGTTTGGGACTCTCTTGAAGCTATGTATACAGACACATCTGATGAAACTCAAATCTTTGAGTTACATAGGAAGTGTTTCTCAACAAAACAAGCTGGTCGATCTATTGCGACCTATTATGATGAATTAGCAGCAATTTTTCAAGAAATTGACCAATGCAACAATGTGAAAGGAAAAAGTGCTGAGTCTATCGCCATCTTACAACAATATGTAGGACGTCTTAGAGTTCACATGTTCCTTTCTGGATTAGATAGTATGTATGATCAGGTGCGTGGTGAGATTCTTCCCTCCACTTACTTTGGAACAGTCTTATCAGACAGTACGAAGGGTGTCAGTTCACAAACAGGTGATGGGAACCCAAACACTTGTAACTGAGTCTTCAGTTATGGCAGTCAACTATAAAAAGGGACAACCTCAAGGTTCCTGGAATTCTCACAAAGAGGCTAGACCCTTACGCCTTGATCTTGAGTGTACCCACTGTGGAGAGAAGGGACACACAAAACAGAAGTGTTATGAAGTCATTGGGTATCCGGAATGGTGGGATTTTACAAAGCGACCTAGGAAAAACATATCTGCGAAGAAGGATTCTGCTATAATTCCTCCATCAGTGAATGTTGCCCAGTCAGGTATGAAAATTAAAGGTAGTGTTTTATATGTAAATTCTTTGAATAATACTTGGTTAATTGATACTGGTGCATCAGATCACATGGTAAATGACACTAGCATATTATCATCCATTATACCTTCAACCCAAACCTCTATATACACAGCTAATGGTGGTTCCTCTCCTGTAATTGGGGAAGGTTCCACTGACATATCTGAAAATCTGACATTAAACTCTGTCCTCATTGTTCCCGCGCTAGAGTATAATATCCTATCAGTCAGTAGGATCACTGCTGCACTTGCATGTACTGTGACGTTTTGGCCTCAATTCTGTATTTTTCAGGACATAGTGACGCGGCAGGTTCTTGGTTGTGGTGTTAGAAAGGGCAATCTCTACTATTTGGACCTGTCTAGTAGTGGAGAGCAGAGGATTCATCAGGTGAATAAAGTTGGAGGAATTGAAGAAGCAAAAGCTAATGTTTGGTTATGGCATCGGCGATTGGGTCATCTTCCTTCGGATATCTTCAGAAATTAAATTCATCGTTATTTTCGAAGTGTAGTGTTTCAGAATTTAAGTGTGATATTTGTGAACTTGCTAAAAGTCACCGTATTACATATTCTCCAAGTTTCAATAAAAGTTCAGAACCTTTTAGTATTATTCACTCTGATGTATGGGGTCCTGCACGTATTCCTTCTTTGTCTGGAGCTCGTTACTTTGTGACTTTTATCGATGAGTGTACTCGTATGACGTGGGTATCGCTACTCACTCATAAAAGTGAAGTCTTTGAAGTATTTAAAGTATTTTTTCAGATGGTTTTGACCCAATTCCAAAGGAGGATACAAGTGTATCAATCTGATAACGGAGGAGAATTTACTAGTAATGACATGGCGAAGTTCCTGATAAATAATGGCATTCGACATCAAACTTCTAACGCTTATACCCCACAACAAAATGGGTTAGCTGAACGAATGAATAGACAACTGTTAGAAGTTGTTCGTGCGTCTCTTTTCGGAATGAATATGCCATTAAATTATTGGGGAGAGGCGTTAAAATCTGCTGCCTATGTGATAAACCGCACACCATCTAGGGTCATTGAATTTCAGACCCCTTTCAAAAAACTCCATGACCTTATCACCATCCCTGCAATGCCAAACCTAGAACCACGTGTTTTTGGGTGTGTTGTCTTTGTTCATATACCTAAACATCAACGAGGAAAATTAGATCATTGTGCTCGAAAGTGTGTGTTTCTTGGATATGCTGATTTTCAAAAGGGTTATCGTTGTTATGACCCTGAGGAGGGGAAAGTATATATCTCATTAGATGTTTCGTTTCGAGAATTAGATGCATATTTTATGGGATCTTCCCTTCAGGGGGAGAAACAAAATGATAGTGAAGGAAAGTTCCCCATTATTGGGGATATATTTCAGGAACTAGAGGATTTGACAAGTAATTTCAATAGGCCTAGTAATCTAGGTGATGATGGAAAGGGGAGTGAACCAGATCAGATTACAGGGGGGGATCAGGGTAGTGAAGATGAATTTAATGAAAATGGAGAGGATCAGACAACAGGGGGAGATCAAGCTGAAATAGTAGAAGTTGCCTGTGACTCCAACTTTCTAACACCATCTACCGAAGACATGCCTCCGAATGTCGAACCTCAGGTATTACTTGATCCTATCACTGTTAATGATGTTCAACCTAGACGTTCAGAAAGATCTACTAAAGGTATTCCAAAATTTACTTATGAACCAGATATTAATTCTAAAGCCAAATACCCAATTTCTGATTATGTGTCCACCAATAGGTTGTCTAAGTCATTTACATGCACCATGAATCAATTATCCTCTGTATCTATTCCTAGTAATTTGCAGGAAGCATTATCAGATCCACGATGGAAGAAAGCTATGAATGAAGAGATGAATGCATTACAGAAGAATTCCACTTGGGAACTTGTTGATAAACCCCACGGATATCGTATTGTTGGGTGTCGTTGGATCTTTACAGTAAAGACGAATCCAGATGGAAGTGTTGACAGGTACAAAGCCAGACTTGTTGCCAAAGGGTATACCCAGACGTATGGTGTGGATTATGAGGAGACCTTCGCCCCGGTGGCAAAGATAAACACTATTCGTGTACTCATTTCTCTTGCAGCCAATCAAGGTTGGCCATTACAACAGTTTGACGTGAAGAATGCATTTCTCAATGGAGACTTAGAAGAAGAAGTATACATGGAGTTACCACCTGGAGTCACGAATTCTGAAGTAGGAAAAGTATGCAAATTAAAGAAGGCATTGTACGGGTTAAAACAGTCACCACGAGCTTGGTTTGGACGATTTACAAAGAGCATGAAGGCATTTGGATATAAACAAAGTAATTCTGATCATACTTTGTTTATAAAACAAAAGTTAGGCAAACTTACTGCTCTTATTGTTTATGTTGATGATATGGTTGTTACTGGAAATGACTCAGTGGAAATGGAGGCTCTGCAAAACTATTTGTCGCAGGAATTTGAGATGAAGGATTTGGGGCAGTTAAAATACTTCTTAAGCATTGAAGTTGCAAGATCAAGTCAAGGTATTTTCATGTCCCAACGAAAGTATATATTAGATCTTCTTGTTGAAACTGGGATGCTTGATTGCAAACCGGTAGATACACCGATTGAAGCAAATCATCACTTGGGAATATTTTCAGATCAAGTTCCATGTGACAAAGGAAGGTACCAACGCTTAGTGGGGAGACTAATTTACCTTTCTCATACTAGACCGGATATTGCATATTCCATTAGCGTCGTGAGTCAATTCATGCATAATCCAAGTGAAGAACATATGAAGGCAGTCTTTCGAATACTAAGGTACTTGAAGAAATCTCCGGGAAAAGGTCTCTTATTCCGGAAAGGTGGTGATATGGAAGTAATGGGATACACCGATGCAGATTGGGCAGGAGATATAACAGACAGGAGGTCAACCTCTGGATATTTTACGTTTGTATGTGGGAATATGGTAACATTTAGAGCTAAGAAGCAAAAAGTTGTTGCTAAATCAAGTGCAGAATCTGAGTTACGGGGTGTGGCTCAAGGGGTGTGTGAATTACTATGGATACGAAATATATTGAAGGATCTTGGATTTAAGCTTGTGAAAGCAATGGATCTGCACTGTGACAATAAAGCGGCAATTATGATTGCACATAATCCAATTCAACATGACCGTATGAAACATGTTGAAGTGGATCGGTTCTTTATCAGAGAAAATATTGACAAAGGGTTCATATGTCTTCCATTCGTAAAATCAGAAGATCAACTTGCAGATATTCTTACAAAAGGAGTTTGCGGACGAATATTTAACAAAGCGATTGACAAGTTGGGCATGATTGACATCTATGCTCCATCTTGAGGGGGAGTGTTGAATATAGGATATATTCTCTCAATATATCATATATACATAATATAGAATATATTCTCTCAATATGGGATATATATTGAATATATTGATATATATGATATATGAGATATTGTTGAATATAGGATATATTCTCTCAATATAGCATATATACATAATATAGAATATATTCTCTTAATATGGGATATATATTGAATATATGATATATATGATATATGGGATATATGGGATATACTAAATACGTTATATAATATATTCTATATATGTAACTTTTGTAATTATATAAGGGGAAGAACATCTCCTATTGTATACACAAGAATTAATTAAAAGAAAAGAGTTTATCTCAATCTATTATTAATTTGTATTAGTTTCTACTTATTAGTTTCTACTTTACTTATTTGGTTCGATGTTTCTTGAAGAAAGAAGTGTTGCGCTTCAAGAAGGTAAGATTGTTTTATCCTGGGAGACGATTCGTATATACAACCTGGCTTAGCACCATTGCGGGACGAATAACGTCTTAAGGAGAGAGTATCCAATACTCGACTCGGTCATAAAATTATACTTGATATTGTTGTTAGTCTGTTACATAATTTGTCGAACGGAATCATTATCGAATTGTGTGTTCGAGAAGGACAATTAAACTAATTAGTCCAACAATCTTAAGACGTTATTCCTTAATGGAAATACCATTTGACAAATTGGACAAGTTAATTCTATAATACTATAATGGTGGACGAGATAATTTAGTGTTACTGTTATATTGACAAAGTAATCTAAGGCATAAAAGAAAGTTAGATACTGGCATTTATCTATGTGTTGTTATTTCTAAATTAAAGTTTACATATAATTTATTAGTTACTGTCCTCAACCCCTAGTTGCTATTAGACAATTTGTATCGCTGCATGTTGCAGGGGATAGGCACTGTTAAAACTTAGTAAGTTTAATCTTCCTTTTGGTTGCCTGTACCAACTCATCTAGTTTTAATTGTTTCATAGACTCTCTTTCTTAGTTAGTATTAAATTCAAATAATATAATACTACAAAAACCAAATAAAACCCTCGGTGTGTGTCTCTGTTAAAAACAGAGCAAGTCTATTTGACTCTTTCTCTTTAAATATTTGCATGAGAATTAAACCTATACACTCTCTGTCTGTCTTCTTTGATTCTTTGGCAAAAAATATTGTGGATCCCTGTTCTATTTAATTAAGTGATAATCTGTCGAAATAGCATACCTTGGTGATTTTGTAATCATCTAAATATTGACTTTGGTATTCTTATCACATCTCAGTTTCGGTTTATGTTTGTAAGTGCTTTATTCACTCTATAATTTTAAATTTAAATCGGTTACTTATTGTTTATTGTCAAGACGGTATACAATCAAGAAAAGTATACAATTTACTACCATAATCTTATTAGTCTGTGAATTGTGTATTCAACAGACAATGGCAAGTAATACCGGAAAAAATGTTCTTGTCCCTCCATCTCATGTTGCTCACGGAGAAAAACCTGAGAAGTTTACTGGCGCCGATTTTAAGAGATGGCAACAAAAGATGTTGTTCTATTTGACCACTCTTAACCTTGCTAGGTTGTTATACGAAGAAGCACCCACTCTCAAAGAAGATGGGTCGGATTTTGAGAATGTGGCTGCAGTAGACGCTTGGAAACATTCTGATTTCCTTTGCAAAAATTACATTCTCAATGGTCTCGATAATTCCTTATACAACGTTTATAGTCTGATTAAAACGGTAAAAGAATTATGGGAATCATTAGAGAATAAGTATAAGTCTGAAACTGCCGGAGTGAAAAAATTCATCATAGGAAGGTTCTTGGATTTCAAGATGACAGACCTTAAAACTGTCATTAGCCAAGTTCAAGAATTCCAATTAATTTTACAAGAATTAAAGGCAGAAAAATTGGTGATTAGTGAATCATTTCAAGTGGGAGCAATCATTGAAAAATTGCCACCATCTTGGAAAGATTTTAAAAATTACCTTAAGCATAAACGCAAGGAAATGGACTTGGAGGACTTGATTTTAAAATTGAGAGTTGAAGAAGATAGTCGTCTTACCGAGAAAAAGAATGAGAAGCCTTCTGAAATCCCAAAAGTGAATGTGGTTGAAGGGGGGCTGAAAAAGAAAAGGAAATTTTCCGGTAAAGAAAAATATCATGGGAACTCTAAGAAGTTCAAAGGTACTTGTTACAATTGCAACAAGAAATGACATCTTGCCAAAGATTGTCGCTCCAAAACTTGGAAGAAAAATTTCAAGAAAAGAAAGATGGAAGAAAAAGTGATAGATAACTTGTCTGATGGTGTCAAAGAGATTAATTTATGTGCCGTTATTTTTGAAGTCAACTTGGTAAATAATCCAAGAGAATGGTGGGTAGACACTGGTGCTACTCGTCATATTTGTTCAGATAAAGGAGTATTCTCATCTTATAAAAAGGTAGAAAACGCTGAACCTTTATTTATGGGAAATTCGGCAACATCCAAAGTTGAAGGCACCGGGGCAGTCATACTTAAATTCACATCTGGAAAGGAAGTAACTCTGAAAAATGTGCTTCATGTACCCGACATCAGAAAGAATTTAGTTTCTGGTTCTTTATTAAGTAAGAATGGTTTTAAACTTGTATTTGAATCTGATAATTTTATTCTTACTAAGAATGGGATGTACGTGGGAAATGGGTATTTAAGTGAAGGTCTGTTCAAGATGAATGTTATGACTATTATTCCTAAGATTAATAAAATTAATGATTCTGCTTATATTGTTGATTCATGTATTAAGTGGCATGAGAGGTTAGGACATGTTAATAATGATTCTTTAAGAAGATTAATTAACATGGACCTTATACCTAAATTTGATTCAAAGCCCAATCATAAATGTGAAGTTTGTGTCGAATCAAAAATGAATAAGTCGTCTTTCCATTCAGTTGAAAGAGACACAAAACCGTTAGAACTAATACATAGTGATATATGTGACTTAAAAACGGTTCAGACAAGAGGTGGGAAAAAATACTTCATCATGTTTATAGATGATAGTACCAGATATTGTCATGTTTACTTATTAAGAAGTAAAGATGAAGCCGTAGAAAAATTTAAAATATATAAGAGTGAAGTTGAGAATCAACTCGATAAAAAGATCAAAATTTTACGAAGTGATAGAGGTGGTGAATATGAATCACCATTTGCTGATATTTGTGCTGAAAGTGGTATTATCCATCAAACAACGGCTCCTTATTCGCCTCAGCAAAATGGAGTCGCTGAAAGAAAAAATCGAACTTTAAAAGAAATGATGAACGCATTACTTATAAGTTCAGGATTACCCCAAAATTTGTGGGGGGAAGCTTTGCTTTCAGCAAACTATATTTTGAACAAATTGCCTCATAAGAAAAAAGATAAAACTCCTTATGAGTTATGGAAAGGAAAAAAGCCCTCTTATAAATACCTCAAAGTGTGGGGGTGTTTAGCAAAAGTGGCGATTCCTACACCAAAGAAGGTCAAAATTGGACAAAAAAATATCGATTGTATTTTCATAGGATATGCACATAATAGTAGTGCATACAGATTTCTCATACATAAATCTGAAATTCAAGACTTACATGTTAATACGGTAATCGAATCAAGAAATGCTACATTTTTTGAGGACATATTTCCATGTAAATTAGACGATGAGAAAAGTTCTCAAAAGAGGAAATTTGAGAATATTAGTAACAATGAAAATACAAACCAAAATGATAAAGAGAATGTTGTTCAAGGACCACAAGCAGGAGAAAATAAAGAGGAACTCCGAAGAGGCAAGAGACAAAAAATTGCCAAAACATACGGTCCGAATTTCCTCACATATTTGTTAGAACAAGAACCGCAAACATACAAAGAAGCAATGTCTTCTCCTGAATCTCAATTTTGAAAAGAGGCCGTAAATAACGAAATTGAGTCTATCCTTCAGAACCATACATGGGAGTTAGTAGATCTTCCACCGGGGTGTAGACCATTGGGTTATAAATGGATTTTCAAGAGAAAATAAAAAACGGATGGTTCTATAGACAAGTACAAAGCAAGACTTGTCGCAAAAGGATTTAAACAAAAAGAAGGATTACACTATTTTGATACATATTCTCCTGTTACGAGAATAACATCAATTTGGGTGCTAATTGCTATAGCAGCCCTATATAATTTAGAGATACATCAAATGGATGTTAAAACAGCTTTCTTGAATGACGAATTAGAAGAAGAAATTTATATGGAACAACCAGAAGGGTTTATAGTTACTGGTCAAGAAAAGAAAGTTTGTAAATTAGTAAGGTCATTGTATGGGCTAAACACAAGCAGCAAAACAGTGGCACGAAAAATTCGACAAAGCCATGCTGTCAAATGGTTTTAGCATTAACGAGTGTGATAAATGTGTCTACACTAAATCTACTACCAACGGAGTTATAATTCTATGTTTGTATGTAGACGACATGTTAATAATGGGTAGCAATTTAGATATGATCAAATCTACGAAGAAAATGCTATCAAAAGTATTTGATATGAAAGACTTAGGTCAAGCAGACTTAATTCTTGGAATCAAGATATGTCGAACTTCTAATGGAATAGTTTTATCTCAATCACATTATATTGAGAAAATTTTAGAGAAATTCAACAAAAATGATAATCAAGTTGTAAAAACTCCAGTAGACCTTAGTCTACATCTAACTAAGAATACGGGTCATAGTACTAACCAATTAGAATATTCTCGGATAATTGGTAGTTTGATGTATCTAATGAATTGTACACGACCTGATATTGCATACTCAGTAAGTAAATTGAGTAGGTTTGCGAGCAATCCAAATACAACTCATTGGAGTGCTCTGATAAGAGTTCTTAGATATTTAAGATATACTAAGGAGTATGGGTTACATTTTACCAAATACCCTGCAGTTCTTGAAGGGTAGACTGATGCAAATTGGATTTCAGATACAAACGATTCTAAATCCACAAGCGGTTATGTTTTTACTATAGGTGGTGCATCAGTTTCATGGAAGTCCTCAAAACAAACTTGCATAGCAAGATCAACCATGGAGTCAGAGTTTATTGCTTTAGACAAAGGTGGAGAAGAAGCTGAATGACTTCGTAATTTTCTAGAGGATATTCCAATTTGGCCAAAACCGGTGTCTGCTATTAAAATACATTGCGATAGTAAATCGGCAATTGGCAAGGCACATAATAAAATGTATAACGGAAAATCTCGACACATACGTCGAAGACATAATACCGTTAAACATTTGCTCCTAAGTGGAATTATAACAATTGATTATATAAAATCAAAGGATAACCTAGCGGATCCGTTTACAAAGGGGTTATCGAAAAAGCAAATGTACAAGTTATCAAGGGGAATGGGCTTAAAGCCTAAAGTAAATGAGTATATCACAATAGAAACCCAACCTAGTTGACTGGAGATCCCAAGATCTAGGTTCAAAAGGGACAACATAAATGTAAAATACTCGCTAGTAACACTGAAAGAGTCATTCTCTTACCCATTCCTAAGTATCAGTGTTGCCTGTCAGGTGATAGGATAAGCGATGCTTTTAATGATGCCTATATTCTAGTGTAAACAAGTGGGGTACGTCAGGGTACTCTTCATAGGACATCACCTATGTGAGTGTAGAACTGATGCCGGTTCTATGAGAATGTCTTAAGGCGGAATTCTCTAAAGCACTCATGAATCCAGGAGCTGTCCAGTGCCGAAAAGGACACAACCAAAGAATCAAATATGTACGGAAGAAGTTGTGTGTTGGCTATTGTATCGACTTACTGCGAAAATTGAATAGTTCAAGACATCATGTTCACTAATCAATTAGTAAGTCCGGTAGTCATACACTAAGGAAGGTTCAAAGCCAGAAGCCACCTTACCTGATGCAACAACTTCCATTTGAACTCTCTTAGTCTGTATGCATTGTCAGTTTGCATAGTCTTCATATAGAATAAATTTAATTCATGTGGGGGATTGTTGGCAATTTGAACCATTGCCTTGGTTCAACCACTGCCTTGGTTGAATTCAAATTAAAAGAGACACATCCCTACGATCATGTCTCTCCATATAGATGTCTCTCCATATAGTCACAATCATCTCTATATATACATAATCCAGATTTCATTTTAGATATAGAAAAATCAATTAGTTTTCTGAGTTAAGAGTTTGTATTAGAAGTCTAAGAAGTTAAGAGAGTTCTCTACTTATTTGGTTCGATGTTTCTTGAAGAAAGAAGTGTGGCGCTTCAAGAAGGTAAGATTGTTTTATCCCCGGAGACGATTCGTATATACAACCCGGCTTAGCACCATTGCGGGACGAATAACGTCTTAAGGAGAGAGTATCCAATACTCGACTCGATCATAAAATTATACTTTATATTGTTGTTAGTCTGTTACATAATTTGTCGAACGGAATCATTATCGAATTGTGTGTTCGAGGACAATTAAACTAATTAGTCCAACATCTACATACATAAAGTGCATAATAAAAGTGTCTGAGATTATACCTAGCAGTTCGATAGGTCTCGGCTACACGAACCAACACCATCCAACCTTTATTTTCACGAGAAAATGGTCACTAGCCAGGAAGACAAACAAAAAATAACCATATTCTTTTTATCAAAGGAAAAGTCCAATGGATCGAATATCGTTTTAAGGTATTCAAGTTGCGAATAACGTTCATTCAACAAAAAAAATTTGCGAATAATGTTATATAATAATTTTTGTTTTATTATCTGAATTTGCCCATCTGAGTCTCATTGGTATATGAGTCATCTAGGTCGAACTTATAATGATCAGGGTTAGAACAATCATTTTAGATCAATGAGTTCTTAATTCAGGCTTATTTTATATTTAACGCAAATAGAACATAAACCAGTCTAAATTAGCCATTAAAATGAATCTGTCCCATTAGTCAGGTAAACCTAATACCCACGCTAGTCAATTTAGATGTGACATTAGATTTCTGGTCTAATTTTGAAAAATGAATAAATAAACAATACCTATATCTTGACAATCAAGAAAAAAATTGAGCAGAATAACTTTGATCTAAAAAAATAAAAATAAATAATTGTTTACTCTGAATATAGTTAGAGGTTTATCATTTTATTTGTATTACAATTCTATATTGTCGATCTTAGGGTATTTTCATTCTTGATCTAAGGATCTTTTCATTTTTCATCTTTTCTTTGAGTCTGTGTCTGTTCAATTCCTTTCCCTTCATGAGGCACTTTACATTCGAAAGTTTTGTGAACTTTACTTATGTAACTCTTCTGTAGTTCTCAAAGGAATAACAATTATCATCCATGAAATTTTGTGATTGTATTACTTATGAAAAATATTAAGTGTCAGTTAGTATTTATTTGTCAATGTTAGTCCATGTCCCTTTCACATATTTAGGGTAGAAGAGCTACATCCAAAGATAACTTGCACATGTATATGTATATCTAATATAGATTAAAGGCACGATCATTGACGATTTGGGCTAGAAGAAAGCGGACATGATCTACCAGCTCACAACTATTGTAATTATAAAACGATTTTTTAAACTACAAATATACTCAAAGTTAGGCTTCCCAGCAAAATAGATAGCAACTTGCCAATAGATTCTTTAAATTTTGTACACTGAAAGTAACATTGTTTTAGATTTGAGCACACTCATTTACAATCATTTGAGATATAAAAGATGGTCTGGCTACATTATAATGAGGAGTGTTTATAAATCCGTACATCTTCTGTACATCCCGAGATGCAAGGGAGGTGTCAACATGAACTACATTTAAGAAAGTTTCCCACATGTATACAGTATATATATATATGTACTTATGCATCTCCCTCTAATGAAAGGTGGGATTGGTTATTTGGGCCAAAAGTAGGTGGAGATGACGATTTCCAACATTTTCTACTTCTTACTTCAGAAGATGAGAGAGAACATGGACGCATGCAAGAGAAACCTTGAAGATGAGTGAGAAGATGAGAAAGAAGTAATGAGAAAAAGAATAAGGAAAAAATTGTTCATGAAGAAGATTAATAAGTTCAAGAGCTGGAGGGATAAAGATAGAACAAATAATTAATGACAAGGTAAATTGAAAGAGAAAAACTAATAGTAACATAATTTATACGGGTTGATCTGGACATTCCGTGAAAGATAGGGTACTAAAGGAAAAATTGGTCTTAAATTAGGAGGCAAACCAGTAATAACCCTTGTGTGTTTTTATTTGGGTTATTTCTCAAATAGCCCCCAAATTTATGACCAGCTTCCTACCTCGCCCTCTATTTTATCAAAAATACGCAGACGGTCTCTTTTTCCAGTTACCGTTATAAATCCGATAACTAGTCATCATCTCTCTATCCTCCATCTTATCACCTCTCTCTGCCACCTCATCGTCTTCAACGGCGAAGGTCGCCGACCGACCAATTTTCCGGCGAGAAGATGAGGTGGAAGAGAGAGGTGATGAGATGGAGGAGAGAGAGGTGATGACTAGTTAAAAGAGTCAACTGAAAAAGGGGACCATCTAAGTATTTTAGATAAAGTAGGGAGTTAGGCAGGAAGATGGTCATAAAGTTAGGAGCTATTTAGGAAATAACCCATATTATTTAAGTTTGTTGTAAAGTTCTAATCTCATATCATGTTAAAATATGAAGTTCTAACAACGTCACCAAATTTTTTTTTAAAAGAACGTCACCGGAGTTGAGTCACATATATAATTTAATTTCCAGGTGACATATCTAAATGGGAAATGATAGAGTGACTTAGAAATTGATACTTAGAGAGTGACATATTTCCTCATTTAGAAACAAAAGCGGTCCCCACCGTAGTCAAACTTTGAAAAAACCTTGTCTTTTAGTGATTCCACATCAGCTGGGCATTAAAATGCCCAAAAAACTGGGCACTCTAGCATCTCCCTATCTAAATTTGGTTTGTTTAGGACATGCTTATTTAAGTTAAGGTAGCAATATAGGTTGTTTCAGATAATGAATTTTTGATCCATACTTATCTTATGTTTGACTCAAAGTAGAATAAAAATCAATTTAAAATGAGTCAAAAGTACAAATCAAGTAAAGACTAAACCATCTGAAATTCGACTAAATTCAATTGAGATATCAAACTAGACACCACCGCCATCATTAAATTCACAAAAAGAAATTAAGCGTACTAAATTGGCACTTGAAAACTGAAAAAAAAATTACTGTATCCACAATGTATAAAGGCAATTCATTGTTTTTCCCATACCACACATCTTAAGAGTACTTCACTCCACGGCTCCGAGCAGAACGTTAATCATTCATTCTGCATCATTTTGGGCATCCTGCTTGCACCGGAAATAGTTCCCACCTGTACCTATCACCATAGACCTCTAGAGGATGAACTTCCTTCTTTGTACTACTGGCTCTTTATCTGTGCCTTTTCACATCTCGATCCCAATATATATCGGTAGCGAACACTACAAGATATCACGAACCGTGTGCTTCCCGGTCAACATCATCCGCTCTTCCTCCTCATCATATGAGACATTCACAACTTTATCGATCAGGTAAGCTTTTCCATTCTTGCAGTGAAACAGCCTTGAAACAATACTTGAGGAACAACAAGAGGAGTCTTGCAATCCTTGTACCTGATAGATGTTCCCTCCCGGACAATTCTACCAAGTAAAGCCTACCCATTTCTGTCCTTTCTTTTATCCAAAGAATCAATTTCTGTAAGAGAAACGATTATGAACATATGAGAGAAAGATATATCAGGGGAAAGTAAAATTGGTGGTTCTATATGCACCAGGCCCAATGGTTGTAGGCGGGTGGCCATCTCATTGACTCGGGTGAAGTTCACCTCCATTTTTTTTTTTAGAAATTTGTTATCTAAAATAGATTTATTTCATTAAATAGTGAAAATTAGGTAGAAATGAAGTTCTTGTTTTTCTTTTGGGTTATTTTTATGTTGGCCCCTAAAATAACACCCGATTTTTCACATGAGCCATATCTTTCGACAAATTTCCAGATTTTTGTTTTAAAAATTTTTTCATTCCAAATTCTGCAATAGTTTGTTTTTATTTTATGATGAAGACAGACATACAAAGGAGATGAAGATGAGAGAGGAAGGAGTGAAGAGGATAAAAATAATTTTGTATAGATGATATTTTTTTAATTATTTATTAACTTTTTAGAATTTAAATTACCATAAAGAAAATGGGAAAGAAAAACAATAGAAAGAGAAATGTAAAAAAGAATTAAGAAATAAAATGCACTAGAAAAACTAACCCCAGGAGGGTTTGGACGAAAAAAGCAAAAAAGAGTCTTTTCGGGCCTTCATGAAAAATATGGGATAAAACGGAAAAATGATGACTAACTACTTGGACAAACAAAAAAATAACTTATTTGTTGAGTCAAAAGAAAGCCCAGTCAAGTTGCAAATAACGTTATGCAGTAGTTATATTGTCTGAACCTGACTCATCTGAGTCGAATTTATCTGAATTTAAGTCATCTAGGCTTATATGTGATGTCAAGGGTCGGAGTAGTCGTTTCAGATCAATGAGTTCTTTGTACAAATGACTTATTTTATGTCCCACTCGAATATAACAAAATTAGTATCACTAAATCATGAGTTAGATAAAAAAACGTCTGATGTGCAACCCTAATAAATTCAAATATCAAATACAAACACCTCTTTCATCTTGACAATTAAGAAAATTAATTGTGCAAAATAACTCTCTTCTAAAAAGATAAAACCACAAAATAGATACTTTAAAATATAGTGAGAGATGAGCTACCAACTTTATAGTGTAATGAAAGGGTATTTCGAGCCAATCAATCAGTTTCCCATTCCACACATTCCTAGATTGTTTCACTTGACCAACATCATTGTTGGCATGGCATTTGCATTCTATAAAAAAAATGTGAAAGAAATTTTAGAAGAAACTTACATCAAAACATAAATTAGAATAAAATTCAATCAAAAGAAAATACATTGAAGAAAAATCAAAATCAAAATCAAAGAAACTTACCATCATATGGTAACCCCTTGGCCTTCTCTTTGTGTCTCTCATACCATGGTATATGTATCATTTCAGATAGATATTTTTTATGATGGCAGAAAGTGTTTATGGTGTAGCTTTTTATATAGACCTAAAGCCTACAGTTATCTTTCCAAACTACGGCGATGAGCCCCTAGTTTTGAAAACCATAGTTTTCAAGTAATACCTCTCGCGTCTGACATGGCTCCTAAGATTCTAGTTTCTAGAAATACCTCTCTTACTCAATGTGCCTCTATTTTTCTAAAATGTTGTTCATGTCACGTGACCCCAAGCACGTAGTTTCTAAGAAGAATTCTTCAATCCCTTGAGGTACGAGGATCTTACTTAATGTAAAACTCTTCCATCCATTCTTTTTATTTTGCTAAAATGTAAAGTCTTCCCATCATTCTAGTATTCATATACCCCAAAAAAGAAGTTAATAGGTGTACTGATAAAACAAAATATTTTATTTTGTGAAAGAGATATGGTGAAGTTCTTTATTTTGTGAAAGAGATCGACATGACTTTTTCTTAATTAGGATTAGAGTCATAAATATTAACAGCCAGTTAACTCCAACTTATAACTGCGAGTAAGTTCACTAAATACTAACGTTCAGTTAGTATTTAACTTGTCAACGTTAGTCCATACCTCTTTCGCAAATTTACCAAAAGTAATGTCGCCTTGCATAACCTTAAACTTATCCCCATCTATTTCTCAAATTAAGTGCAATTTATTTATACAAAGCCGAAGGTGTTGAGTTCAAAATGAACAACTTAGACAAGAAAACTGTGAGCAAGTATACATAATAGAGAGTAGTGCCAGCCCTGACTTTTGGGGAGTCCTAGACGAACGTATCGACGGGACCCCTACACTTTAAGTCGAAAACAATATAAAAGTTGACATGTTACATTAGAGTTTGAAGAGGAATTAGACTAGAGAAAAAACTAAATTATAAGAATATGTGTTTAAATTGATTTTTTTTTCTTTTGATTAAGTTTAAATGTTATGACTTTGTCTCTTAAATTTCGTATTAATTAGGTTGCTTTTAGTAAGAGAAAATGATCAAAAATATAATGCTAGTCGTGGGAGTCAGACCCTTGACCTTAGGTTCAAGAATAAACCACTACAACAACTCTACTACCCAAACAGAAGTGATGTACATGTGCATAAAATAACACATATAATAATACCATCTATGTATATAACTAGGTATAGCCCGTGCCTCCGGCATGGCGAAACTATCAGACGCATTATGTAATAGAAACTACAAAGGTCCAGTCCACTATGTTGGTATTCTTATGTTCCATTTGTTCATGATGGGTTGGTCATGTTTCTGATTAATTTACTATATCCTCTAACTTGGTTTGAAGATTGTATGCTATTTTCAAGTCCTAAACTCATAATTATTTCGTGTAGTTCTTGATTTGTGCATCGTTCCTTGTCTAGTTTCATCAATAAAAAAATACTTCATAGGCGATTTATAGAGACATACACAAATATTAATAGGTATGTCTTATTTATTTATATATGTCTCCACACTTCATTCAATTTCTCCTGATAAAGTGCAACATTAAAACATGTCATAGCTATTTGTTTAGCAAACCAAAATCCTAAATTGAACTATGTTGAAGGTTATATAAGTTCAGTCACTTGCTTCAAATTTCATATGAAAAAAAAGATTTCACATTAGTTGTTACAGACTTGTAGAATATTTTTCAATATTGGTAGTATACGAGATCTTTATAAACAACTAATAGCCGGATTTTTAAGCTAAATAAAATTTTGAGTTGTTAGTTCGGAATAAATGAAGTTCAATGGATAAAATTACCAAATTAAAAATAAATAAAAAATAATACTAATTTGTATAATGAACAAATTAAAGCGAATACTAATATTAACAAATGTTAGAAAAAAGAAAGAAAGCAAAAGGACCTTAACTTTTCCCTTTGCGTTAAAAACTATGAAATTAAATATTTGTGTTGACATATCTAAATAAGATTTATGTATATAGGGAGAGGGAG
Organism: Eschscholzia californica; assembly: GCF_041429995.1. Classification (NCBI taxonomy): domain Eukaryota; kingdom Viridiplantae; phylum Streptophyta; class Magnoliopsida; order Ranunculales; family Papaveraceae; genus Eschscholzia; species Eschscholzia californica. The sequence continues at coordinate 25,920,594 of NW_028238420.1, read as the reverse complement.
AGATCTTGATAAGAAATATTACAAATCCAAATACTTCGAAGAGGAAACTCCACTACTCTCTGCAAATCTATCTTCTCTAAACTAAAATAACAAAAACTTATGAATAATTTATAAAATTAATAGTTAGATGATACTAACCACAAATGAAAATTAGATTGATGATAAGAAGTAAGTTTAGAAATTGATCTACACTTTTTTACATAAACTATTTAGCCCTTTTCGACCATACGAAATCTAACGTTCATTTCTCAAAAAAAAAAAAAGAGAAAATTGAGGAAGTTGAAAAGTTATTAACCGAAAAACTTGGAAAAGTATGTAATATACATTATCAAGATTGAAAATCTTGAAAATCTTGCAATCTGGAGCTGCTAAAAAGTCTACAAAAAAAAAAAATAAACATTTCATTATTTTCTTAAAACGAATAACCCAATTTATCGAACACCTCCGTTGCAGAGAGAAGCCCATAACACGATTAAAATGAACATATTTTTCACCCAGTTAATAGTTTGAATTTCTTAATAAGTACATCTCCAGAAATAAAAATACAAAAAGAACAAACACAGATTGTATGTGTTACCTGTAGAATTTGAAAACAAAAATCAGTTTGGATATTGCAAACCTAATAATAGATATTATTTAGAGAATAAAGAAATTCATAATTTTCTACATAAACTATTTCTATATTTCACATTGACATGTCAAGAAAACACTTCAAAGTACAACCTTTCCTATTATTGATTCCAAGCTACTACAATTCCATCAACTTCACCAAATGCCTTAAATCTATACAAAAATCACCACAACTATTAAAATCCATAACAAACACAAAATCTCCGCACAAAAAAACTAAAAAAATATAATATTAACTACATATACGTCGCTTTGAAAGTGCATCGTCCACTAATCCCTTTATACAACAAATAACAATCAGAAAAGGACAAAACAATTGGTATTTGCTAGGTTATAATATGAGAGAAATAAATGTGTACCTGCAAGAGAGAATAATGTCAGAAAAATAGGTAAATTTGTATTTCTATATCGCAATATCTGAGAGAGAAATAAATAACTTGCAGAGACAGATATCACTGGAAGAAATTGAGATAATTTGTTAGCTCGTTGTAATTTATAATGTTGAAGAGGAAGTAAAAGAGGGGAGTTACAATTTAGTAATGATGGAGAATAAAAGCATAAATTAAAAGTTAGAGAGAAAATAAGGAGTATATATGAGAGGTTTTACTTCATTTTTAATGGCCTATATTTATTATAATAAATTATATTAATGATGAAGAGGGACAGTTACAATATGTCTATTATATATAAATATAATGTAGTGAAAATAATAACAATCTAATTGCTATGATTAGAAGATAAAATAATTGATGGCTAGTTGTTTTATATCATCTGAAAAATCATGTTTTATAATATGAAAATCATGGAACCTTTTGGTATTTCTGAGTGTACGGGTATACTAAATCACCATTAACTCTAAACATCTAAAGGCTGGGCGTCACCATTATCCATATGTTTGACCCAATTTCTCATAATCCAAAAATCATGTTTTATAATATGAAAAATCATGGAACCTTTTGGTATTTCTGAGTATAAAGGGTATACTAAATCATCATTAACTCTAAAAATCATAGAACTTTTTTGAACTTTTCAGTTTTTTTAGAGAGAGTAGAAGTTATATAAAAATTTAAATGACATTTATTATATATAATGATCATTTAGTAGAGGAAATTTAAAGGAGGTTGTATGAGTGGTTTGTGAGGGTAAGATAGGTTAGGATTGAGATTTGAAGATACTGAATCAGATGGTCATGATTTAGAGATATATAAAACGGATAACCGTGATAATGGGTGGGTGAACAAATTATGTTTTTGTTAGGGAGGTAAGAGATCTAACCGTCAAGATTTATTGTCAAACTGAACAAATGGCTAAATTTATCTTTTGGTTTGTCTCAGTCAGCACAAAACATTGTGTTTTATGATATCGCAATATCTGAGAGACAACTAAATACCTTGAAGAGACATATATCACTGGAAGAAATTGAGATGATTTGTTAGCTCATTGTAATTTATAATGGTGAAGAGGAAGTAGAAGAAGAGAGTTACAATTTAGTAATGATGGAGAATAAAAGCATAAATTAAAAGTTGGAGAGAAAATAAGGAATATATATAAGAGGTTTTACATCATTTTTAATGGCCTATATTTATTATAATAAATTATATTAATGATGAAGAGGAAGAAGAGGGACAGTTACAATTTAGTAATGAGAAATAAAAACAGAAATAAAAACAGAATTAAAAATTTGAGAGAAAAAGAGGAATAGATGTGAGAGGTTTTATTTCTATTTTAATGACATATATATATATATATATATATAAATATAATATAGTGATAATAATAACAATCTAATGGCTATGATTAGGAGATAAAATAATTGATGGCTAGTTGTTTTATATCATCTGAAAAATCATGTTTTTTAATATGAAAATCATGGAACCTTTTGGTATTTCTGAGTGTATAGGGTATACTAAATCACCATTAACTCTAAACATCTAAAGGCTGGGCATCACCATTATCCATATGTTTGACCCAATTTCTCATAATCCAAAATCATGTTTTATAATATGAAAAATCATGGAACCTTTTGGTATTTCTGAGTATAAAGGGTATACTAAATCATCATTAACTTTAAAAATCATAGAACTTTTTTGAACTTTTCAGTTTTTTAGAGAGAGTAGAAGTTGTATAAAAATTTAAATGACATTTATTATATATAATGACCATTTAGTAGAGGACATTTAAAGTAGGTTGTATGAGTGGTTTGTGAGGGTAAGATAGGTTAGGGTAGAGATTTGAAGATAGTGAATCAGATGGTCATGATTTAGAGATATATAAAACGGATAACCGTGATAATGGGTGGGTGAATAAATTATGTTTTTGTTAGGGAGGTAAGAGATCTAACTGTCAAGATTTATTGTTGAACTGAACAAACGGCTAGATTTATCTTTTGATTTGTCCCAGTCAGCACAAAACATTCTGTTTTATTATATAGACTAGGCATAACCCGTGCCTCTGGCAAAGACTATCTTTTCTTTTTTGTTACAAATATAAAGAAATTCTTACAACTAGAAATTTTAATTGGTTGAAAAGAGTAGAGAAAAATTGTACAATTAACTAACAACTATAAAGCTGAAAAAGTTAAATAAGAGATATAAATATAGAGATTTATAAAGTCTACAAAAACTACTGATCCCATTTATGTAGATTATTTTATTGCAAAATGTATTGTAACTTTTGATATGGTTGCATATTCATGCTTCGCTAAACGTATAACAGGACAACATGCTCTATAAGTCGAAGAAATATCTGAACATAATCAACCAATTTCATATTTCACAAGTCCTTTTCTTTTTCTTTGTTTTCGTTTCAGGCGGATCTTTAATTTCATTAATCTGCTTGATAAGAAATCAATTTCTATCATCATACTTTTCTTACATCTTCTACTCCTTTAACAAGTTCTTTAATCTTTAAGTGGGAAACCTTAAAGAATAAAAAGCAACTATTAATTTAACTAATACAACTTTCAACAAAAAAATAATAATTAAACTAATACAGCTTCAATGACCTGAACAATTAGATCTTTCATGAGATTCTTGTGGGTATGGTGTTCACTGCTCACAAGTAGCAATTGCTTTGCAACTGCATCCTTCATGAAATTAACCAAGTCATCCTGAGCTTGAAGAAGTCGTATAGGAGAAGCATTTAGCTGATGCATAGAGTACACACTGCAAAATACATCAAACCATATAATTTAGACAAATTTGATTGACATAATAACGACATACATAAAACTAAGACATAAACTCGCCCATAATCTAATTTCGTATAATTAGTAGCAAATTCATATATGTCCATTGCTTATTATGAGTCCTAATTATCTAATCACAAACTTGATCATGAAAATAATTATTTGACTCGATACCTAGGTAACATGGAGTCGTATGGAAATCAATAGCAAGTCACTGGGAAAAATAAATTAGTTTCTCATGAGTTGCAAACGTGAACCCTATTCATTAACAAATGCATATTATATGATGTGGATCAAATGAATTTCGTGAAAATTAGCAAATCAAGCCCAATATATTCAAGTATGTAATTAAAGAACTAAGTTGATTAAAATTTCATAAGTTGCTCCAGAAACGTTTCCAGACGTAGTACAATACTTCAATAGTAAAGGGTAAGATGAATTTTTTGCAAATATTCACCGAAAAGATGTACCAATATTACTGAGATGATGTCAAATATCAACTAAGAACTGGTCTAACTAAAAATTGCGGGTCAAGCTATAATTTGGACCTTTATTTAATAAATAAATTTATATTATTTCGGTATATACTTCAAGCCATGTTTAAATGCATAAATATTCATACATTAATTAGTCAAACTTGTATAATTTGGATATTTGGAGTCTAGGTTAGGTGTCTTATAGTCGACAAAGGCAATGGGTCTGTGAACTATTTAATACCTCTTCTACTTACGAATTTGGACCAAAAAGATGTCACTAAACTTATCGAACTAACTTCTAATTGCTATATTCTTTCATCGAAATATATGCACATTGGCAAGAAGTTATATTAAGATAATATGCTTGATCAGTACCACCACAACCATATATGATTGTTAATATAATTCATACCAACAATGTTGAAGATAATCAAAATTGACCAAGTAATAAAAGCTGATCTATAATGCAATGAGTCTGGCAACTCCATTTATGAGTAGAGCTAATCTATAAATGCAAGAACAAAAAAATAAAGTTCAATTGAAGTTTTGATATGAGATATAAGACCTTATTATCGAAATGAAGCGAATAATACCTCTTCACTAAGAGAAATTTAGTATAACTTTAAGCAGAAACATAACCTTTAATTACCTCACTATGATTACACCTGAATCTGTGAAGAAGTGGTTATATGGGTCAAAACAACACTGCATTCATAATACCAATAAGCATATTAGTGTTATTTCCATTAAGACATGTTCACAAGAACTTAGTATTCATGTTAGTAATTTGTTTAGATTTCATTTATACCCATCAAATAAATGAAATAATTTGATATCCTTTTTAGTTCTTTATCATAACTGGTAGAAATTAAACAACATATACATATACCAAAATTTAACGTATCCTTAAAATTCAGACACCAAGTACTTTAGATAGACATTCCATTTAAATACTTCAGATAGACATTCAGTATAGATACTTACCCCAAGTGGTTCATATACTACTGCACATTATGGACCGAAAATCTGAAATCAATACAAAAGTAATAACAATACCTTTCTCCACCAATTCTTAGCATTATGAAGATTAAAATATAGAAGATTGATTACCCCAAGATGCTAATTAAATTAAGTTCTTAGACCGATAGTTGCCATTGCGAGTCCTATTTAGCCACCTTATAAATGAAACTCATAAAACTTGAGCAAATATACGCAGACTAAGATGAACAACCATGAAGATCAAAGTACACAATAATATCTGTTGTGCTGAGATTACCAGGAGTCCAATAAAAACACCACAAAGCTTGAGAACAGTTATATATTACCTTCAGAATCTCTTTCTGGCATTTCAACTAACACTTGAAATTTACCTGTTTCACCACAAGATGAGTAAAGATTAATGTTTTTTTTTTGAATTTTTCAGCGTGTGCCTCGAACCCTTGACCTCTAGATGGAAGATTATACCTCTTACCACTCCAACCAAGGGTTGTTCGCGAGTAGAGATTAATGTTGAATATGAATATAAACAAGGATAGAAAATGGAGAAGATACAAACTACAAATGAGATTTATGCAAGAAGAGGAAAACTGACCTGACATGAATCAATTCTCCGCAAACCAAAATCACGATCAATTGAAAAATTTGTATATAACATTTAACCACATAGTATAAAATGGACAAAAGTTGTAGAGGAAAACTTACTTGACTTCATTTTATGAGAGTAGTGAAGATAGCTTGCTGGGAAAGAAACGCTGAGCATGGAAATGAATCGAGAAGTGGGAGAGAAAATGAAGGGGAATGAGGAATCGAGAAGTGGGAGAGAAGAAGATAAAGGGGAATGAGGAATATGGACCGAAACTGGGAGGGGAAGGGTTTTGGGAACAATGGACAGATGATTCGATTGACGGGCTCAATTAAAAGAATTGGTGTCAGATTGAACAGACCAGATTAGATGAGAAACAATTCTATTCAATAAGGTGTCCTACTCAAACGTCCGCGTGATTGTCCAAGTAAGCACAATGGTGCATTTATTTTGTCCTAATCATCAAAACCCACTCTGTTTTGTTATATAGATTAACTAGGCATAACCCGCACTTCGTGCGGGGGCAATGCCCTTTATGAAATGGTAATAGTGATAATGAAATTGAGGTTAGTGCAATTATTTACAATTTTTACTTGTTTAATGCCTCGTGCGTAACTATAGATACAACGGATTATATCATATATGAGTTGAAAACAATTAGTGTTTTACTCTAACAAAAATATCATCTTTTATGATATATCTTGTCAAAAGAAAGTTGCTTAGGTGATGAATGAGATAAAAAATTTGTACTCCGACTAAATATTACATATTAATGGCTTTTGCATAAAATTCAAAAGGATTATGCGTAGATTGTGATTAGCACAATCAATATATAAAACTTTCTATAGTTTTAGTTTAAAACAAAAATACTTCTTTCACAAATGTGAACTATGGCTTAGTTGAGCTAGTAAAAAGTGAAGAACTTGTTTTTTTGTTGAAACAAAAAATAAAAGTGAAGAACTTAGAAAGAAAATTGAAGTAATCATATAGATTAAAATATGAGTGAGTTAACAAATTAGATAAAATTTTTCAACAAAAAAAAAACAAATTAGATAAATTACTTACAAATAAATCAAATGATTTCTACACGAAGAAGCAATATATGTTTATTACATATTAAATTGGAAAAACTTCACTGTACTATACATCTTAGAACAATTCCTTGCTAAGAGAACTCCACTGAATGAGGTGAGTTGTGGATGATTTATTTTAGCTAACAAAAATGTTAGTCAATGTCAATGAAAATTTATTTTGATGGAAAATAACACGACATTAAGTGATTTACATTGGGAACTAAGAATTAAGGTTGATAGTTGTGTGTTACTTAAAAAAGAGTCAAATTGCTCAGCTATACGGATACTTGAATCGAGCTATATACGAAAGATAATGTGTATCTGCGGTCAAAGAGGTGAAGAACTTCAAATTAGACAATGAATAAAAATAATAAGCTCCAATGTTACATTATAACATGACCTCTGAAGTTTATTGATGACTAAGAGAAACTTTCCTGACAAAAAGAGAAACTTTCAAGATGGGCAAAGTTAATCTCACCAGATCATACAATTCCAATGAAAAAAATTATTCTTCACTGTAACATACAAAAGAAAGGGAAGTCTAACGAGAGAGAGTAGGAAATGAATAGTTAATCTCGTGCTCTATCTCAAAAGTCAAAACCCTCTATTAAGAACGAAATGCAATTTGATATTACAAAGCAAAGCAAATAAACATCGATAACGGGAATTCCAAACAAGAAATGGTACCTGAAAAAGAGGGTTGATCTTCGGATCAGATGATTTGGGCTTTACTAAAATTTCAGCCATTGCGTTTCTTGTGGTAGTGGGAAGAGATGGGGGTAAAAATGGCAGAGATGTAAGCTAGGATGCGACAAATAAACAAATACAAAATAAACAAAGAGTATTGCAATAATGGTTAGTTGAACAACTAAAAATCCAAAACCATACAAACAACAACATCAGAAAGGGCAATTTACTTACCTAGGTAAAGAAAGGCCGGGGAAGCTAAAAGTAGTTCAAAATTTTAAAGCAAACCCGAAACGAAAACCCTGCATATTGGAGAAAAGAAAATTCACTTAATAACGAGTAATATGATTTTTATCCCTTTACAATGTATGAGATCCACTCCCCAGGACCATCAGAATATCGGATTGTCCTTCAAGATCATAAAACAATGAACCTATATCTAATAATTTTGATACAAAAAAAAAGAAAAAGAAATCAATCTCAAAGATATATATTAGATTTCGGTTGTCAGCTTGTGAAACTTTTTTAATGAGAAGGTTAAAGATAAACGACAGAAATTAAAGTACATGTTAGCGGTAAGTAAAAAGTAGTACAACGGTGCAGAAACGTATATCTGAGGAACAGCGGGGACGTGAAATCTAGGGAAAATGAAAGAGCAAAGATGAAGTAACATTAGTAAGAGAAGTTCAAATCAATTTTTATCGTGAAATGTCGCAGAACCTTGACTACTTATTCTCATCACCTTTTTTTATATCTCAGAGGTCTAAAATCAACTTAACTCAGGTGAAATAGTAAGATATGGACTATACAGAAAAGCATCTTATTGAGCAACTGCTAGTTTTTTAGGGTTTAATGCTTTCATTAGCTGTAACGATGTATCTCGAGTTCTTCTTCAACAGTGTTGTTATAACGTTAAGAGAGGGTGAAGATTTACGTCTGAGTGATAATAGAAGGCGATGGGACATTGGGAAGTTTTGAAGGTAATTGGTTGTAAATTATGGGAATCAGACCTGCATTTGTTAAAGATCAACATTCAAAAACCTAAGAAGAAATAATTATAGGATAAAACCCTAAGAAATCAACCCTAAAACAAAGTAAATGTTTGCCTACAGTAGAATTCATATTCGTTCTTCACGTCCTAGAAACATAGAATTCATCAGTGAAATATGATGAATATGAACAACAATTAAACCCTAATGAAAAATTCTTACCTGGAAGATCGTATCTGAAGATGTAACAGAGAAACGCTGCAACCTGTACCGCTTCTTCTTCCCCATTACCATTTTGAAAAATCAACATCAATCAGCGAGGCCTAATGTCCCATGAATACACAGATTAGAGGACAAAGAACCCTAAAAGCATAATAAAAAGTAAGTAGATCCTATGAGATAAAGATATTATTATAAATTCAACATTATATAGGAGCCCATTGAAAGCAAACCGTGGAAAGGTTGTTTCTGCCTTTGTGTGATGATAAGACCTGGTGAAGGAAGAGCTGAATCGAATTCGGAGAGAGAGGTGGAGAGGTGAGGATTCAGAAACTTATGAAGTTGAAGGTGGTAGAGTTAAAATCGTGTAAAGGGGTTTGTGAGAGAGGAAATCGAAGAAATGGAATCGGCTGAGGGAGAGGAACTGATCTGGAAGGTTGAAGATACATCAAGTTTGTGAGATGAAGGGTTTTGGAAGTTAATGAGTCGTTGATTGAATTGAAGGGTCCTCAATAAAACATGAATAATCATATCAAATTTGAGTTCTGTTTGAACGACCCAGATTCAACGACCCAGATTCAAAAAGATGAATAATCATGTCTGTGCAGGCAGGGGAATGCCCTTTACACAAATTAGAACATTAGATGTGATATTTGATCATTTATGTTTTCTTCTCTTTAAACCCGTAACCAAATGATCTCTAATATCTAGACCTTGATGAGCCGCCAAGAAACCTAGATCTAATACCATGTGTCTATTTTTGTCCATTTACAAGAATAAACACAAAACATTCAAAAATCAAAATCAATTTTTAAGCTCTTAAAGAGAAACAATTTCAAGAACAGTAGATTCATACATAGACATTCTTAGCAGAAACACAAATATGCAAAGTGATCTTTGATGGTGATATAAGGAAATATGAAAATTTGATGCAAGAGCTGGAAAAGATAGAATGTGTGAAATAGATATCTCTGTCTTGTCAGATGCAAAAAAAAATTTATGGTACAACGGCCTAGATATTAATGCAGAAACAAAAACATCACTTTCAGATCAGACATAGAAATCGAATACTTTGAGAATTTTAGCGCTTCCTCAGATCTTAGAAACTTGTTTTTCTTCAATCTCTGTACTATCTTGAAATATTTAAAAAATGCAAAGACAATTTGAAATTTAAATAAATTAATGAGACCATAAAATCCCATAATCAACAATGGCTTTTTATCAGTCCAAAAGAAGAACATCAAGAGTCTATGAACGGTCATAACTGTAGCCATCAAATCTTGTAGTTAATGCTAATTTTACTTCTACAAATGTTCACTCCGAGTTCGGAGTAATAACGTAGCACTCTTTCTTACTAAAAATTTAAACTTAATGAGATTGGACAAGAAATAATGAATATTGAATGTGTCGAATCACGTCAAGAGAAAATATAGTAAACTAAGAAAAATTATCTGATGACAACTTTAGTCATAATCGTTCTTGACAAAGTCCGAAGGTAATAAGAGAGGCACTCAAAGATGGTCTCGCCAAGCAATGCTTGAACATGGTGTCATCCTCTTTCCGTACTCCTTTGCTACCTTTGAAATTGATTCAAGACTTTAATTTGTAAACAAAATGTTTCGAATTAGTACTATTCATCCTCAACTCTATATGGAATGATCATTCGTGTTAATAAAAAGTTGATTGTGCAACTCCAAACCTTCTTACCAAATGGGACAGTGTGGTTTTAATAGAGCACCTGTTTTCGAGTCATCTTTAAAACAAATAAAAGGAAAATAGGTGTCCTGCCATTAACTATATCATATAATATACTAATACATCATTTATCTATGAACCTAACTGATTAAGTTATTACGTTCAACGTAAACTAATTCGACCTAAAAAAAATAACTTTTTCTAAATAAACCAAACCGAAATAGTTTAACAATCCTTCGAAGTACAAACTGAACTAATTGGATGTAATACTAATAAATCGATAGGAATCTTACCTTTGCACCATGGAGATTGAAGTTTAGGAACATCTGCTGCCACCAAGTCTAGGTTTAAAAATCAATCTTCTTGTATAGAGATGAAAGTCTTAGCTTTGGCGTCTTGAATATGGTGTTAAACTACCCTGAACAATTCATACCTACATCATAAGAAAATACACCAACATCCGTATCTTGTTATCTACATCGTAAAATCTATGCGAAAATCAAACAACAACAAAAATTAAAAGCATCATTCAAGGTGCACTGTTACCTGCTATTGAATCTTGTCAGACAGTGTGAAAACGGGAAATTGGTTTAATAATATTTCAAGAATCCTATACTTAAAATGGACCTTCATAACCATGACGAAACCAGGTATTGTAAGGAACAGATTACAGATTTGTCATATGCTATGTCGAGCCCTAAAAAATTAAGAATTTAACTACAATAATAGTCTCGTGTACTCAAATATACTAAAGATCACCATGCTCTATTTACTTAAATATACCCAGTGCCTTGTGTACTCAAAGAGACTCAAAGATATAGATTAAAGAAACTAACTCTGAAATATCTATATCATCAAGAAGCCTCCCAAATAACATTAGACAACACCAAAAAAAATATTATACAAAAAGTCCAATTCATTGAGAAAATGTATCATACAAGCTTTGTGCATCTTATACTATACAAGGAGAGGAGTTCATTGAGGAGTTCTATCAAACATGTTTTGTGCTACTTATTAAAATAATGAATCTTACTTCACTTACCAGATTGAACATAAACAGTATAAGAGTAAGCAAAGTATTGCAAAAAAAATCAAAACATAACAATTTAAAACTGTAACAAGTTATTACATGATTGGACAAAGATAGAACAATACCTGGATTGGTCGAAGACCAAAATCTAGAAACAATATTTTCCAATAACCAGAAATCCAAGAATCCAAACAACAATAAAAATTTCAGCTGGGTAATGAAAGAAGGATGTGAGAAATTTTATCCCAAAATTTGTGTGTTTTAGAGAGAAAGACGAAAAGAGATATACAATTATGATTCAGTCATTGATGAAAGTTTGGGTTAGTGATTTTAAGAATGAAACAATTGGAGATAGGAATAACAAAAAACTAATTAGATCGGAAGATGAAATTAACAATAAAGTTATAATAAGATTTGTGGAATAATTATAGAGACTTTGACAGAAAATTGGAGTAACAAAAATTAAGAGAAGAGGAGGCAGAGGTAAGAAAAGTAGAGTTAGATGGAAGAGTTAAATGTTGTCTGTTCCGTTTCCCACCAGTTTTGAGAAGGGTAAGATGGAAGGGTTAAATTTCGTCCTTTGATTTCACACGAATTCTAGAAAACTGGATAATTAGAATTAATGAACCACATTGAGCGAGAGAGAGGATGGAGAGAGATTGAAAAGAATTTGAGGAGTTAAAGGAAGTTGAAACCCAATTGATAGTGGAGGAGGAAGAAGGATTAAGATTATGTCCTAATCAAATTATTTATATCCTAGTCCGATTATGAATTTGTCCTAGTCATATTGTTTTACATTAATTGTGTCCTAGTCAAAAAGATCTGTTTTGTATAATAGATTAATAATTAATAAAACGCGATCATTTTTAATTAATAAGTATTACTTATGGAATACCAACATCAATACTAACTAAAATAATTAAATATATCTTATTTAGTAATTAATTTGTATAAACTATTGAATTAATGTGGGATATAAATGTAAATGAAAGAATTAATGTAAGATTAATTTGTTGTTTTTGTTTTAGCAAAGTTAATAGTGAGTAGCTAAAAAAATGTGATGTTATTTTTATATGTACTCCAAGAGTTATTACATTCAATACTATAGATACATCCCGCTCCTGAATGAATAAATAAACAAATAAGTCTGATGACTATCATCATTTAAGACATTTTAGGTCTTAAAGACCATATCGAGACCCTTAGAGTTGAGACCGTCATATGGGCATGAAAAATGATGGATTCCACTCCCAACGTGAATCGAACATGTGATTTTCGAATTTTCAGAATAAATGCATATTTAGCCTGCAAAGGCAAGTGGCAACATATCATACCATGAGAAAATGGTCAAAATAATATTGAAAATAAGTAAAAAATATAAAATATTTCATAATTATTATTCAAGTAAAAAACATATAAAGATTAAAATACTTTCTTGTCATTTTATGCAACTAATTCTTTTGTTTTCTCTTTGAACTTATACATATCTTTTCCTTGAGATGTCGGATTTCTATGAAATTAATATATTTAGAAATGATTTTTCATTTATCGTTCCAAGAAGATCCACTTTCGATACTTTTTCTTTAAAAAGAATCCCTGATTTCACAGTTTAAAACTGGGTTTGAAAACTTTGCATACTCGGTTTGCAAATTTAGAAATTGGAATCTGGTGTTAGGGTTTCTTTGGAGAAGAAGAAAAATCGAATAAGAAGAAGATTGAAGAAGACTAAGAAGTACAAGATCATAGGCGAGGAAGAATATCAATATCTAAATAAATTAGTGAAATTAGGGTTAGGGTATCTATATTTTGGAACTGTAGAAGGAGACTGATTTTTGTACTCTTTTGTTGTTGTAGATTGAAATTTGAATACAACCATTATCCGTCCTCAAAATGATGCATCTGAAGAGTGGTTGTCCCTTATACTAACCTTATTTTTACAGTCACGGTTCATTGTCAATCATTCGTCTCCAGATTTGGCAAGTCAAGTTTTAAAAAAACATAGAAAGTTTTTTTTTAGGGTCACGGCTCATCATGTGAAGAGTGGGTGTTCGTCTTTAACAAATATGTCAATATTTGAACACACAAAGAGCTCACATCTCATCATCAATCTAGATATAATGATGTCTTCTAGTGACAGAAAATGAAATCAGAATCTGAGTGTTTTTTTTCTTGAATTCCGGTGGTCAAGTAATTTCCCTTGCCTACCTGATTGCGCGGTGTTTCCCCTTTTAATTGTTAGAGCTTCTTCACAAATTGACCTTCTTCGAGCATGATGACGAAGAAATGGCGATGTAGATCTGACGAAGAAGATGATGGCGATGTAGACCTGGCGAAGATGATGATGGCGATCACGAACTCAAAAAAGAAGGAAGAAGCACTGAGAAGAAGAAAAAGAGATCTTTAAAATTTATGGATTTTGTGACATAAAATGACTTTTAATGTATATAAGGGTATTTTGGAAACTAAAATATTAGAAAATGACTTGATTAATAATTTCTCATATTTTTTTGGACTTTATAAATTAATACCCATAATATTGGTGACCAATACGTGGACAACCGTTTTTCTTATATGGACAACTATCTTATGTGGACAACTAAAATAATTAATTTTTTTATATGGACACCAGTTTCTAAGGGGACAACTCTCTATTATTTTCACTCAAGTCCTCTTTGTATTAGATGTATTATTTTAACACTTCTCTCTTTCCTCATAAACCCTAAATAAGTTTAATCTTGTTCTACTACTTCATCTTCATCATCAACCCAAACTTCTAGAGAGATAATTTTTTTGGAGAAGATTATGACATCAAACAAAGAGAAGGAAATTGTTGAAGGATATTCCTAACCAGAAAGATCAGATCTAAAAACCCTAAAACTCGTTAAACTTTTAAAACCTAGAAATCAAAAATTTCAAAACCCTATATTTTTTTACAAACAAGTAGAGTTGCTCGTGCTTCGTGGAAAATCGACAAAACACGAGAGATCTTAATTTCTGAGTTTTTGTAAAAAAAAAAAAAAAAAAAAAAAAAAAAAAAAAATCTGACTTGCAAATTTCGTAGATTTCCTACGAAAATTTGGCAAGACAGAAGGAAACTTGCCACGAAAATCTAGCATATTTTCATAGATTTCCCACGAAATTCTGAGAATTTCTTCTTTACTTCGATTTTTTGCCTTGAAATCGTTTTGTATTCTTTCAAAACCCATCAATGTAGGGTTTGATTAAAACCCATCTAGGATTTGATAAAAAACAAAGGGAAGTAGTATAAACTATAGTTCACTAAAACACAAAGAGAAGTGGTAGAAACTATAGTTTACTAAAAAATAAGAGAAATGGTAGAAACTATAGGGCTTGATAAAAAACAAAAGGAAGTGGTAGAAACTATAGTTTATTAGTAGCAGTACAAGAATAAGAATAAGACTAAGAAAAAGGAAGAAGAAGAAGATGATGAAGAAGATGATGAAAAAGAAGGCGCTTAGGTTTTCAATTTTGAACTATTATTTTGTTAATGGTCCACAAGTTAGTAACTGTTAGTATTTAAGACTTTATTGAGTTGTCCCCTTATTAAATCAAAGTCAACTAAGTCAAGCATAATTGACTCGCACCGGGCCCAAAAATAGTTGTTCATATAAAAAAACAGTTGTCCACGTATTGGCCACCATAATATTTTGACAACTTTACTTGATAGAACAACTTACCTTTTCTTTTAGTTGTTATTAATAATTTATTGACCCAAACAACAATTTTCTATAATTTTAATATATATAATCAAAAGATATTTTTATTAGAAGAATAAAAGAAAAACAGTAAGTAATAAAAAAATTAATTATTTTTACCACCAAACTGACTATCTATGGAAGTATGGTATGAGCACTGGCAAAGATTAGAAACATTTCTTAAACACAAAAAACGTGATCTAAATATATGTTATTCTGAACAGGCTTCATGGTGCAATTTTTTAACAAAACAGATGGACTGTTATTCCGAACATGTAGATAAAAATAATATTTCCGGACTAATAGATATAGGATTTTGACCCAACATTCATTATAGATGCGCTTTGCAACTAATTTTTCTTCAGACTTTAACAACAGAAACCTACTACTATAAACTTCAAACAGTACGATTTCAAGGAGATTGATAAGAAAAATGAGAGAAAGAGCTTCTTCTAGAAATCTAAGCAGCTCATGTTTGGTGCTTGTTTGCCGCCGCTGCAGTTTTGCCCTCGTTTGCTGCAGCTTCAAATGTCTCTCCAGCAACAAGCTCAGGAACATCGTCATCCTCTTGCACTACTACTGTTGCACCTGTACCAGGCAGCTGCTTCTCGAACTGCTCCGCAAGCTCCTCAGGTTGTCCAAGTTTTTTGACTCTGTTCAATAGATAAAATACCAACTTCCAATTTTTTCTCGAGAAGAGTATATTGATTATACAGGAAAGGGGTTGTATAAAAAGAAACATTGAGAAAAAAAAAATCAAGAAACACCGTCAAGAATAAAATTTTACAATGTTGTGATCATAGTCCCCCAATTCAAAGTAAAGTCCCAATAAGAAACCTCCTTTTTGAGTAGAGAATACAAGTCCACCAAAGTAAGCGAAGTGTAAGAAGAAATTATGAGGTATACGGATTTTTCGGCAACAACATATTCTAAATTAGGATGCAAGCTATTAATAAAGTAGATGAAGAAGTTGTAAAAAATATGTAGGGAAACAAGCGAAAGAATATCACGTACCCAACTGATTTAATAGCGATTATATTGTAAAGATAGCAAATCTCATTATCTTAGGAAAGTTGCTGTATTATATTAACTAGCGATTATATTGTAAAGATAGCAAATCTCATTATCTTAGGAAAGTTGCTGTATTATATTAACTAGTTTCCTATTATCATGCACAGCCTTGTATTATTTAAAGAGATCTTGATTAATGAAAGAGGCATTCAGTCAAATTAATAAATCCAATATGGTATCCGACCTCCTCAATTCCTGCCTGTAACCCTATTCCTGCCGCCGGCCTCCTCAACTCTTTCTGCCGCCGGCAGCCTCTCACCCACTACCCTTCCGCATTTCTCCTCCATTCTGCCCTCATTTTCTGCACCATGTCTGACCTCTTGGATACTAAAATACACCCAGCCATGACCGTCACCAATATCAAGAATGTCATACCCTTGATTCTGGAAGATGAATCAGCCCACTACACCACCTGGACAGCCCTCTTCGAGGTCCACTGTCGTGCCTACCAGGTGTACCATCATCTGCAGCCTCGTCCCCTTGCAGCCGCTACACCCACCTCCTCGTCTGACGCTGATGCGGCCAGGATTATTGCAGCCAAGGCAGAAGCCGATGCCTTATGGTCTCGCCTTGACGCCTTGGTCTTGCAATGGATCTATGGCACAATATCCAAACCTCTTCACCATATCATTCTCGTCCCCGGACAGACGGCTCACGAAGCCTGGGCAGCCATCGCTGAACACTTCAATGACAACAAACTTGCCCGCCAAATCCATCTTCAGCAACAGTTCTCGAACATTCACCTAGACGCTTTTCCCAATATGGCTGCCTACTGTCAACAAGTGAAGCACCTTGCGGAACAATTGAACAGCGTTGGTGCTCCCGTAGACAACCAACGCCTTGTTACTCAGCTTCTGTCCGGTCTAACCGAGGCCTATGAAAGCATCTCCACAGTTCTTCAAAACCGGGACCCTCTTCCCGCGTTCAGCGAATGTCGCTCCCGCCTCACCATGGCCGAATCTAACAAGAAAACCCTCTCTGCTCGGGCTGCAGCCACATCGGCTACTGCCCTAGCCGCTACCACCTTGACCAGCGACTCTGCTGCTGCTGCCTCCAACCGTTCCAGCAATCGCAGCAGGTCCAGGGCTCCTGTTCGTGGCAAAGGCACCTCTCGTGGCGGCCGCTCTGTCAACAACTCCACTCAACACCCCTACATCGTGGTCCCTAATTCTTGGACCGCAAATCAGTGGAGTTCGCTTATGCAGGCCAGCAGCAATAACTCGGCCGCACACTCCGGAGTGCCGCCCTGTCCCTACCCGTCTGCACCTAGGACCGGCAACAGTTCAGCAGGCATCCTTGGCCCAGCTCCTGATCAGGCCTACACGGCCACGCTGACCCCCAACGATATCCAACAAGCCCTCTATGCCTTATCTCTCCAACAGCAGGACCCTCATGGCGTCATGGACACTGGTGCATCCGGTCACATGCAATCCCCACAAGGTAACCGCTTCCCGTCTTCTTTTAATTTTTGCACTAACAAAAACATTATAGTTGGTAATGGGATGACCATTCCCGTGATTGGTCAAGGCAACCTCACCCTACCGCCCCCATTCCCACCCTTTAAATTAAACAATGTCCTTTATGCCCCAAACCTTGTTAAAAATCTTATCTCTGTCCGTAAACTTACAACTGACAATTCATTATCCATTGAATTTGACCCTTTCGGTTTTACTGTGAAGGATCTCAAGACCAAGGCCCACCTCCTCCGATGCAATAGCTCGGGAGATCTGTACCCGCTGACAGCACCGCTTCCTTCCACCACCTCCTCTGCTTTCGTGGCCACCACTCAAGAACGTTGGCATCAACGCCTTGGGCACACGAGTTCCTCCATTTTAAATACTTTACCTTTATCTGTTTCGAGTTCATCTAATAAACATGACAAACCATTATGTCAAGCTTGTGTTTTTGGTAAAAGTGTGCGCATGCCATTTTATGATTCTTGTAATCGTACTTCTTTACCTTTTGATATCATTCACAGCGATCTTTGGACGTCTCCCGTGCCTAGCACCGGGGGTCACCGGTATTATGTCTTGTTTTTCGATGACTTTACAAACTTTCTTTGGACCTTCCCTCTCACTAATATATCCAATGTGTTTTCTATTTTCACCATTTTTCACAATTACATCACCACTCAATTTGGTAACAAAATCAAACAATTTCAATGCGATAATGGTAAAGAATATGATAACACCGCCTTCCATAATTTTTGCCGTACCAACGGCATGCACTTCCGTTTTTCCTGCCCCTATACCTCTTCCCAAAACGGTAAAGCTGAGCGCAAAATTAGAACAATTAATAATATGATACGCTCTCTGCTTGCCCAGTCCTCATTGCCACCATCATTTTGGCAATACGCCCTTGAAACCGCAACTTACCTCCTTAACATCATCCCCAACAAACATACCCAATTTCTCTCCCCCACCTCACGTTTATATAAATGTGACCCCACCTATGACCACCTTCGTGTGTTCGGGTGTCTATGCTACCCCCTAACCCCCTCCACCACCATTAACAAGCTTGCCAACCGATCCAAACCTTGTGTCTTCATCGGTTACCCTCCGAACCATCGCGGTTACCGATGCTTAGACCTCACCACAAATTCTATCTTCATCTCTCGACACGTTCAATTCGAAGAGACAATCTTTCCCTACTCCACCACACTACCAACCCAACCCGACTCTTACAACTTCCTCTCCCACGGCCTAAACCCCCTCCTTTGGGACCACCTTAGCCCGTCTCCCGCTCCACAGCCCACTGCCATACCCGACCCCTCTCCTCAAAATTCACATCAGCCCACCACTCAAACTCGGCCCAACACCCAGCCCCCCAACCGGCCTACCCCGCCTCCTCCACTCACTTACTCCCGTCGCCCCAAACGGGCTCAGCCCACTCCTGGCCAGCCCACTGGCCCGGCACCTACTTCTCCACCCGGCTTTCCCACTCGCCCTCCCTCTCCTTCCCGTACACCCGAACCAGATCCGGCCCACATTCCCCCACCTCATACGGCCCAACCCACCGAACCACCTCTACAGGCCCACCACCACCCAAACCCACCACCGACCCGCACCATGCGCACTCGTGCCATGGACGGCATCACCAAACCCAAGCAACAATTTAATCTCCACACCTCCACTATTGTGCCTATTCCCAAATCCCCACAGGTTGCCTTGTCATCACCTGAATGGCTCAGCGCCATGACCAATGAGGTTAGTGCACTTATTAACAATGAGACTTGGGAGTTGGTTCCTCGTGAACCTGACATGAACATTATTCGATGTATGTGGCTCTTTAAACATAAGTTTCGTTCGGATGGTAGTTTGGAGAGGTATAAAGCTCGCCTGGTTTGTGATGGTCGCAGTCAACAGGTTGGTGTCGATTGTGGTGAGACCTTCAGTCCGGTTGTTAAACCGGCAACCATTCGCCTCATTTTGACCTTGGCTCTATCTCGTTCTTGGATGATTAATCAATTGGATGTTACTAACGCCTTCCTTCATGGCACTTTGGAAGAGACAGTTTATATGCATCAACCCATGGGGTTTCGGGATCCCCATTTCCCCGGCTATGTCTGCAAACTAAAGAAGTCCCTCTATGGTTTGAAGCAAGCTCCACGTGCCTGGTACCAGCGTTTTACTGATTTTGTTTTGTTGCAGGGCTTTATTCAAAGCAAATCGGACACATCTCTATTCATCTATCATCAGGGTCCGGACACTGCCTACTTGCTTCTTTATGTGGATGACATCATCCTCACCACCTCTTCTGATGCCCTTCGTCGTCGCTTGATGACGTCCTTGTCTGCTGAATTTGCTATGAAAGACTTGGGCCCCTTATCTCACTTCTTGGGTATTTCAGTTGCGGGGACCGGTGATAGTCTATTTTTATCTCAGCAGACATACGCACGAGACATCATCCACAGGGCAGCAATGGACTCGTGCAAACCGGTTGCTACACCGGTTGACACTGGTCCCAAGCTGGGCACCACAGGTTCTACTCCATTTCATGATCCTACCACTTACCGCAGTTTGGCAGGTGCTCTCCAGTACCTCACATTCACACGTCCCGACATCTCTTATGCTGTTCAACAGATTTGCATGCATATGCACTCTCCCACAGATGATCACTGGAACGCTCTAAAGCGGGTTATTCGGTACATACAGGGTACTACGGACTATGGTCTTTCTCTCACCCCTGCTCCCAACATATCACTTCGTGCATATACTGATGCCGACTGGGCTTGCTGTCCTGATACGCGCCGTTCTACATCCGGCTACTGCGTCTACCTTGGAGACAACTTACTCTCTTGGTCTTCCAAACGTCAGCCAACTGTGTCACGGTCTAGTGCCGAGGCTGAATACAGAGGGGTTGCTAATGTTGTGTCTGAGATATGCTGGCTTCGCAATCTATTGCTCGAACTACACCAACCGCTCCTCAAAGCTACCTTAATCTACTGCGACAATGTCAGCGCCATTTACTTATCCGGTAACCCTGTTCAGCACCAGCGGACGAAACATATCGAGCTCGACATCCACTTTGTTCGAGAGCAGGTACAGCGGGGGTGTGTTCGTGTCTTGCATGTGCCTTCTCGCTATCAAGTGGCGGACATCTTCACGAAGGGTTTGCCACGCATCTTGTTCGATGACTTTCGATCCAGTCTCAACGTCCGTCAACCTCCCGATTCGACTGCGGGGGTGTAATAGCGATTATATTGTAAAGATAGCAAATCTCATTATCTTAGGAAAGTTGCTGTATTATATTAACTAGCGATTATATTGTAAAGATAGCAAATCTCATTATCTTAGGAAAGTTGCTGTATTATATTAACTAGTTTCCTATTATCATGCACAGCCTTGTATTATTTAAAGAGATCTTGATTAATGAAAGAGGCATTCAGTCAAATTAATAAATCCAATATGATTGATGATTCCAGGGAGAATATCTTGCAATTCTGAACCAAACAAAGAAATGTTAAACAAAGTGCTTTTTAAGCATACAAGGATGAAAGTACTTCAAGAAACTTATTAAAATTTCATTCACCAGCCTGAACAAGGCGCTGGTTACTGACTATAAACACTTTGACTATAAATGAAGTGCAATACTACCAAAGTTACAACAATTAGAAATTAGACTTCGGCCTGTAAATATAACTCGAGATCTTAGTAGATGCACGTGTCAGATTTCAAGATGTTTGTTATATATCCAACTCGAGCTGATTCTGACGCCATATGGGTTATACATAAAATAATTTGAATTAAGAGCTTGTTGTCTAAAATAACCTTAAAAGAGTATTGTGCCTCTATCCAAAACAAGATAGACAAATTCAGATCCCAACAATTCAAACTCACGTGAGTCAAATTTATACAATAAAAAAGAACACCACTTGACAACATAAGAATGTCTAGGACATATATGAAGGTAATGAAGAGCGTACTTTTCGTTTGGGGAGATCCACTAACAACCCAAGTGTTGGCGGCATTTGAAGCTTGCAGTGAAACAAAGGAACACGTACCAAATAACTTAAAAAGGGAACACAACAACCACTTCAAGATGGCCCAATCCAAATAAAGTACATGCGCGCTTTCCGTGAAGTTTACATTTTGGTTTAAGAATTATATGGCGACATCATCCTTAAAGATGTTAACTTCCTCGATGGATGGAATTGCATTCACACCTACTCTCTTAAGAGTGCTTTGGAGTCTTTTGTCATCTGTGGTGGTTGTTTCGTGAACTGCCTTCTTCTTTCAAATAAGCAAAATATAACTAATGAGCCTATATGTGGTATAAAGAACAGTGGAAATAAAGCACTATCAAACTAAGTTGTTGGAAAAGGAAACTTTAAGTCAATTTATATTTGCCCCATGAATTTGTAATAAAAAGATATCTTACTACAAGTCCTGGAAAACATAAAGTTAACCACCTGCAGCCCAAAACTAACAAAAGGTACTATTTTTCAGAACTTAGAACATATATTGAGGAGAAACTCAGCTAACCTTTTTACACTACTCTTTCCACCCTTTCGAACAGTACCAACCATCTTTATAAGTATATCCCTATTCATCTGTAGTCAATAGAAGTAAAATAGATGATCGCAGATGAAATTAGATGATAACTGAAAGTCTGAAACTGCAAACTACAGGATTCACCCAGGTGTGCAAAGAGTCTAATGGCAGAGCTACATATCCTTGGATATGCGTTGGAACTCTAGTATATATCTTTACAGTAAGACAACACTGATTCTCGATTTCCTGTAACATTTTTTCTTTGTTTATTATATAACAGCACTAAACCCAGGTAACTTTAGGGCTGCCTACATACCAATGAGGAGTCGGACTAAACAGACTTCAACTGGTTCAAGTGCAATGTAGTTCTCCTAAATACATTAACTCTACTTCTAACCGAGTCCTATATTAGTCTTTTATTAATCATACGTTACATATAATTCTTCAACTGACTACTAAATTAAGAGGACTAGTTTTACACCTAGACATGCTTTAGTTCTTCGTATAACTCCTTCCACATATCAAGAACTTCTGCTTCCTCTTCCTCCTTAGCTTCTTCGAGCTCCATCCACAATTCATCTTTCTTTTCTTCTTTCCCCTCATCTATTGTTTCTTTCTCCATTAATTCAGGTTTTGTTGTCATCAGTTTTTGGTGGTTTATAAGCACTCTTTCATTTGTGTAGGGTAGAGTTTGTGACAATGATGAAAGTAAGAGATCGTTGTTGTTGATGGATTTTTTCTTTACTGATATTGAGATCTTTGATGAACTATATTTGTTGATGTGAATTCTGCATACAACCTATTCATCGAACTGCAACATCTATTATACCTCTAGGATTATCAATTATAATCCTAGCTGTTACAAATTATTAAATAGGTGTTTAAATACCATTTAGTTTTCATTGAATCTCCTTTCATAACCTTCATCACTAATTTCAAGGTACACATATACCTCTATAAATTCTCCCTCGGTTCCATCTTCATATGATCAGTTACAAGGCAGACATAAACCTCTATAAAATCTCATTTCTTTCCATCTTCACAAGACACCTTCTTCACTTCTAGGCCGACTCATAGAATTTTGATTTCAAGTAAGTTTTATTTCGATTTCTTCTTTCTTATTTATTGAAGTCTTCATGAGTCAAATTTATGCTTCCTTTTTGTTTAATTTGTAGTTTATTCTAAGTCGTCTCAAGAAATTTTGATTTCAAGTAAGTTCTATTTAGGTTTATGCTTCATGTCTAACAATTTCTTCTTTCATGTTTGCATCATAAGGCTATTTGAACAAGATTCAATCGGTTTAGGGTTAGGTTTCTCTTTACTCAGATAATTTAAGTCGGTATAGGTTAGGTTTAAAATAATTATTTAGGATTTAGGTTTGTAACGTATCAATTTTCTGATTTAGGTTTGTAATGGATTTGCATCTAATTGAAACCAATGTTTTGGAGTGATCCAATTTGGTTTGTCATGTATCAATTTACTGATTTAGGATTCACTGGCCTATTTATTTGCTATGTTTCAGTGGATTTTGCTTCACTTTCAATGAATCAACTTAAACTGTCAGAAAGAAAGATGGGCGACTCATAATCTCATGTGCAAGGTAAGAGCATCTCCAATGCAAGACTCAAGAAAAACTCTAAAAATCCTATGTGTCAAGAGTGAAAATTGGATCTCTAAATGGTCTTTTTCCTATTTGGCCATTTAGAGACACTCTATTTCAAGAATTTGATGGTAAGAGTTCTTGTTATTCTGTGTATTTTTTGATTGATACAAAACATACCAAGACCAAGGAAATAAATTCAGAATTGGGAATGCAAAATATAGAAGGTTGCTAAACATAGGGACTAAATAAAAAGGAATGATATAGAGGGAATTGTGCAGAGAATATCTCGTTTCCAATATTCCCCCTCAAGGTGGAGCGTGTAAGTCTTAAAGCCCAGCTTGTCAAGTAGTGATCTGAGTTGTTGTGTCCCCAATCCTTTGGTGAGAAGATCGGCTATCTGTAGTTTTGTACTAATGGCCATCGGTTGAACTCCTTGGACTCTACTCCTTCTCGAACAAAATAACAATCCATTTCGACGTGTTTCGTTCTTTCATGAAAGACGGGATTGTTAGCAATGTGTCTAGCCGCCTGATTGTCACAGAAAAGGGGAGTTGGTCCGTTAGATGTAATATCCAATTCACTTAAGAGCCATCTTAACCACAAGACTTCACTGACTGTTGCTGCCATAGAACGGTTCTGCTTCTGCGGAAGAGCGTGAGACCACGGACTGTTTCTTGGTTTTTCAGGAAATTGGTGTACCTCCAAGAAGGACTAGGTACCTTGTTCGTGACTTTCTATTGAAAGGACATCCAAGCCAGTCTGAGTCACTGTAGGCCGTGAGATTGTATCCTTCTTCACGAGGGAAAAGAATGCCTTTAAGTACCTCAAGACGCGATATGCAGCGTCCAGGTGGTTTTGTCTCGGATCAGCAACAAATTGACTTAGGACATTTACAGAGTAAGCGATGTCAGGTCTCGTAGCTTGCAAGTACAATAATCTTCCCACTATGCGACGATAACGGCTGGCATCCACTTTACGTTCGACACTATCCTTTTCCAACTTCAGATTCTGTTCCATTGGGAAGGCACTCGGTCTGCATCCTTGAAGGCCACAATCTTCCAGTATGTCTAAGGTATACTTTCGTTGACTTAGAACAATACCTTCAGATGTGCAAGCAACCTCAATGCCGAGGAAGTATTTTAGATTCCCCAAATCCTTAATACTGAACTCTTTATTGAGTTTGTCTTTGGTATCACTGATTTTTTGAGGGTCATTGCCTGCTACAATAACATCATCCACATATATCAAGGCAGCCATGAAGTTGTTCCCTTCTTTAAAACTGAAGAGTGAGTGGTCGGCCTTGGATTGTTTGAATCCGAGAGCAAGAAGAAAACTAGTGAATCTTTAGTACCAATTTCGGGAGGCTTGCTTTAACCCGTAACGGACTTTCTCAATCTACAGAACCTTGTTTCTCCTTCCCTTGAAAAACCCTATGGTATCTTCATATAGACCTCTTCATGTACATCTCCATGAAGAAAGGCTTTATTAACGTCGAGTTGGTGGATCATCCAATTTCTTTTGACTGCAACAGCAAGGAGTGTTCTAACCGTGACAATCCTGGCAACTGGGACAAAAGTGTCATGGTAGTCTACTCCTTCCATTTGGGTAAAACCTTTGGCCACGAGACGCGCCTTGTATCGTTCCACTTCTCCACTTGGCTTATACTTAACTTTATAAACCCATTTCGAATCAATGACCCGTTTTCCTTCCGGTAAGTTTTCAAGAGTCCACGTACCATTCTTTTCAAGAGCTTAGATTTCTTTTATCATGGCTTCCTTCCATCTGTTATCCTGTACAGCTTGTCTAAAATTTCTTGGCTCATCATTGGAGTCGATGGCCGTTAGGAAAGCTTTGTGAGTATTAGAAAATTTTGAATAAGAAACAAAGTTGGACAAGGGGTATACCGTTGAGGATTCTTCAGTTGATGCGGGATTGGTATGGTCTTCCGATGGAGGGAGATTGACATTGTAATCACTGAGACGAGCTGGCTGTGATCGGTTCCTTTTGGGCCTAGACAGTTCAGGCCTAGACTGATCAGGCGGTGGGGCTTCATCTTGGGCTTCAACACTTGGCTCAATGGAGGCCTGAGTATTCTGATCAATGACAGCGGGCTAAACCTGCAAAACTGGGTCCGGTTCATCATGTGGGTTTTCGTCTTCATTTGGCCCAATGTCTTCTTCATTTCTATTTTCTTCATATGGACCCCTTTAATTTTCTGAAAAGTAAGGTTTGTATGGCCATTCAAAGACATCTACCTCATCCTTTTCCTTTTCAAACTCACTAAAAGGGAATTTGTCTTCATAAAACTTTACATCTCTAGAGACAATAATTTTTCCTGTTTTGATGTCAAGAACTTTGTATCCCTTCGTACCATGTGGATATCCTAGAAGCACGCCGGGCTTCCCCCTCAATTCGAGCTTGTCCCCTTTCGTATCGATGTTCCAATAGTATGTGAGACAACCAAAAACTCTCATAAGATCATAGTCGGGTTTTTGATTGTATAGAAGCTCATA
Source organism: Eschscholzia californica (assembly GCF_041429995.1). NCBI lineage: Eukaryota > Viridiplantae > Streptophyta > Magnoliopsida > Ranunculales > Papaveraceae > Eschscholzia > Eschscholzia californica. Next base: position 25,894,130 of record NW_028238420.1, on the reverse strand, counting down.
GGGGGTTTTGTTGTTGGTTACTCTAGAGGGAAGCCGGTTTATAATGTACGCGACTGTCAGCACGCACTCACCCTAGAATCTTTTGGGAAGACAGGCTTCGGACCTTAATGCTTGAGCAATTTCGAGTAAGTGTCTGTGCTTCCGCTCCACCACCCCATTTTGTTGAGGAGTGTGGGGGCAAGTTGTTTCAAGTAATATCCCTTGTTCCTTGTAAAAGAAAGACATGTCATTGGATGTGAACTCACCCCCGTTGTCACTTCTAATCCGCTTGATCGTTTTCCCAAATTGTATTTTAACCATATTACAGAAAGATTTTAAACTATCACTTGCTTGATATTTGTGTTTTAAAAGGAACACCCAAACACTTCTACTATAATCATCAACCAAAGTTAAAAAATAACGTGCTCCTGTAAAGGAAGGTGTGTGATACCTTCCCCAAATGTCGCAATGCAATAATTCAAAACATTCATTGGTCTTTGAAACACTAGTTGGAAAAGGACATCTAGTAAGTTTTGCCTTTAAACAAGAGTCACAAAATTCATTAAAGGAAATACGTTCAATAAAATCAATCCCATTGAGTTTTTCAGCAGAGGCATGACCCAACCTTTTATGCCAAACGTCTCCAGTTATCATCATAGCTCGTCTTTTATTGTCAACCATCTCCATTCGGTATAGACCCTCTATCCTCTTACCTGCACCAATCAAGTCCTTCGTGTTGAGCTTCTGCATGATACAAAAACCAGGGAAAAAGGTCACAAAACACTGAAGATTGTCGATTAACCGTCCAACCGAAAGAAGATTACAATTGAAATTAGGAACATAAAGAGCATCTTTTATTTTAACCCCATCTTGTAAGGTGCAATCGCCCTTTCCCTCTACGGGTACGGCATCCCTATTGGGAATATAGACAGGTTGCTCTTTTCTACTAATTGTTTTGTTTTCAAGTATTTCAATTTTATGGGTAATGTGTTCGGTGGCTCCCGATTCCACTACCCATTCGTCGTTCTGATAAAACTTACCTGCCATATTGGCTATGTGAATGGCGTTGTCTTTAGTGCCATCTCCATCATCAGAAAAATGGTTCAAAAGAATCTGGTATTGGTTGTTTGTCAGACCTGGTATGGGGCTGGAATCGGTCACGACACATGATGCCTTCGGTTTAGCTTCTTCTCGTTTCCCTTTAATACCCGGTCACCAATCCGGGTACCCAATCTTCTTGAAGCATCCATTCTTGTTGTTCCTATCTTTATTACAGAAATCACAGTGCTCAACAACTTCTCCATGTTTCGGTTCCTTAAAGGCAGCCTTATCTTTCCGATTCGTGTCGCGCCGGTTGGGTGTGTAGGCCTTGAGAGCAATGGTCTCAGGTGTCGCTCTTTTTTCTGCGGATATGATTCTTTGTTGCTCATCCTCGACAACAAGATGGTAGGCACTTCCCAGATTCGGTGTGGGTTTTAGGCCAAGGGTTTGGGTTTTTATGACAGAAAATTCACTGTCTAACTCCATTAGAAACTGATACAGCTTTTCCTTCTCAAAATGTTCACTTAATTTCTTCCCAACTTCACAAGTACAACCGTTGCAGGTGCACCGAGGAATAGGTAACACAGATTGTATTTCATCCCATAGGCTACGGAGTCGTGTTTAGTATGAGGAGACAGAGGAACCGTCTTGTTTCACACCGGTAAGCGTTTGTTTCAATTCATATGCCCTAGGGGCACTTTCTTTTCCAAGTCTCTCAAGAATGTCATTCCAAATCTCAGCACTGGTATTAGCATACTTCACACTGCTTCTGATATCTTTTTCCATAGCCGTGGTTAACCAACCCTTCACCATGGCGTCTGGCCATGTAGTTTGGAGCTGTCTTGTCGGGTTTCTTCAGGGTACCGTCAATGAGTCCTACTTTGTTTTTGGCAAAGAGGAAGTTGAGCATCTCTTGGGACCAATCATCGTAGTTGCTGTCGGTGAGGTTGTCATTGACATGAAGTTGTTTTGGGTAGTCAGACGGATGGATGTATAGAGGCGAACTCACATCCAAACCGACTTCTGTTTTTGGGTTAGCTTCATTCTTGTCTCCTGCCATTACGAGGAGGTGCTGGTCAGGATCGGTTTAGTACTGCTCTGATGCCATCAAGAATTCGATGGTAAAAGTTCTTGTTATTCTGTGTATTTTTTGATTGATACAAAACATACCAAGACCAAGGAAATAAATACAGAATTGGGAATGCAAAATATATAAGGTTGCTAAACATAGGGACAAAATAAAAAGGAATTATATAGAGGGAATTGTGCAGAGAATATCTCGTTTCCAATACTATTTGAAAACCTTCTCCAATGCAAGACTCAAGAAAACTCTAAAGACCTATATTTTGGTTTAAAACTTATAGATTTGCTTATGTAGCACTTAGAGAATCTCAAGAGGACACTCTAAATTTACAGTGTCCTCTTAAAGATCCCTAAAATAAATCTTGACACATCACTTTAGAGATTCTTGTTGAGTTTTGTATTGGAGATGAATTTTAAAGAAAAACTCTAAAAAATCCTATGTGGTACTCTAAGATTTAGAGTTTGAGTGTTGCATTGGAGATGCTCTAAGGAAAAGATCAATGGATAGAGTAATGGAGATATTTAAAGTAGAAAAAATTATGGATTATGGAATAAGTTAATGTTCCAACAACAACATTTCAGATAGATTTGTCGAAACCGACAACAATGAACTTGGAGATGATGAGTGAAGTTAAATTCAGTCATTTGCAGAATAGGTACGTGGTTCAACAAACATTTGATATGAAAATGAGCCTCATAGCTACTGGAAGATTGTTCAAAGAAGGTGGGTGGATAGTTGAGCATTAGATCTACTTTTCAGTATTCAAAACTTGATAAACAAAGAGATGAAAGAGGAAATCGTCAATGAGTTAATAGGCGGTCCTAATGTTGGTGGTATTAAGCTTCAGAAGGAGTAGAAGAATGGATTGTCTCGTTGTAAATGGTGAAGATTAGGTTTTTGTTTGTAACTTTCGTAATTCTCAGTCTCTACTTTCAATGTGCGATTCGGACTTTAGTGTAGGTTTCTAGTCTACGTCCTATTATCTGATTTACTTCTTTATTGTCTTGCTATGCTAGGGAAGTTATGTCTTAGGTGGGTTTTTCTTTCAAGAATTCGAATTCCTTTTATTTTGTTAGTTTCTTTCTGAAATCATATACATCAATCGTAAGAATCCAATTGATATTTTCATTTAGCATTTTCTTTTTTTGTTAGTATTTCATAAACGTCTCTCGTTAATATACGTCTCTCATTTTCTTGAAGAATTCATAAATTATGAGTAGTGGTTTTGTTGAATTCTTCATTTTGATTATTTAATAGTATATCAATTAGGTTAGTTATACCAAAATTTCCAACAAATTCAAGTTTCAGTTTTACTTTAGGATTAAATTTATTTTAGGGAGCTAGAAAGCCCTTTGTAATCTAATGATTAAAACAACTATATTTTAGTGGGAAACCAACTATATATTAGAGGGTGATTTGCGTCTGAAAAGTCTTAGTCTTGACTGGAACCACATTAAACAATGAATAACAATTGTTTAGTAGATTTCTTAAATTTACAACAAAACTACATTAAACAATGTAACAATTATCCGCGTACATGTAAAGCGCTCAATTAAAAATTTCGTGCCGGAGGCACGGGTTATATCTAATATATTTTAAAAACCCAAAGCTAATCAATAAAGTTAATTAATTAAAATACAACTAAATGTAAAACCGATTGAAGCAGTAACATTATGACTAGTAAGTTTTTCTTTACATATGTACCTTAGAGGTGGTGGCAGTAGTAGTTAATACGTATTCATGCATGATGAAATTTGTTTTAGTAGATTTCAAGGAATTCCCATTGTAGTAAACCAAAGTGTTCTTCGTCCCCATTTCTATTTTATCTTTTCTGCTTCTGATAGGTTGGCTTGCCGTGGTTGCCCTCCAATACCCACCTGGAGTGCAACAATTAGATTGAGTTTCATTTTCAGATCTCCGTACTCTTTTAGTGAAAAAGAAACAATCTCTGTTTTTTTCCGAAGCAGTGGCGAAGCCAGGATTTTTTCGATGTGGGGGCGCATTTAAGTTAAAAAAAATAACAATTTCATATGCTATAAGAAAATGACTTTTATTTATTCATAATATTTTACCTATTTACATATTTATAGTTGTCCTCGACGAGTTTTCATCTTCTGAAATTGTTGCATAATAACTTCATTATCAATAGTATTAAATACATCCTTTTCAATGTACGCAAGTAAATTATTATTCATCCATTCGTCTCCCATTCGATTTCGTAATCTGTTTTTCACAATACTCATACCAGAGAACACTCTTTCTACTGTAGCAGTTGCAACTGGAAGTGTTAATGACAATGTCAATAGTAAGTAAACAAGCGGGTACACCTTATCTTTTCTTTTCTCTACCATTTGTTTTGCAAGATCAGCGATCCCTTTCAATCCTATGAACTCATCGCTAGACTTCATATCAATTATATAACTCTCAAGTTGGTCTTCAAGCACCATTAAATCTGTATTAGAGAAATCTTGTGGGTAAAATTCAGCAAGGCGGGTCAAATTTTTCTTATCAAATGCTGCAAATGAGTCGACTGGATTCATACTAGCTAGACAAATAAGCAACTCAGTGTTCACCTCATTGAATCGATTATTTAACTCCTGAAGTTGCATATCAACGACTGCATAAAAAAACTCAACACGGTAATGATGCATATTTGTGGTTTCTTGAGTATTACGTCTCGGACGACCTTCACGTCTGAACACATTATCCATATTAGGAACTTCAATGTTGTGTTTTTCACAAAAAGAAGTCACATGAATATGCAAAGAATCCCAACCACTATCTCGCATATCTTGTAGTCGTAACTTGCATATTTTTACTAACTTCATAGCATTCACAATCTCCTAATCTTTTCTTTGTAATGCTTGTGACAAATCATTTGTGATTCCCAATATATTTTTTGCTAGATGGAGAGATAAAGCAAAACTGAATGTCTGAGTAGAACTTAATAAAACTTTTGCTGTAAATTTGTGGTCAGATTTGTTGTCAACGGCCACAACCTCAAGTACATCAATTATAGATGAAAAGATATTAATCATTCCTGATAAAGTCTTGTGATGTGATCCCCAACGTGTATCACCAGCTCGTGTAAGAGTTGTTTCTTGATTCAACCCTTGTCCACTAGAAAGTTCATTGTTACCTAGGGCCTCTAAAATAACATCAACATGTTTCTCGCGAATAATATCACGACGTTTTGGTGATCCTCCAACAATATTAACAACATTAGCAACCAAAGTAAATAAATCGTTGGTTTCTGTATGATTCTTCGCCACAGCAACAACAGCTAATTGAAGTTGATGAGCAAAGCAGTAAACGAAATATGCACAACTATTTTCTTTTAAAATAAGTGCTTTAAGACCATTAAACTCACCTTGCATATTGCTTGCCCCGTCGTATCCTTGTCCTCTCAATCTTGAAATACTTAATCCGTGCTTGGAAAAGAAACTGTCAATAGCTTCCTTAAGCGAGGCAGACGTTGTACTGCTAACATGCTCAATACCAACAAAACGTTCAATTACTTGACCCTTATTCACATAACGCAATACAATAGCCATTTTCTCTTTTGTTGATATATCACGAGATTCATCAACAAGAATGGAAAATCTAGACTCACCAATTTCTCTAACAATTGCATTGATGATTTCAAATGAAATTGCATTCGCAATGTCCTTTTGAATATCAGGTGTCACCAATTTTAGATTTTCTGGAGCATTTTCCATGGTGACAGCTTTTATATCCTCATTTTATCCCTATACCACTTTAACAATTCGACAAAATTTCCTCGGTTGCTTGAGTGTTCAGATTCATCATGTCCACGAAATGGAAGACCTTGTCTTAAAAGAAAACGAACACAATCAACTGATGCATTCAATCGAACTCTATAATTCTTCCGAATTTTATCCGACTGTTTGTGCAATGATATACCTATGTGTTGTTTCTCTCGTAATAAATCTTCACCACTTCTTACTGCATTATTATGAGCACTATTGGGACCTCCTACATGCACTTTAACCTTTCTTTTTTGTTCCAATTTGAAAATCCCTCCACGGTAAACGAATCACCACCATCAACAAATAGATAACAATACAAGCAGAATACAACATCTTTAGATATACTATATTCTAACCAATTAGAATAATCATTAAACCAAGTTGGACTAAACTTTCGCTCCCTTTTTCCAAATTTTGTCATAGGAAAATTATGATTTCGAAATTGACAAGGTCCTTTTAGTAGATATGTTCTTCGAACTTGGTCTCGAACATTAGGATGATAATCTAAAATACGTGTTCGACATCCAGGATCTGCAGGAAGAGTAGTAAGGTCAATTTCTTTATTTGCATCTTTTGAATTATTTTCTTGTTCTATTGGTGGTGATGGCAACAAGATATCATCATGATTTTCTTCAACGTTCTTGTCTTTGTTATTTTCTTGTTCTATTGGTGGTGATGGCAACAAGATATCATCCATAAATTTTCGTTTAAAGTATCTCTCCATGACTTATTTTGATGTCACGACAAAGAAAAGATGAGATTGCGGTTTTTCAAGGGAACACGACTACTAAAATTTATAACTTCCGTATCTTTGATTCTTATTTAGATTAAAATTAGGATTTTAGTATATAATGGTAGATTGGAAGGTAAAATAGAAATAACAACTATAAAGAATTTAAAAGTATAGGAGTTTTCTAAAAAAAAAACTTAGGTATTAAAGAAATATTCTATTTAATGGTTCCCTTGGCAAGTAAACTAAGTGGGTTTCATCGAATAAAAGTGGGAATCCGTCCAACAAACTCACCTATTTATTGGAGAAATAAGAGGTGAACAGTTGCCTATTTAGTAGCTCCATCGATTTAGTCAAAGGAAACTAAATCTTTTTAAAGATATGGTGGGCCATGGAAAACCTTTTAATTAAAGTAAGATAAAAGGATCCCACATTTGGGTCCTTGGGGGCGCCCCCACGGGCCCCTTTGTGGGCCCGCCCCTGACCATAAGTAATACATATATACGTAATTACATATACACAGATACATATTCATACATATATATGTATATACGTAAAGAGCATTATTGAAAGATATATATATATATATATATATATATATATATATATATATATATATATATATATATATGAAATCAAAGAAGAAACTTTAATATAAATATACTGAAAGAAGAACTAACCGGAGAGAATATCGGCATGAATATCATAGACACGAATTGTTTGAATATTGCAGCATGACTATTGATTTTGTTTGTGAGGAACCATAGCAGTTCTTCATCTGTTGGTTTAAACTTAAAGCAGACTGGTATATAGTACGAATCCATTTGCGAAAAGTGATGAAGATTTCAAGGGAGGTAATACTTTAACTAAGTGCTAAGAAAGCAGAGAGTGAAGTAATTGTAACGAAATTGATTAGAGAGAGTTAAAGAGGGGTGATATTTAGAGAAAGCAGATACTGAAGTAATTATAATGAAATTGATTTCGGAGAGTGAAAGAGGATAAGAGAATTTGATATTTATAGAGAAACCACTAAGTTAAGTAGTTGTAAGAAATTAGTTAGGATATCATGAAAGAGAGACCGGATTTATATACTACATGAGACTTGAGAGAGAGAATGAATCAAGGATTACAGGATTGCATAAAATTGTTAATATACATGGGAGAGAGAGAATAAGAGAATTACATGATTAATTGTTATCATCATTTCTTGAGAGAGAAGGAGATAACTCAGTTTTAAAGACTATTACTCCCTCCGTCTCATATTCATAGTCCATTATAGAAACTCACCCGATTTATTTTCGTTTTCTGTGTTCCTATATTACCCTTATTAAATAAGAATGTTAGTATTTATTGTCATTCACTTCACCAAAAAAAGAAGTGAATTTTATTGGAGAAAAGTAGTACATGCATTATCTTTCCTAACAAATACACTTGATTAATATTGATAGAACTAAGGAGGAGTATATTTGACTAAAGATTGAATATTATAGGTTATGCATGGTATGGGACTTTCATTTCGAGACAACCCAAAAAGAAATAATGGACTTTCATTTTGAGACGGAGGGAGTAGTATTATGAGATTAAGAAAATGCCATCACCCTAGTTCCGATCCTTCAGCTCTGGAAGGAGCTTATCTATATGAATCATTTTGCCTATATAAAACATTGCGAAAAACATCAGATTATATTGAATAAAGTAAGAAGTTGGAATAAAAGAAAAAAGAAAAATCGATCTTAAAGAACAATAATAATTGTAGAACACCTATCATACTTGCAAATTTTGTAAGCTGCATAGTGTGATTCTCATAACTTATTTGAAACATAATGAAATGTTTTAGGAGTCTATATATCTCTGGAATAAAGGTAAGGATTTTTCTTCATTATAATTGCATTTTGGTATATAATGTACAAAGCACGGCTAGTCAGTGTGAAAGGAAGCCTATAAAGATGTGCAACCTGCAAATTTTGATTAGGATTGTAGAGTACTAGAGGCGCATTGGATCCCACTTTACCCAGGGCCCCTTTTTTTATCCATTGATCCTAACAGTAGAATAAAAAAACTTACCAACTCAAAGGACGAATGTAAAACTATATTAAATGGAGAGAGGACATGTTCCACTCTAGTCTTCCTCTCTCTGACTTTTATTTCTCTCTTACTCTTTTGACTTTTTATCTTTCTTCATAAATGTTGTCTCTACCATTGTGCTTTCTCTATCTTTCTCTCTCTGTATAAAACTACATTTGTATTCTTTCTCTCTTTTTCTTTCCAACTCTTTTACCTCTTTGTCACTATCCTTGAAAAAATATTGTACTAATATGGTGGAGTGCTGGCATTAATTGTATTTTTTGTTGAATTCGTGTTGCCATTAATTGTAATGTAATTTGTGTTGGTTTTGCTTCTCTCTCGCTTCCTAGAAGTTTATCCGTTAAATTTATCGTTATATATAATATCTATTATCTCCTTGTATCTCTTACTCGTTTCCTCCGCTCATATTTTGTTTTGTTTTTTTTCTCTCTAAAATTTCTATTTCTACTCAACACAAATTAAAATTGACAAAAGTTAATATTTTGGCGCCAGTATATGATACAACCTAAAATTGACAACTTTCTTATTTCTTTACAATTTACAAATTACAAGTCCTTCGTCAAAGTTATTCTCTCACCAATTGGACTTTATATATTCCATTCAGTGTTTATTTTATACGCAAAAATAATTTTAATATTCAATTTGCCATAGGTGTGTTAACCCTTAGAAGTTAAAACATAGAGAGTGTAAGAAACTTCTCTCTTCTCTATTTTATTTCAATTGTCTTTGATTTAGTTTTACATTTCCCTTTTATAGAGTAGAGAAGAAAACAATTTTGTAACTAACAAAAACAGAAAACTAACTAACAGAAAAATAACAATTAAAAACTGTTTTCCTAACTGCCAATCTTGATTTCTTATGTAGGTGCCTTTAGAAGTCAAGTCAATAGTTATTGACTTAGTCAGATGTTGCTGGTGTTGACCTGGTTGACTGGAGCTTGGACCAGACCAGACTTGTTGACGGTCAAGCTTGGACCAGACCAGACTTTCACTGACCATATAAAATCCTCTTTCTCATCACATTTGCCCTAATCTCTTCTTCACCTCTTTCAGCCGAAACCCTAGATTCTACAGCCCCCCTCAAACCGATGATGAAGAGGAACGAAACATCATCAGTTTGGCTCGAAATTTCTGAAACAGATCTTCTGGTAAGCCCTTTGTGAAGATGTCTGCAAGTTGATCTGTTGTGCAGATGTGGTTTACCAAAACCGAACCATTTGAGACTAAATCTCGAACATAATGGAAGTCTACTTCGATGTGCTTTGTTCGCGCATGAAATATAGGGTTTGAGGCTAAGTATTTAGCACTGATGTTATCACAGAAGAGATGAAAAGGACGAGTGAGTGGTAGTCGCAGTTCATCCATGAGGTATGATAACCAAACTAACTCTGTTGCTGTGTTTGATAATGATTTATATTCCGCCTCTGTAGAAGATTTAGCCACTGTGGCTTGTTTCTTCGAGCTCCATGAGATGAGACTTGTCCCTAAGAAAATACAGTAACCTCTTGTCGACTTTCTCGAGTCAGGGCAGCCAGCCCAATCTGAGTCTGAATAAGCTGTCAGAGTGGTTAGATCACCAGCAGACAGAGTGATTCCTGAACCCATTAAACCTTTAAGATATCTGAGTATCTTTTTAACCACTACTAAATGAACTGTTGTCGGTTTATGCATGAATTGGGCTGTATAATTGACGGCAAATGATACATCTGGTCGAGTAAGAGTAAGATATTGAAGAGCCCCAACAAGACTCCTATATTCTGTTGGATTTGGGAGTTCATCCCCTTTTGTGAGTGAAACTCTTTTGCCACTAGAAACAGGTAACTTTGATGGCTTTGAATCTAATAGATTTGATCTCTGTAATAGTTGCAATGTATATTTATTCTGAGTAAGTAAAATCTTACCATGATGATAAGTGACTTCTATACCCAGAAAGTATGATAATGGACCTAAGTCCTTCATCTTGAAATTGTTGCTTAAGTCTTTGATGAGGGTTGAAATATTTGAAACTGAGTTGCCTGTTAGAATGATATCATCCACATATAGAAGTAATATCATTTTGGAAGTTTGCTGATGATAAACAAACATAGAGTGGTCTGATTTACTCTTCTGAAAACCATATGATAGAAGAAAGGTAGCAAATTTGTTGAACCAGGCCCTTGGTGCCTGCTTGAGACCATAAAGAGCTTTGTGAAGATGACAAACCAGATTATCTGTGCCTGGTTTTATAAAACCAGGGGGTTGAACCATATATACATCTTCATCTAATACCCCATGTAAAAAGGCATTTGATACATCAAGCTGTTTAATATGCCATGCTTTTGTGATTGCTATAGTCAGAACCATTCTTATAGTGTTTGCCTTAACAACTGGGCTAAAAGTTTCATCATAATCAACTCCTTCCTGTTGATGAAAACCTTTGGCAACAAGTCTAGCTTTATATCTTTCAATTGTGCCATCACTCTTTTGTTTCAATTTGAACACCCATTTGCATCCAAGAACATTCATGTTGCTGTTATAGGGAACTAAGGACCATGTTTCATTATCAATTAGAGCTTGGTATTCTTCTTGCATTGCCTGAACCCAAGCAGTATGCTTAGCTGCTTCCTTGTATGTTGTTGGTTCAGAGGGTAGTTCTAATATAGTCAAATAAGCTACATCTAAAGTGTGAGGTGAATAATGTGCCACAAAGTCTTTGGGAAGATTTTTACTTTTGATAATACCATTCCTACCCCTTGTTGTGATTTGTCTAGATGGTGGAGGATGAGATGTTCCTAGTGATGTAGCTGGTGTACTAGTGGAAACATTAGCAATGCCCTCATCACTAGCCAAAAGCCTTGATACTGAATTAGCTGGTGTACTAGTATTTATACTAGATGTCCCTAATTCAGTTGGACTGTCTGGAAAATGATCAATAGGGGGTAAGGGTAGTGAAATATGTGGCTGTAAATTCTGATCACCACTAGACAGTCTAGAAGTGAGGTTGACAAAAGGAAAATTGTCTTCCGCAAAAATGACATGTCTAGACATACAAAGTCTCTTTGTAAGAGGATCATAGCATCTGTAACCCTTGTGTTCATTACTATAGCCTAAAAAGACACATTGAACACTTTTTGGACTAATTAAGTTTGTCCTTTCTGAGTTCCCCAAGATGTGGATAACAAGCACATCCAAAATTTTTTAAAGAAGAGTAGTCAGGGGTGTGGTGGAACAAAGTTTCAAATGGTGTTGTGCCTTGTAAAGTTTTTGTGGGTAGTCTGTTTATAATATAAACAGCAGTACTAAAAGCATCAAACCATAGAGACTTTGGTAAAGAGCAATGAAAGGATAATGTGTTACCTAATTCTGTAATATGCCTATGCTTTCTTTCTGCTTTGCCATTTTGTTGGGGAGTATAAGGGCATGAGCATCTGAACAGAAACCCACTTTTGTCTAAAAAGGCCCTGAATTCTCCTTTTTGAAGTTCTGGTGCACCATCTGACTGGAAATATACAATCTTCTCTTTTAGAAGATTTTCATTTGTTGCCTTGAAATGACTGAAGCATTTTATACTATCAGACCTTAGTTTCATGACATAAATCCAGCTGAACTTGCTGAAATCATCTAGAAAAAGTATGTAATATCTTGAACCATTAGGAGTGGAAACAGGGGCTGGTCCCCAAATGTCACAATGAACCAAATATAATGGAGTATTGGTAGTAGTTAAAGAATTATCAAAAGGGAGACACTTGCTTTTACCCAATTCACAAGATTTACAAAACTTTTTCTCAATCTTTGTGGATAGTGCAATTTTACTTTCATCATGTAGTTGTTTAAGCACAGCACTATTTGTATGACCCAATCTTGCATGCCATATATCATAAGTAGATGCTGTCTAAGATAAGTAAGCATGGTTTAACCTATGTTGTAATATAGCATGGTGTACCTCAATAGGGTATAAGTTGTTCTTGACAGGCCCTTCTGCTAGGATTTTGTTGGAGTGAATATCCTTTATATTGTAGCCCCATGGAAGAAACTCCACTGAGCATGAATTATCCTTTGTGAATTTAGAAATAGATAGCAAATTCCTTTTAAGATGTGGTACACATAAGACTTTGCTTAACTCAAAATCATGAGTTGAGGTAGAAAGTTTTGACATACCAGTGCTTGAAATAGGCAGAAACTTTCCACTGCCCACCATAACTGCATCAGACCCAGTATAAGGTTGAATCAAAGTAAGATTTTCTTCACTGTGGGTCATATGGCTGCTAGCACCTGTATCAGCTAGCCAGGACTTATCTTTATTTGATGAAGTAAATGCATCTGTAGAGACAAAGCATTGTTCCTGGTCTGAGAGACAATCATAGTATATTTCATCACTTGCATCTGTTATAACAGTGGCAGTATGACATTCTTGAAACTCATCATAGTCATCACTGCTTTCATAAGGATATAGAACAGCATTATTGCATTCTAGCATTCCCTCTTCTTCATAAGGATAAGATTCTGTATCTGCATTTCCATCTTGATGAACTTTATCAATATCATTTTGTGGGCAATTTGATTCAGTATGATAAGTAGGATAATTCCTATTTGGTTTGTATCTGAAATAGCAAACATTAGGTGTGTGACCCCACCTCTTACATAGACCACATGGGACTGAAGAGAAATCAAAATCTTCAGCCTTTTGACCTTTCAATTGATTGTTTGTGGAAGAATTTCCTTTTGGAGGAGACCCATCTCTCTTGTTATAAACATGATTTTTGTAATAGGTTGGAGAAGGTTTACTAGAATATCTTTGATGTTGTCTTGGCTGAAGTCTTTTAACATAGTAAGCCTCTTGATCTGTTTCTTTTTGAAGTAACCATTGTTCATGCTGAATTAACCTAGACTTTAAGTGGGCTAATGACAACTGTTCATTGTTAGCCCTTATAGCAATTATAAACTGGTCATATTCTGAACTTAGACCATGAATAGCTATTCTGACAAGTTCAGATTCACTAATTTTGTCATTTACAGAAATAAGAGAATCAGCTATAAGTTTCAATTCTCTTAGATATTCAGCAATTGTGGCACTTCCCTTCTTAATTGTTTGTAATTTCCTTCTAAGTTGATCTTTTTTTTACTCTAAACCCTCATTGTTAGTAATATCAAGGTAATCTCAAATTTCTTTTGCTATTTTTAGACCATAAGTATCAAAGTAGACAGATTTTGATAGAGTGCTCTTGAGATAAGACCTAACAAAACTCTCTTTTGATCTCCATACTTGAAAGTCTAAGTTAACTTGTTCTACACCATGAAAGATTCTAAGTTGAGGTGGTTCTTCTATAGTACCATTGACAAACCCTAACAGACATATGTACCAAGTAGAGTCTCTACTTGGTCCTTCCACATTAAGAAATTACTATCATCTAGCTTCTCTGTGATAAGACTAGTAACAGAGGAGATTGGAGGAAGATTACCTTGAATAGAAGATGTCATGAGTTAGAATGAAGAGATGAGTAAAGAACCAGGAGAAAGCTGGAAAATATGTCTGAAAAAACAGTAAGTGATTCTAATCACTTACAACTTGTTGATTATTTTTGCTTGATTTTGATCTTTGTTGTCTGATTTTGACCTTTGTGTCTGATTTTGATCTATTTTAACTGAATTTTGATCATGAGTTGTCTCATTTTGCGAGATTTGGATTGAATGTTCTTGAGATGGAGAGAAGAAAACCCTAGCTATGGATCGTTTTCTTCACCTAACTGATACCATGTAAGAAACTTCTCTCTTCTCTATTTTATTTCAATTGTCTTTGATTTAGTTTTACATTTCCCTTTTATAGAGTAGAGAAGAAAACAGTTTTGTAACTAACAAAAACAGAAAACTAACTAACAGAAAAATAACAACTAAAAACTGTTTTCCTAACTGCCAATCTTGATTTCTTATGTAGGTGCCTTTAGAAGTCAAGACAATAGTTATTGACTTAGTCAAATGTTGCTGGTGTTGACCTGGTTGACTGGAGCTTGGACCAGACCAGACTTGTTGACGGTCAAGCTTGGACCAGACCAGACTTTCACTGACCATATAAAATCCTCTTTCTCATCACATTTGCCCTAATCTCTTCTTCACCTCTTTCAGCCGAAACCCTAGATTCTACAGATTGAAACATTGCATAGTTTTTGTTTGTCTTACATCTATGTTTTATTGTACTGTTAGATAGCTAAAAATTACTCCTTTTTCGTATGGTAATTTTGTACTAAAATAATTATTTTATTTAATTTTAAGTTCATTAGATGAAATAAAGTGTAATATATTTTGTTGTTTTGTTGAAATTTTATATTATTCTTCATATAGTTAAAGTCAATGACACCAAGTAAATAAAAGTGAGGCAGGAGAAAACAGACGAAAACAAATTGATCCAAACAAAAAACTGAGCTCTTGATAAGTTCATTGCTAGAGAACAACCAATTTTAAATGAAGATTTAGTACGGGGGGTCCCACCAAAATTTCACACCGGGCCCCCAAATTTTCGGCCACGCCACTGTAGAGTACAAATATCACTAACACGATGATATTGAAAAAACACCCATAGTTGTGATATCGTCCGAAGCATAGTCTATAAACCTACAAGATTATTTGGCAACTATGGTGTTACCATACAATATATTGTATACTCGATCGTTATGTTTTACACGTGTTAGCAGGTGACAAACCTTACAAATTAACATCAAAGAATACAAAATAGTGACATGAATAATGTTAGAATATGCTTCTCCCAGTGTTTGCGGCCCTGAATCTGTTGCCAAAACATAGTAAAGCATCTGGTCAATTTTTGTCTGCAAAATCAGAAAGAAGATCCAAGATATCTTATAAAAAATTAATAGATCAGATTTTGGCAAGCTAACAAACGCCTAAGAATCCCAAGTAGAGAACTCATTTTGTAGCTACTTTAATTTGTATCGGTTGATAGAAAAATAAAATTTCCATACCACCAGAATTTGATAATGAACATTAACTTTTTGTAATCAATATTAGCTTCCAGCACAAGAAAGTATGTTCCGTAGACTACTACATTGGGAACTAGATTCATCTGTGAATCATATTATTTGACTATAAATTACCTTAAAAAAATTAGTAACTCGAACAATTAATTTTTTTATTAATGTCATCATGAGCAATAGAGAAAATTAAGTGATGCCGAAACAAAGAGACAACAACTTAGAACACAAATCAAAGCAAAAAAAAAATTGATTAATTATTTTAATAAAATACAAATAGTAGGGACATATGGAGTCAGAAGTAAAAAATAGATTAACAAAGACAAATACGAAAAATAAAAAGTCGAGTGTGTTATCCACAACGGCGTTTTGATGTAGTTGGACTTGAAAGCGATTTCGACCAATAAATAATTTTTTTTGGTCTTGACACTGACACAAACGATAGTGAACTTTTGGTTGCACGATGAGTAATAGACCTTCACGTACGACATGTTAACACCTTTTACGGATCAGGCATTCGAAATGCTTCTATGACAACAAGGGCACGCATGAGGTTTATAAGTAGGGATTGTGTTAGGGTTTTATTGGGTAGTGTTTTTAGAGGTGCATCACATGAAACCAAAAATTTTAGTGATATTGGTGATGAACACTGGTTGAAGAATGATGAAGATGAGACGATGATGAGACATTTGATATTCAATTGCGGTCGCCATAACATAAAATTATGTAGAAGGCGGCTTGTAGAAGAGAAATGCCAATATGGGTTACAATCACACATTGTAATCTTCATTATATAACCGAATCATAATCACGTATTGTACTAGACTAGATACTAGGAAAGTAAATTCTCGGTCGAGTATTTTCAAAATTAAAATATACAAAAAGATATGAAAACTTTAGAAATGAAAATATACAAAAAGAAGATCTAAAAACTAATTATAGTTTTTTCAACAGCCGACCTTTTAATTTTCCTCTTCACCTACTACTATCTTCGATGCAGCGAGCCATTTATGATTCATCTTGCATAATAACTGGTATGTGATCCCATCTCACATTAGCTCCCCGGATCCAGTAACATAAGAGTCACAATGTAAAATATAAGTACACAACAAAACAATGTAGAAAATGAGTATCACTTATCCGTATTATATTATATAGTTTTTTTTTTGGAAATTGACTACAAAGTACGATAGTCATTACAATGACGTTGTTACATCAAAGATGTGATAAGCATGATAGTGCCAAATTTAACAAGAACAAGCCTACAGCCTAACTAAATTATGACGTAAAGCCCAACTACATTATTTATTCCCTAATAATCCCAACTACATTATTTATATCCTCTGATGTTCATGAATCATGATTTGATTGGCTAATTATCAGTTTGATCATCCATGTTAAGAGAAAGAAACAAACTTACTTACCTCGAAGTCCTCCCTGCATTGAGGGCTAACCTTCAGTCCAACAGGTCGAAAAATTTAGAGTTAATTCCTATATGGCCCCCTACTTTGTGACCAGCTTCCTTTATGACCCCCTTTTTTTCGTAAATTCAAATATGGCCCCCTATTTTCAAGTAAATGTCAATACTACCCTTCTTAATTCTAAATTTAAAACATTTAAAAAAACTTATTTCCACCTCACCCCTCTCTCTCTCTCCACCTCATCTCTCTCTACAACTCACCCCTCTCTCTCTCTCCAATTCACCTCTCTCTCTTTCCAACTCACCTTCATCTTCTCCGATTATAGTCGCCGGCCGGAAAATTTTCCGGCCGGCGACCTCCAAAAAAAAAAAAAATTGTCCTCTCATCTCTCTCTCTCTCTCTCTAAAACTCCGGCGAAGGGGGTTTCCCTTCGCCGGAGCCGTGAACAGACCGATCTGGTCTGTTCACGGCAGACCTTTAAAGGTCTGTTCACGGCTCCGGCGAAGGGAAACCCCCTTCGCCGGAGTTTTAGAGAGAGAGAGTTGAGAGATTTTTAAAAAAAAAAAATTTAGAGAGAGAGAGGAGAGAGAAATTTTTTTTTTTAAGTTTGAAGGTGGCCGGCCGGAGAAGAAAGGGGTGAGTTGGAGAGAGAGGGGTGAGGTGTAGGGAGAGATGAGGTGGAGAGATAGAGGGGGTGAGGTGTAGGGAGAGATGAGGTGGAGAGAGAGGCGCGAGGTGGAAATATTCTTTTTTTAATGTTTTAAATTTATTGGGCTTTAGAGTCCTCAATCAACTCAAACTCAAAGTGAGTTTACGAGAAAAAAAAAAAAAAAAAAAAAAAAAAAAGGGGGCCATAAAGGAAACTGGTCACAAAGTAGGGGGCCATATAGGAATTAACTCAAAAATTTATTATCTTCCTATTGCACAAAGAGAACAGTTTCCTTGTAGGCACGACAAAACATCTCATTTGGTGACACGAAAAATGCTATAATTGGTTTTGATTACAACAACTGTTGTGTCATGGAGGTAAGAAGGTCTACAATTGTCGGTCTTACATTATACTAAAAATATAAAAACTTGGAATGTTATTTAGATTATTTATTTGCTTATTGTTTTAGTTTTCAATGTAAAAAAAAAATAATAAAGTTTGATTACTTATTATTTTGTTAATTTCTTTTTAACTTTCATTACCTATTTATGTTAAGCCTATTTTTATTGTTTTATATTTTTTTTTGAGTTAGTTATTTGTTATAATTAGATTAAGTTTTTATTTTGGTTAAAAAATAATAAATAAAATTACAAGTTAAAAAAGAAACGGATACCTAAAACAAAAACTTAAAAAAATAATCAAAGTTTCAAGAAAATAAAGATATTAAATAAATATTAATATTTTTGGAAGAAGCTAGAAAAAAAAAAAGAAACAATATTTAAAATATTAAATAAATAACTTACAAAATTGATACATAAAAAAGTAATTAAAATATAATAATAATTATATTGAACGGTAAAATAGTCTTTGGAATTATTAAACCACCATTTCTATTTTTTTCTGTATATAAAGATTGCTAACATTCTTCATATCCACTTCAATCAACCATAACTTCGGCTCTCTATCATTATTGTTTTAATAGTGTTCATACGTTTCGGCTCCCTGTTATTATTTTAATAGTTTTCATACACTTTAGGTTGGTTCATACAATTTAAGTAAGTATGAAAACTCACTTTGAGTTTGAGTTGATTGAGGACTCTAAAGCCCAATGATGAGTGTCTGTATTGTTCTGGTACATTCTGCAAGTCATTCCATCTGAAGCCACAAAAATACCACTGTTGGTTATTATCCTAACAGTGGTAGTGTCGAATTCAGGAGTTGAATCATTGCCGAATAACAATAATATTGAATGGTAAAATAATCATTTGCTTCTAAATCAAATTCTTAAACTTAAATTACATTATCAAATTTTTGAGTTATTAATTACAATTTTAATTATTTTCTTTTACTTTTGTAAGAAAATATTAATTTTTATTAACAATTTTTTTCTTTAGACTTTAATTTTTTTTCAACTTTTGTTCTAGGTATCAGTTTTTTTAAGTTTTATTTCTATTTATTAGTTTTTAATCAAAATAAATACTAATATAATCATAACAAATATAGTAAATAGCCGACCAAAAATTAATACATTTGGGTCAAAAATTGATACTCAAACCAAACAATAAAAAACACTTAAATAAATAGATAATGAAAGATAAAATAATTAATAAAATAATAAGTACTCAAACCTTATTTTTTTAAATATCTAAATTAAAAATAATAAGTAGACAATAATCTAAATAACACTTAAATATGGGGTGAAAGGGTATCTGAAATAATCGATTGTTTCCCATTTATTAAATCATTGTTATTGATTATACAGAAGATATGTAAACTTAGAGTTGGGGGTGAAATTGAAGACCGTGGAGATCAGCGAAAACCAAACCAAACCGTACCACAAAAAACATGACAAAAAACCCGGTCTATAATGGTCGTTTTTTTTATTGAATTGGTCTTTAGGTCTGGTTCGGTCCTTTTTTTGACAAGTCCGTGGGCCTCGAACCGGACCGGATTAAATGATATATATTACGCATAAAATTAATGGTAAAATACTAATGTATAACTAAGTATTATATCTTACAATGGAATTGTTTTCGTTCTCATTCTTGTTTCGGTACACTATTGAGCGAAATTACTGTCCTTGTTGGAATATATTCATTTGATCTCTTGCACACAACAAGCCTCAATATAATCTGTTGATTGTTAATATTTGGTTAAATAAAGTTTAAATCGAAGAATCAGACCAAAAGACTGACTTGTAAATGAATGGTCAATTTTTTTCTTTACGGACTTTTGGTCAGGGTTTTTTACATACAAAAACTGGACCATTATAACAGATGCCCATAGAAATATGTCAAAAAATCGGTCCACCCGGATCGGTTTCACCCCATATTTAAGTGTTATTTAGATTATTATCTACTTATTATTTTTAATTTAGATATTTCAGATACCCGTTGTCATTTTTATACAAGAAACACTATTAAAATAAATAATTGATGATCAACTAAAAGTAAGATTACCTATAATAATGATTTCCATTAAACTCATAACGGAGCAAGATGAGAGAGAAGAGAGTATCGAGAGAGAGAGAGGTGAGTTTGTTAGAAATTTGCAGGGTAACAACCAACCTTGAAAAACTCATCATTTGATTTATGGAGGTACATAAGAACAGAACTAACGAATTTAACTACCAATTGATAGTCCGTGGTGGGGAGCATCGAAAAGGGCCTCCCCAAAACGTAAATTTATCCATAAACAAAAGAGCTAGCAACAATTTGTTAGAAATTATAACTTGAAAATGATTATGATCAATATTTACAGAACCCAAATAATATATTTTATGGTATTAACAACTTCACAGTTCTTATAAATTGAATCTTGATCCTAAATTCATACTGGAACAACAACAAAAGAAAATTGTAAGGTAAGAAATCCATATAGGGTGACTCGGGAGAAATGACAACACCAACAACACGATCTAACAAACTGAAAAGCAATCTATTGAGAATGTGCACAACCTAACAGCAATCTTGTCCTCTTTCTGTTCCGCTTCTGGCCAAATGATAAATTACAACAAATCTAATATCTTTTATTCCAAAAATTCACATCCAAAATTCAAGCGAATCATAATGAAAACTCTAAAAGTGAAATATGCTTCCACATCGGAAAAATACCTCGGAACTCAACTCTTCATAGGTCCTCAGAAAACGAAAGTTTTTAACTCTATCCTAGAACAAATAAATAATAAATTATCGAAATGGAATCATTCATTCCTCTCTCAGGCTGGGCGTACGGTAGTCATTTCTGCCATAGCGGCAGCCATTCCCCGATATCAGATGCAATGCTTTGCTCTTCCGAAGAGCATAAGCAAACGCATAGCGACTTCTCAAAAGTCATTCTGGTGGGGAAAATCCAAAGGTATATGTACCAAAGCTTGGTCATATATTTGTCAGCCTAAGAAGCTAGGAGGGTTAGGCATTCACCATCCGCAACTGGATAATCAAGCCCTGCTTAGCAAACTGGCATGGCGTCTAAAGACTGATTCAGATGCCATTTGGGTGAAGTTCCTCAAAGCTAAGTATTTCCATCAGACTGATCACCCAGGCCCGGAGAAAGCTCATCATTCCTGGATATGGAAAATTCTTAGAAGGCACTATGATCTCATAGAGAATCATATCACTTGGGAAGTTCATTCAGGAGAAAACATCAATATTTGGAAAGATAATTGGATACCTGGTGAATTTCAACGACTTCAAAACATCAATAACTCAGGTTTGAATAAAGTTTCTGAACTTATAAGCAATAATAAATGGAATGAAAACATCCTTAGTTATACATTCCCTGAAAATATTTGTAATCTGATAAAAGCAATTCCGATTCAACATGAAGGAATAGATAAAATGAAATGGAATTTAACGCAATCTGGTAATTTCTCGGTTAAATCTATGTATCAGCATCTTAGCTCAGCCGAACAATCTTCTTCTCAAGGAGAAGTTAATTGGAGTTTCATTTGGTCATTACCCACTATTCCTCGAATCCAACTATTCATATGGAAAATATGTACGAAAGCCCTACCAGTCAGACAACGCATAGGTAAATACATTGGGAATATAACTAATTGTCCAAACTGTACTGAAATTGAATCTATAGAGCATGTTCTTTTGCATTGTCCCATAGCTGGGCGGATTTGGTTTCACTTTAATATTATTTCAAAACACATCCCATCGCTAACTGAATGGATTATGTCGTGGCAAAATCCGAATCAAACCAGTTGTACTACCGATAATATTCATTTTGTTACAATATTATGGTACATATGGAAAACTAGATGTGACCACTGCTTTCAACAATCTTTATATAATGTGGATACAATCATAGAACTGATCAAAACCTTTCCTAGAATTAGTACAGAAAAATTAAATCATGATAACGTTACTAAGTCCAACTGGCAACCTCCTACCCAGCCTTTTGTGAAAATTAATGTGGATGCATCCTTTGTTAATGTGGCTCAAATTATAGGAACTAGTCTTATTGTCCATGATTATAGGTCAAAGTTTATCTCTGCGAGTGTGAAAATTGGAAGAGCAAGGAACAGTGAGGAAGGAGAGGCTTTAGCCATCCTCAACGGTATAATTTGGGCAAAAGAAAACAATTATATGCAGGTCATCATTGAAAGCGACAATATAAATCTGATCAAACATCTGAATAACTCAAAGCATCAGGTTCAATGGCAATCACTAATGCACATTCGGCAAATCAGGAACGTAAAGCAGGAGATGCAATAGGTTAAATTCAGTTACATCAAGCGAGATAAGAATACTCAAGCGGACAAGCTAGCGAAATGGGCGCGTAGAAAGGAAAGATCTAAAAAGTTGAACTGTATTCCGTATTTTCTTCTACATATGTATTGTAATGCGACTCTTTTGTAGTTTAGTAATATATATACTTTTAACAAAAAAAAAAAAAAAAGACTAAGCAAAAAAACAAATTGCAACCTTGGAAAAAAAATCAAATGATGGAGACAAAACAATAGTCAATTATTGTCGAAAAAATGAAAATCATTTTTTAAAATTTATGTCCAATGAATGTTTTGTAGATAGATATATATGTAACGATGCTTAATAATCAGTGCTTGAAGACTATCTGTAAACTCTGAAATTGGAATCGAAGAAAATTTAATTTACATGTAAGATAATCATTTGTTCTTTAAATTTTAAGAAATGCAGCCATAATTTGATCATTAGCAAACGAACAAAAAAACAAAAAATCCCCATAACGTACCAAAAATCAAAATCAATGTTATTTACTTTGATCTCAACTTACCTTTATTTATGAAGGTATTAGAACCTATATTGGTTCTCCTATTATCATCTCCAGACACGCTTTAATCATAGCAATAATACTACCACTAATTCTCTTTCCTTCATAACATCTTCGTCTTTCCCACATTCTAGTTAAGGCATTTTATCAAACATCTTGACACCAATTTCAAATTTACAAGTTGTAATTTATAAGAACATCTAGTGAAACTCTAATTCTCATTGGATGGGTAAATTATAATAAGCTTTGGTGCAGGAAGCAAAATGCAAATAGAATATTAGAATGACAAACGGGAAAATAAAAGTTAACATCTTTTATATATATTGTCTCCACCATCATTTAAGAAGAACAACCAGTAATCCTTATGAATAATTCAGAAATATGGAATCAACAAAGAAGATAATGGTAAAGCTCATCAAACAACTAAAAATCTTTTCTGAATTCCGACTTTTTGAATTCATGGTGATGATTTCGACATAAGGATTAGCATAATAGATGAAAGATATAATGATGAAGATAATGGTAAAGCTCATCAAACAGCTAAAAATCTTTTCTGAATTCCGCCTTTTTGAATTCATGGTAAAGATTTCGACATAAGAATTAGAAGAATAAATGGAAGACATAATGATGAAGCAGCAGGTTCGTGGAGGAACACCATCGGACACGAAGGGAGATGAGGGGTTTTGGCATTTCAGCTCATGCAGAAACACGACATCATGTAGGGCATTGGATTACACCAAGGGTTAGGATCCACCTTACATTAGAGGGCAGAATCCTGCTCATTCACTTCATCCTAGTCAGATGTCCACATGGTTGTCCAAGTAAGCAGAATGATGCATTTATTTTGTCCTACTCACAACAGTTTTGTTATATAGATATACAAATTGCGCCTATAATAAATCAATAGGTGAGAAAGTCATTGCGCCAAATTTAATGTTTCTCCATAAATTTAGAATGGGAGATGGTGGCAGTAGTATTTTGTACACAACGAAAACTTTTTTATCAGTAAAACATGTGTAATCAAGTAGTTAATTTTAAAGTTATGTCTCTTAGACATTTTATCAAACAGTTGGTAAGAAGTTAACTAGTTTCTATAAAAAAACAAACCTTAATAAGCAACTAAGATGAGCAACATAAATGAATTGATTTGAGGGAATAACCGATTCTTCATTTTCTTTAACGGTAGTTTTGTTGTACTTTCTTAATGGGCAATTATGGATTCCAGAATACTAAATTGGATTGCATATTAAGATATGTAACTGTTTAGGAAATTTGGAGAGACATTTTGATATTTCTTAATGGACATTAGATACCAAAGAGACATCTTATAGTAAAAGAGAAATTAGGTAAGGAAAATGAAAGGAAAAAAAAATGAATTGCATATTAAGATATGTAACTGTTATGAAGTTAAAGGTACTTATAGTTGGAAGACTAATGAAAGATAAAGGAAGAAGAATGAAATAACGCAAGGGAGAAGACTGGCAGTAATAGTAGCTGAATGGGGTTGTCTTAAAGCGCCCCTTCCATATTACTTTTACCGACCCAAGCATAGTAAGGGGAACACCTGGTAGATTTTGGCCAAGTAAGCATGAAGTTTGCCCAATAAGCATGAGAATGCATTAACTTTGTCCCAGTCAGCTTCAATTATGTTGTCCCAATCACCACAAACCTAATCTGTTTTGTTATATAGGTCTTGTAGACAGTTTACATAAACATGTATTTGACATAGATAGATTTACATAAGAGATGAAAGAAAATATATAAAGTAGGAGAGAGTATATACAATATACTGCAAAATATCAAGTTCAATCTTATCACAATCCTTAGTCAATATTTTTTTGAAACTAGTCATATTAGTTTGTTTCTTAAACTTGTCGCACATTTCATCGTCCACGCCAATCGATTCGAAGGAACTTGAGGCATGTGAAGAGGACAATGCTCAGATTATGACGTAGTTGTTGAATAGTTTGGAGAAGGAGA
This sequence comes from Eschscholzia californica, assembly GCF_041429995.1. Lineage (NCBI taxonomy): Eukaryota > Viridiplantae > Streptophyta > Magnoliopsida > Ranunculales > Papaveraceae > Eschscholzia > Eschscholzia californica. The sequence continues at coordinate 25,869,174 of NW_028238420.1, read as the reverse complement.
TTTTTGAAATCGTAAGCTGCTTAAATTCGACAAAGGAAATTTGTGATAGTCTACATAATCTAACTCACTAGATAGTAATATTTCTCGTACATATGAACTATTTCAAATTATTTTCACTATTGAGAAAGATGAAAGACCAATTGGCGAGTATTTTTCTGAACTTAAGGGTTTGTTGGAGGAGTTAAATCTTTATCAAACTCTCACTAATGACATTGAAAATCAACAAAAACAAGGTAAAGAATTTTGAGTCTCCAAATTCTTGTCAAGACTAAGTCCTAACTTAGCTCTTATTGGGTCGTGAATATTATCAAATAAGGATATACTTTCAGCATGTGAGGAATTCACATGCATTCAACATGTTATTCGTCACGAACCACACTAGATCTGACTATGGGCCTTGGTATCCTCTGTTGACAAAGCAATTATGCTCGTGGGACACAAGTGGGATCCTCAACACCTGGACCGAATAACTATTTGTGCTAATTCTACACTCGGATAATTTGCAACTCATGGTCTAGAGAGAAACCTCAAAACATTTCACCATTATGGTCATAGGAACCACACAGTTGATTATTGTTGGGCATTACATGGAAAACTAGCTTGTAGGAGGATTTTATAGGCAATGCCCAATGTTTGGTTAAAGGCAATGTGTGTATAAGAGATAATGCTTCAACCAAGGTTTAAACTTACGACATCGGTCAGCGAACTTGACTGAATTTTTTTCCTTTTTCTTTCTCTCTCTTCTTACTTCCTTCATATTCTTCTTCTTCTTCCTTCCTTCCTTCATTTCTTCTTCCTTTGTCGTCTTCTTCATCTTCTTCTTCATCTTCTTCTTCTTCTTCTTCTTCTTCTTCTTCTTCTTCTTCTTCTTGTTCTTCTGGATCTTGGGTTCTTCAATCTCCGTAACAAATCAGAAAAACTTGCCAATTGATGATGCCTTAGCGAGAACTGTAATATTTCATCCGCAGAACTGTTACCTGAACTTTCAAAGTTCATGGCAATCATTGGGCAATATATTTGAACTTTCCATAACCCAATTGTCGAGAATGAATAATAGAATAATGAGGATGGTGTTTTTAGTATACAATTTTCTGCTCTTAACTCCACAATCCAATTAGTAATAGCAAGGTTTAATGATCTCATCCATGGTTCTTCAATATTTGATCTGAGTAATCTCATAAATATCTTTGTTGTTTCCTTTGATGTTCATGGCAATCATTGGGCAATATATTTGAACTTTCGATAACCCAATTGTCGAGAATGAATAAGAGAACAATGAGGATGGTGTCTTTAGTATACAATTTTCTGCTCCTAACTCCAAAATCCAATTAGTCATAGCAAGGTTTAATGATCTCATACATGGTTCTTCAATAGTAATCTCATAAATATCTTTGTTGTTTTCCTTGATGTAGAACACAAACTAATTAAATGATTCTTGATGGTGTTTCCGCAGTCAGATCTCACTAACGATTACCTTCTCGTCTGATAAAGCTGACTTGGTTTACCAGATAGCAGTCATAGGGGGTCCTCCCCTCTGCTGGGAATAAATAGAGATGAGAGGGAAGAAGAAGAAGAAAGGAAAAAAATGAAGATGAAGATTTTTTTTAATTAAGGTTGTCAGTCGTAGCTTGCCGGCCGCTGACTTTTTACGGGGTAGGTGAACTTCAACTTTTAGGGTAGCATAGCCTTTAACCAAACTTGGTCATGATGAATTTACCAACTCAAACTTGCAAAATCCATTGCCCTTAGTAAAATAAAAGTCATTGCCTATAAAATCATGGGCTAATCATGTTACTACTAAAGATGCTAATTCTAAAGCTATTGAGGCTAGTTCCAGTCAAATAACTTTCTGTAAAGAGGATTATGAGTCTATGATTGAAGATTGGTGTGATTTATCCCCCTTCATCCTCTTCTGTTGCTGCTCTCCTGGCCAGGGGCAGGCCCACATAAGGGCATGTGCCCCACGACCCAAATGTCAGCTCATCTAGTAGTAATAGAACAAGGGTGCCTCTAGTATTAAATTACAACCAACTAACCCATTCAAAAGACCAACCCACTAATAGTAATTACAATCTTCTTTGAATAAAAGATTTAATGGCCACCACTAATATTTACTTTAATTTAAAAGATCTTCACTTTCCAACATGGCAACTTACACATCATTAACTTCCATTGAAAATTTAAACGCCCACCGAGTCACTGACCGTGTACTGTTGGTCTGTTGCACCAATAGGCAATAAATCCTTATACTGTTGCACCAATAGGCCGTATATCTAAACATGTTGTATTCTGCTTGTATTGTTATCTATTTGTTGATGGTGGTGATTTGTTCATTGTGGAGGGATTTTCGAATTGGAAGAAAAAAGAAAGGTTAAAAGTGCATGTAGGAGATCCTAATAGTGCTCATAATAATAAGAAACGGTGAAGATTTATTACGAGAGAAACAACACATAGGCATATCATTGTGCAAACAGTCGGATGAAGTTCAGAAGAATTACAGAACTCGTTTGAATGCATCGGATAATTGTGTTCGATTTCTTTTAAGGCAAGGTCTTCCATTTCGTGGACATGACGAGTCTGAATACTCAAGCAACCGGAAAAATTTTGTCGAACTGTTAAAGTGGTATATGGATAAAAACGAGGATATAAAGCTGTCGCGATGGAAATGCTCCAGAAAATCTAAAATTGGTAACACCTGTTATTCAAAAAGACATTGCGAATGCAATTTCATTTGAAATCATCAATGCAATTGTTAGAGAAATCGGTCATTCTAGATTTTCCATTCTTGTTAATGAATCTCGTAACATATCTGTTGATGTCAAAAAAAAGGCATTCCGTTATATCAGCATGAAAAAGGGAGTTGATGCATGACAACCTCTGTTATGATGGTATATTCTGTTATGTTAGGTAAGATTCCTGCGTCTGTTCCTGCTTCCAACACTGGCTCTCCATTCCTTGTTCTTGCCCCTGTTCGTTTGATTCTCGAGGGGGGAAACCTATAAAGGGTTTGAAAACCGCTCCGACACTCAATACAGTCAGGGTGTTATTTGCAGTAAAAGAATGAATGTTGATTGATCCTTTTAGGGGTGAGTTATGGGAACTCTAAATATTTATTCTAGGGTTTCTGAGGGTAGAAGACGATGCCCAAGATGTCTTGTGGAAGACGTTGTGGGGGCCTTTATAGGCTTAAGAGGCGGCGGTCTTTGGCGTTGAGGGAAACTTTTCCTTTGTGTTTATCTCTGATTCGGGATAGATGAAAGTTCCTAAGTTCAAGGATCTTCAATTGATATCCTGCTGATGTGATAGATTTTCTCGGTGAAGTTTCCTCCCTTAGACGTGTGGAGTCTAAACTTACTTACACACTTCAAGATTTGTTAGCCGACTAGGATCTTTAAGGTATTGCGGGATTAAGTCGGTAGGTTGCTAGTGCACTTCTGCCATCCCAGTTCTGGGTGTAAGGCATCGACCGAACCTACGTGGACCCCCCTCATTCCTTTGGAGACCCTAAGGCTGATCTGTTCATGCCGAGGGCGTAAAAGGGCAGGTTTCCTCTAGTCGACCTCCCAGTTAGGGGAGTGTGTAGCGGATCGTCAAGGGTTCAGCGGTCCTGCTGCCTTAAGGCGGGTTGACCCATTAGACTTCAGGTCTGATCTTGACTCTTCAGGCGTTAGTCAACGTCTGGACATTTTATGCATCATCAATATCCATAAAAGAGCAAATGGCTATTGTATTATGTTATGTGAATAAGGGTCAAGTAATTGAACGTTTTGTTGGTATTGAACATGTTAGCAGTACAACATTTGTCCCGCTTAAGGAAGCTATTGGCAGTTTCTTTTCCTAACACGGGTTAAGTATTTCAAGATTGAGAGGACAAGGATACGACAGGGCAAGCAATATGCAAGGTGAGTTTAATGGTCTTAAAGTACTTATTTTAAATGAAAATAAATGTGCATATTTCGTTCACTGCTTTGCTCACCAGCTTCAGTTAGCCGTTGTTGATGTGGCGAAGTGTATGAGCCAAAATACGTCACCAGGAGCGCCCCCAGAAATCCTCAATTAATGGGCTCGCATGATGACCAACCCCATGAATTAATGGCTAATGGGCCTGACACATTCATCTTCGGGCACCCCGGAGCAATGTCAAACTACGCAAGCACTTCCAGCACTGGATAAAGAGCTCTGCCCTCAGATCGGACCTCCCACCATATATCCGTTGGAGAGACGTTACAGTCATTCAAGATGGAAGTATCCTGGATATACTCGTTAAGGGGTTACGATATCCACATTTTTGGTGACAGCTCATGCGTTACCACCATTGAAGACGACAACTCACCGCCAGGTGACAGTCGACCACCAACACTATAAAAGGACCAAGAGGAACATGAAACAGATCATCTATTTTCCGACTAAAACACCCGATCATCTGACAATCAACGAATAACCCCACTACTTTCTCTCTCGTACAAAGCATCATCTATTTCCCGACTAAAACACCCAATCATCTGGTGATCGCCTAACATATCCCACATTCATCTGACATCACTGTCAAGCATCCCAAGATCATCTGGCAATAAACGAATACACTTGACACCCAAATATTGGATCAGATACAACGCAACCCATTATTTTTCTCTCATAGAGTCTTGCTCTTTGAGAGGGCGTCGCTCCATCTCATAGTCTTGCTTCCTTCCCCTCACCTAAATATGATTACGGTCTTACACTTAGATACTGGGCATTATCAAGTATTGTTCATAGAGGATACACGACCTTGTCATCCATCGAGGTATGAGGTCTTACCAAAGACGAGATACAGGAAGTTAGCAAGGGTGCAGGACCCTTGTCTGGTGCAGGACCCTTCCAAGTACAGGAGTTTATCAAGGGTCTGTCTATTTTCTCTCTCTTGGGCGACCTGACGACCAAGGATGGGCGACCTGCATTTCTCTCTCCTGGACAACCAGACGATTACCAAGGAAGGGCGACATATCTTTCTCTCCTGACTGACCAAAGGAGGCAAGCTACTTTATCTCTCCTAGAGGTCATACCACCTTTATATCACCCATGTGATTATCTACGAGGTTAAACCCCTGAGGCTGTCCACTTTATTTATTTACGATCCCCGAACAAGGTAAAACCTCACCAAGGATGCCTTAACCAAGAACAAACCTCATAGGCTGCCATAACCTCTCTCCGCCAAGTCAGTCAATCCATAGAGATTGAGCTCCGGCCACTCTACGAGTCGTGCCTAAACTCCGACCACCTTCCTCAACGGTAACATTCCAAGGATATCACTCGTGTACCAATTACTTCTCTTGCAAGCTTACGGACGTCGTCACATGTGTTTTATCCCTCGTCCAAGGTTAAGCCCAAAGACGTCGTCAGTGCCTGCAAAGAATATTAACAGGTGAAGGTTCGACTTTCGGTCCACGGCCTGGTCCAACTAACTTCTTGACCCGCGAATTCGACCCCTCACACGAAGAACCATACAGAAACCAACAATTTATTTACTTTGGTTGCTAATGTTGTTAATATTGTTGGAGCATCACCAAAACATTGTGTTTATCTCGCGAGAAGCATCCTGATGTTATTTTAGAGGCCCTAAGTAATAATTGAACTTTCTAGTGGACAAGGACTGAATCAAAAAACAAGTCTTACACGAGCTGGTAATACACGTTGTGGATCACATCATAAGACTTTATCAGGAATGATTGATATGTTTTCATCTATAATAGATGGAATTGAGTTTGTGGTCGTTGACAACAAATCCGACCACAAATTTACAACAACAGTTTTATTAAGTTCTACTCTGACATTCAGTTTTGTTTTATCTCTCCATCTAATAAAAAATATATTAGGAATCACAAATATTTGTCACAAGCATTACAAGAAAGGATCAGGAAATTGTGAATGCTACGAACTTAATAAAAGTATGCAAGTTACGACTGCAAGAGATGCTGGATAGTGGTTGGGATTCTTTGCTTATTCAAGTGACTTCTTTTTGTGAGAAACACAACATTAAAGTTCCTAATATGGATAATGTGTTCAGACGTGAAGGTCGTCTGAGGCGTAATACTCAGGAAACTACATATGCATCATTATCGTGTTGAGCTTTTTTATGCAGTCGTTGATAAGCAACTTCATGAGTTAAATAATTGATTCAATAAGGTGAACACTGAGTTGCTTATTTGTCTAGCTAGTATCAATTCACTCGACCCATTTACAGCATTTGATAAGAAAAATTTGATCTGTCTTGCTAAATTTTACCATAATATTTTTCTAATACAGATCTAATGGTGCTTGAAGACCAACTTGAGAATTATATAACTGATATTAAGTCTAGAGATGAGTTTATAGGATTGAAAGGGATCGTTAATCTTTAAAAAAAACTAGAGAAAAGAAAAGATAAGGTGTACCCGCTTGTTTACTTACTATTGACATTGACAATAACACTTCCAGTTGCAACTGCTACAGTAGAAATAGTGTTCTCTGGTATAAGTATTGTGAAAAACAGATTACGGAATCGAATGGGAGACGAATGGATGAATATAATTTACTTGCGTACATTGAGAAGGATGTATTTGATACTATTAGTAATGAAGTTATTATGCAACGATTTCAGAAGATGAAAACTCGTCGAGGACAACTATAAATATGTTAGTAGGTAAAATTATTATGAATCAATAAAAGTCATTATCTTATAGCATATAAAATCGTTATTTCTTTTGACTTCAATGTGCCCTCACAGGCCTTAAGTGACACTTGTCCTCAACCTATTTCTTTTACTCCATGGGTAATCAAAATGGGAGCATCTGATCATATGATACTCTTTCACAAAACCTCAAAACTAATACAACTCCTTCCTTTGGTACGTTGACTGACGACACCAATTCAGAAGTTAGTGGTATAGGAGTTATTTGTTCTTTTTCTAAAATAAACCTCTTCCTTGTTCGATATATTATACCTCATATTCTTGTTAGTCTTGTTGATGTCAAAATTTGTCAATCTGTTTTCAATCATACTCCCTCAGTCCCAAAAAGAATGACCTATTTTGAAAACTCAACTTTTTAAGGGAATATCATTAATTGGAGTTTGACTTTAAAAAATAACATTGTTTTTCCAATTGTAACCTCATTAATTTTTGTAATTTACAATGAAAAAGTTGAATTTACTTTTAAATAAAGTTGTCATTAAATTTATAGTAATGGGTATTGTTGGAAAGAGCGAAAAGTTCTTTTCTTTATTTTTAGAAACAGGACACTAAAATGGGACAACCCAAAATAGAAATTAGGTCATTCAATATAGAAAGGAGGGAGTAATAAAGAAGACTTGATACTAGATCACTTCTTAATCGATCAATTTACTTCGTTGACTCCAGCTCCTGAGAACCTGGGAGAAAACCTGCAAGGAGTTCGGAGACCTCTCCGACGCTCAAGACAGTCAGATAGTCTTTGTAGTTAAAAAATTGAATATTGATTGAACCTTGGAGTTCGTTGTGAATGTACCTTCTTTTAGGTGATTTGATTACCTTTTATACGTTGTTTTGGCTGACTTTTGATGGACGGTGATGATGCGGCGATTGAGATCCGCCGTTTGAGATTGAGACCGCTCTTTGGTAGTTAAGACATTTAGGATTTCCTTTTGCATTTAGAGTTATCTCGTATCTTGGATATTTAGGAGTTCCTCTGTTTAGGATCCCCAATAGATATCTTTCCGAGATGACAGATCTCCTTCGAGACTCTTGATACCCAAATTAGGTAAAGTACTTAAGATCTTTACCGATTGAGATCCTTGATCAGATTCTCGATTAATCCAGAAAGTGTGAGGCACGCTTCTACCTTCCCATATTTCGGGCTTAAGGTATCAGCCTTACATACGTGGAGCCTCTATCCTTCTCGCAAATCGCAGGGCAGACCTGTTTGTCTTAAAGTCAGAAAAGAACTTAAGGCGCCTAGGACAATCATGCCGACCCAGCAGTTCTGGACTTAAGTGGCAGACCTCCTTCGTATTCGACCTCCATGTTGATTTGACGTGAGTTGACCGACTAGCCTTTTTGTCTTCTCTTGACCTCAGTCAATTGAGAACCATTTTTTGGAACATCAAGTCTCTTATCTTTTAGTAAACTTACCAAACTACTTCAGTGTTCTGTAATCTTTTATCCTGAATATTGTGTTTTTTAGGATGTAATGACCAAGAGAATGATTGGTGGAAGGATTTGAGAGGAATGGTCTCTCATATTTTCAATCGACAAAGTCTATTGCTTTGCACATTTCCTTTGTTCATTTTCAACGACATTGAGACTGGGGCATCCTTATGCTGACAATTTGCGTCCATCCACTCATGATTTACTACCTTTTTCCTTTTTTTCAGTGTGAAACTTGTGAACTCAGTACACATCGTAGGTTTAGTTACTCACCTCGACTTAATAGTCATTTACTTCGACTTTTAAACTCATACATTTGATATTTGGGGTTCTAGTACGACAATTGACTTCCATGGAGCTAAATGATTTACTTTATCAACAAATGGGGAAAACTCGACATATAGTTGACTCAGCTGTGGTCGCCAGACTCATGATGGTGACATAGTCGTCTATGGACATCTCTGTGTCAGTAGACCTGTCATTTGTCTCTAGAGTTGAGCACTTAAAGTCCCTTAGTCTCTCTCAACATTCAAATTTTCTAAACTGAAGGGAGGTGGAGTTAGCTTGCTCAACCATAAAGTTTCTTTTCTGTTATCTTGCTTTCCATCTCTACAAGTTGTTGTACCTTTAATTACACGAAGGAAGACCTTTCCTTCCCATGGTTTAACTCTGGAACAGGAATGATGGACCTTTGCGTTCATCTTTCTTTGTAGTTGAGGTTGCTTCCTCCTGTTTCATCTAGGCCTTTCCATCTCTCTATGTTTTTCTTCCTTGTTGTTTGTTCTTTCTTATGTTGAACTTTTTCTATTACCTTCAAATCTTTGCCGTGTTGGTGAAGGGAGTGGTTGGATCGCCAAGAGTGGTAAATAAATTCCTAATCAATGATTGAAGACGCTCTCTTCTTGCCTCGTTTTTTTTTTTCTTTATCTGATCCAATTCTTCTTGTATCCCTACTTTGTTTTCGCCATGGATATGCATCTTTTTTCTTCTTCTTTTACATGAACAATTCTGTTGTTTGATCTTCTTCTCCTGACATGGTGATTTCAAGTTCAAGTAATTCAACAAACTGTTATTGAATTCGTGAAAACGAAGTGTTTAGAGTTGTGAATTTGTGTTCAATGAATGAATGGGGTTGCTGAAGTGACAACTTCATCCTCTAGCGGCAAAGTAATGTTGGGTTATGGTGTCTCCTAGTGCTCTATGAAAAATCTCATATATCTAATGTCTAACACTAGTATCCTCAGGATCTCATGCATAAGCTAAAGATTAACTAAGAGGTTTAGAGGTTTACCTGAATCTCTAATTCCCACAGACTGAATTGACTACTTTGGTTCGAAGATTAAGTGCTCCAATTGTCGATCCTTTACTTGAGACGCCCGGGTAGTCGACTTGATCTCTCGCCTTTTCAGTTAGCTAGAAATTATCTCCGACAGTTAGACGAAGAACACCTTCTTCTTTAGTCTAAACAGATAGCTAGGAACTATTCTCTCTCTCTCTCTCTCTTTCTCTCTCTCTTTACTGGATGTTTGTAGAGAAGGAGATATCTTTGAAATTTTTCTACACTTGTTTATGTTCTAAAGAGTCCCTTAAATAGAATTCCAGGAGTAAGAATTGCTGATGTCAAAAAATGGTTTTCCGTTATATCAGCATGAAAAAAGGAGTTGATGCATGACAGCCTCCGTTATGATGGCATATTGTGTTATGTTAGGTAAGATTCCTGCGTCTGTTCCTGCTTCCAACTCTGGTTCTCCATTCCTTGTTCCTGCTCCTTGCTCCTAATCTCCAAGCTCGTGTTCGTCTTATTCCCGAGGGGGGAAAGCTTGCAAAGGGTTCGAAAACCGCCCCGACGCTCAAGACAATCAGGGTGCTCTTTACAATAAAAGAATGAATATTGATTGATCCTTTTGGGGGGCGAGTTATGGGAACTCTGAGTATTTCTTCTAATGTTTCTCAGGGTAGAAGACGATCTTCAAGGTGTCCTGGAAATTTGGCCGACCGACGACCTTCGTCGAGAAGATGATGAGGTGGTAAGGGGTGATGTGGAAGAGAGAGGTGATCAAATGGAGGAGACAAGGGGAGTCAGTGAGGGATGAGTTGTGTTTTTTTTTAAGTGAATTTTATTTTAACCCCCTAGTTTGTTATAAAATAGTTAGATTGGAGATGAACCAATATTCAAAAGGGAGCAAATTTTGAATTTACAAAATTACTTTTATAAGAAAGACAATTACGGAAACAAAAAAACTACCATTAAAATTAACTGACGGCATTAACAACAGGAAGTCAAATTTAAATTTACAAAAAAAAACAAGAGGTCAAAAAAGAAGCTGGTCACAAAGTAGGGGACCGAAAAAAAATAACTTGTGTATTTACACAACATTACAATATAAGTAAAATTAGGAAAATGGGGCAATGCCTCGCCACAATCCGGGACGAGGTATGTGGCAGCCGGGGTATGTGGCGGGTTGATATTCAGAGAGAGAAAGTAAACAACAAAATCGGAATTGTGGTCTGGCATTCTATCAGGCCTGCTAAAATTAATCAAAACATGAAACAGTAAACAACTAAATGGAAATGCTTTTCAACAAAATCAACCAAAAAAATATGAAGCTATAACGAAAGACACTGTAATTTCATAAAAATAGACAGCCCCCAAAACCACGGAATCGTAGCAGCACCTAAGAGTGCCTTTAACAAAACTAAACATGTGTGTTTCCTTTAGTGATTATTCAGCTCCACAAAAAATTTGAGTTTCAGATGATATCAGTTGAAGTTTTCCAAATGGAAGTATTGCACAAATCACCAAGAATCCCATTAGTTACTTGACAAGTATAGTAGCTTTATGGTTAAAAAAAGAGAGGTAATTAGTCAGTGAGGTTCATAAAACACTTCATCAGAGTTTGTTTAGACTAATAGGAATGAATTGAGCTAAAAAAAACATGCAATCAATTCTGCCATTCACCATGTATAAACTGCCGAAGAACTGCTGCTGAAGATTCTAATATGATCTAAACACTATTTAGAGTTCCCTTTCCTTCTGAAAAGTCGAAGAAGTTATATCTTGCATGAAATGACTAAGAGATTTATAATTTGGTTATATCACACTAGATCCGTTAGTATTTCTTCAAGGTATTCTCGATGGGAGATCGAACGATAACCATTTAACTAATGGAAGAGAAGTGCAGTTTGTGGTTTAAACATTTGAACATGATCCTTTTTCCTCAATCAAGATATGACCCGAATCATGATTAATACCGAATACATAGAGAACCAAATATCAGCAAGTCATAATTGAATGTGATTGGGTTTTTAACTCATTCAAAAAACTAAAAGAGGAAAAACGAAAACATAAAAATGATATATTACATTAACTCAACTTCAAAACAAGTATACACATGCTCGATCCAACTACTACTTGAGGAGTTGAGGGTACCACAACATCAACATTAATAATTACAGCAATCGAGGATTAGACGCCCTTTACCTGCTACTTGTCATGGATAGAAGTTTTGACAAAATAACCCGTAAATATCTATATAATCACAGAATTACTTTCACAAGCCTTATTGAATTCATCATTATAAAAGTTCGATTCAAACACAATTCACATGAAGTACTTGATATTTTTTAGTCAAATAGAAGTCATGTCTTTCTATTCAACTTTCAAAGCGTGGTGTTTCACTATGAACCACCTATATGACAGCACACAACAGCTCTTCTCAGATTATTCTAGTTGAGCTTGTCCGATTTCATTGTTTATTAGGCTTGCATCATGCGTTTGGAGCATACGAATCCATGAACAACGCCCAAGCCTAGCCCGCCTTAAGTCCAGCATAACCGACCCAAAAAAACAATCTACATTCTCTTATTTGTTAACTGTCTTCTCTACTGATTCTCATATTTCAGGTGTGATTGCCCCCATAGGAATCACACATTTGGATTAAGGTAGAGTACTTAATATGCATTCAGGAGATTTTGAATTTATTATCATATTTTTCATTTGAATGTTTATTTGGTTCAAGTTGGAAAAGTGGATTTTGAGTTTATCGCTTTCTAAAGCCGTGGCAGTGACCAACCACTACACATATTGGGAAGTTGGGAACTATTGTAGTTCAAGTTACAATGTAAAATTTGTTTCTCGTTCTTTATTTTGTTGCTTTCTAGTTTAATTTTGTTATTAAAATAAATTTTTCTAAAGCTTCCGCACTACTATATCACAAGCTAAAACAAATGAAAAGAAACCATAACGAATGGCATAGTAGAATACAAGGTATTATATTTACCATGAAGGTCTATTCAACATATGGGAGTTGCAAGCTCTCTCATCTTGTCGACCAGTGACCTTTTTTCTACTTCTGAAGCTTCTATCCATCTGTGTCGCAATAATTGCAACTCGGGAAGGAAATCAAAATCCACTCGATTTTCCAATATAGGGACAGAAGATAACTGCTTCCAATGCGGGTCAATGCTAGAGATCGGGATAGGCCTACTCTCTTGGGCATATTGAGCCAACTCGTGGGCACATGGTAGACCGTGTGTTGTGCGAAGTGCACACCTGCAATGGTACAATTCCAAGAGTTACGCAACATTAATAATACTTTATTAATGTGTTAAGGTTCTTAAGGATTTGCATCATATTACATACCTACAAGAGGCTGAATCAATGCCTACTTTCTTCTTCATCTCATCCACTATAATGTCCATTGCTTTCTGTGAGACATGGAGTCTTATATCTTTAAACGAAGAGACGAGGTGAGTTTGCTTAACCTGAGTCAGGCTCTTCTCAAAAGATGCCTTGATGTTGATATATTCGTCTTGAAACATATTATGCATTCCCTTAAAACCAGCTAGGAAGGTACCATGTGAAGTATCCAACCACGCCTTCGTTTTAGCATGCTCACCCTCTGGTCTTTTCGACGTTGTATTCCCGTAATGCTTTATTTTATTTGTCCATGCACATACAAATTTCTCTTTCTGAATGAACCACTTTTCACATGCGTATGTTACGCACATCCCATGTCTGCCTACCCACCTCATAACAAAGTTACTTAGAGCCTCACTATAGTCAATTTCTGTCTCTGCATGGCAAACATGTTTCCAATCAGAAAAGAAACTTTCCCACTCTTCTTCATTGTCAAATGACTTCCTACAGTTGTCATGTATCTGACTATCTATGTGCGACATGCACAGGATAATGCTGACTCCTGGAAATACTACATTGATCCCTTTTATCAATTCAATCTCTCCATGTGTAACGAAGACAGATGGAGGGTCATGGGGCCTATATATTCTCTTCAACTGGGTCAATGCCCATGCATAGTGCTCTTCTGTCTCAATCTTTAGAAGTGCATATGCCACGGTAAAAGATCTAGCTGTAGAAGTCATACCTATTATGTGAAAGAGAGGCATCTTGAATTGATTAATCTTACTGGTGCAATCAATAATTAACACTGATGGAAAACACTGGGTCAACAGAGTAGCCTCTGGATGGGTCCAAAATATATCTGTCATTTCACCAGACTCGGGATCCTTTCTGTTATATTCAAGGTAGTGATGCTGTGTCAAGAAGGCCATCAATTGTTCCAAGCATGGCATCCCTTGCATGTCACACACTTTTAATCTAGCTTTGGTATTGTATATGGTTCTCATTGTAGAATGGTTCTCCTTATTGTTTTCCTTTAAGGCCTCAAGTATTTGTCGTGGAGTAAGACCACCACTAGCCAAATTCACTACCAAGTCTTCTTCTTCTTTTTTCAAACGACCAAGATACGAATTTCCAGTCAGTGAATCCGGAAGCGTGTGATTGTGGACCCCGCATTTTACAGAAACCTTCCATTTATTAGCTACTCTACATGTACCTTGCAATTTAAAACGACATCCACATTGTTTCCTATCAGTAGACCTTTTCCTTTTAGTATTAATCACAAAACGCTCGCTCTTTCTCCTGTGGCTATAGTAGGAACCACGTCTTTCGCATGAGATATCAATTGATGACCCCTTACCTATTTGGGTAGTCCTAGAAGATGATATAACAAGTACCATGTTGTATTTTCTTCCAACCTCTTGGCACCATTGGAGAACCGCTTCTCGTGATTCAAATTCCTATATACATATAAAACTGATGAGTTAAATGACTTAGTACAACTACATACTGAACTTAAGCAAGAAGAGAAAGTCACACCATGTTTGTCTCAAATTCTTTGCTCCAGTCTATTTCATCAACTGCAACTGTGTCCTCTGAACTACATCCACTTGTAGCAAGATTCTCGAGGGGCATTTTATCCACCTTCAGTGTATAAGGTTGAAACAGAAAATAAGATAACACAGAAAAGACCACACATGAGTTCCATCAGAAAGAGCGGTCGCTTAGTCCTAAGGGAATGTAAGAAATGCAGACCGACCAATAATAGTTGAACTAAACATGTTATAGCAACTACAATTAGTCGACTTTTCTTCCCATATATTACAATCCAACGTGGTTGTTTGGGATCTGGGCTATGCAATTTTACGAAAATGACATGAGAGCCGAGAGCAATAAATGGAAATGGCAAGTTGTGGTACCTCAGATGTGTTTGGTTGTATGTCTTTAACTGGATCTGTAATAACTACTGAAAAAGAATCTTTGGAAGCAATGTCCATTGATGGTGAATCTTCAATAATGTCTTCCTCCTCCATCTCTGAAGTCGTATTTCATTGACCGTTGGTGGGCGGACGTTGTGCAATAAGCAAACAAGTGTGGAAGATAATTACTTTGGATGGTTGTGGATGTTCAGAAGTTCGGCTACCTTCTCTGCTTCACAATTTAATTACTTATTAGCCTAAACCCATAATATCCAACAATGCCTACCTGGTCAAAGAACCCTAGTATCTACCAACACAATTCCAAACTTAATGATTGTAATACGGTAAGATTGAATTTTCATCAGTTATTTGTCAAAGAGGGAGAGATTGTTGCAGGAAACCTAGGGAAATCAACTAATTCGCATAGCTAGGGTTTTGGTGAATAGTACAAAAAGGGATTTCACCTTAGAAAAACAAGAATTGCAGTTTCATGGTTGAGTTTTACTACATGGCAGCCATTAATACCATCAATCGAACAGCATGGAAGCAACATTATGATAAATCGGGTGTTAGCATCATCGATCAGAGAGATAGACGGAGAAAGATAGAGACTTACCGGCGGTGGCCGTTGGCTGATCGTACTTGGGAAGAAGAAGAGGGAATAGAAGGCTGAACCTTCTGTTTTGCGAAGAGGCTATTTGGACGGAACTTTTAGCAGCACTATATGGACGGAACTTCCGTTTATATGGATGGAATTTTAAAGAGAAAACTCAGACTTTAGAGTTATTTCTCAAATGACCCCTAGTTTATGACCAGCTTCCCGCCTAGCCCCCTTGTTTATCGAAATACCCAGATGACCCTCTTTTTGCCGTTACCGTCCATTGACCGTTAAAGTCAGATTTTCTCTTCCAAAGTTACCTTTTTTTAATTCTTTCACATCAACCAACTTTCTCTCTAAAAACTCTTTGTAATTCATCTTCCCCAAATAGTTATTCTCTTTAAAACTTTTTATCTCTCTCTTTCTCATTAGAACACCTCAAACATTCTAGAGAGAGAGAAAAATAACAAAACCGAATTCTAGAGAGGAGAGTTTTGTAAATGTTCATTAGGCTTGCCCGAGAACCAATATCTCGGTCACGTGTTTAATGCCATCTTCTTCCAAATCTTACTTGAAAACGTCCCGGGAAAATAGATTTCAACATGAATCCATAAACGAACCAATACCAGATTGCAAATTGGAAATGGAAAATCTTTTCATATTTTTTCACTAACAAACAATGTTATTTTCTTAACAAATACAATTTGTTATTGAAACTTATCTATTTTGTTTGAAGCAAAATGTGTTTTTCATCTACTTAAGTGTGTTTTTCATGTACAAATGTGGTTCTGTAAATAGCCAAACATTGTTATGTTATATTTTCAGCCAAACAAACGATAAACTTGAAGCTGAAAAATATAAATTTTGTTGGCAGTAAAATGAGTATTTCATTTGCCAAACATACATTTTTTTATGAAATTTGCCAAACAGATATTGATTACTAAAAGTTATACAAAAGATAAAAAGTACTAAGAATAAGTTAGAACATAATGTGTTTTACTATAGCAATAAAAAGTTTTTTCGTTTTCAATTCAATGGTGCCCAACTATGGATTTACATTTCAACAGTGCCCAACCATGAACTCGCTAATTCTAGTCTTCTATAGAAAACCGTAGTGACACGCTTTAAGTCATTCTTCATAAATTTGAAATCGTGACTCGTGTTTATATTCTATTGACGAACGACGAACCTAAATGCCTCCGTACTCCTATGAAATAGCTGACCAGCGCGAGTGAAAATTTTATCACGACCTTCAGATTTGAGAGTCGTCTTCTCTACTGAGTTTGATGATCCCATACGATAATCCATAAGCACTACTGTACTTGACAATATGAAAATGAATTACAAATAAGTTATGTAACATACCGTATGGGAAATGTTGAATGAATTGTCCAATATTTAAGGTACATACATAAATTGTTTTATGCTAAAAAAAAAAAAAAGGAGTTGTGTTAATTATTGTCTGTGTCATGATATTTATGGATACGAAAGATAAAACATTCCCAATACAAAATAAGTAATGATAACAGAAAGCATTATGATAAATAATGATGGTAAACAAAATGAATCGTCTTCCCTACCGAGTTTGATGATTCCGTAGGAAAATTTATGACCGCTATTGTAACTTCCATGTATAAAAATGAATAATGATGGTAACAGAAAGCATTACTACAAAATGAATTATGTGTTCTAAAATATGGAAAATTTCAAAAACTGTCCAATGTTCATTGTAAATAATTTGTTTTCTTGTAAATGGAATACCTTATATTTATTGACGGGATTTTAATGTTTATGGAGACTAAAGGTATGACATTGTTAATACAAAATTTGTTATGTATCAAGCTTATATTAAAATGTTAGTCACAAATGATATTATATGGATAAATAAAATGGTTATTTATGAAAAAAAATTGATCTAGTAGACATTTTTTTTCTATGGAACAAAATGAGTTTTGTTATATAGAAAATATGTTGTGTATCATACATATGGTAACATTCAAAATCTGTTAGTAACTCCGACATCAAAAAAATATCTAAGAGGTTTTAATCAAAATATGTTATACTTTATGTGAAAAATTAGAACTCCTATTTTATAATGGATTTTTGCTTTAGAAGATGATGAAGATGGTAAATAAGATGCAAAAATCATAACAAGATTCTGGAAACTTACCTGAAACTGAAGATGATGATGAAAATAGTGATGGTATACCATTGAAAATTATAGAAAGAGAAAGTAGGGATCTCAACTAAAGATCTTTGTATGAAAACTCGTATTTGATAGTCTTTGAATGAAGAAGATGAAGATGTTGCAGCCTTCTAGTTTAGGGTTTCATTTACAGCAAAAAGCGTTTTAGAGTGAGAAAGTGGAACTCTGGGCGATTTGAAGAGGACAGAGAAAAATGAGAAGATTTTCTTTGGCATTGGTTTTCAAAAGAAGAATTGATCCTTTATATAAAAGGTCATAAAGGGTATTATGATAAAATATATATCATAAGGATTTGTGTTTTGTATCGAGATGGAAACTTTTGGACTAGATTTCTATTTTAGTTTTGCTTAAAATCCTATATTGATAGTATAGGGGATTAAACGAGGAATTAGGTATTGTTTTTTGGACCCCAAACCCAATAATTATTTTTTAAAAAGAAATTTGCAATTTTAGCGCTTTGATATCTATAGAACTTTGCTTCCTCAAATGAAAGGAAAAATAGTACTGACACCAACTTGAAGATAGAAAGCTTCTTTCATCTATTTTCCAACTCTTCTTAATTGATGATACATAAAATAGTCAACTGTTGACTGGGCATCAAGAAGTCAAGACTAGACCAGAAGTTCAACGGGTCAATCCGTCTCAAGGCAACAAGACCGATATGCCCAAAGAAATCTGTCACCTGAGCCTAGAACTGGGTGGGCTGAATCATCTAAGGAGCTCCAACCCTGTTCCGTCTAAAACACAACCAGGTTTGTCCTGGGATTCGCAAGAAGTATAGGGGGCTCCACGTAAGCAAGGTCAATGCCTTACACCCTGAACATAGGAAGGCAGAAGCACATCGCACGCTTACCGACTTAATCCTGAATCTTCTTAAGAATCTCTGCCCGGCTACTATCCCGAGTGTTTAACGAAGTTGGGCTTCAAGAGTTTCAAAGGAGGAAACATCTCCAACAAGATCTATCAACTCGGTAGGATATCTACGAAGTATCCTTGAACATAGGAACTTCTAATTATCCTAAATACGAGATAAATTCAAAAGGAAACACCTAAATCTCCTAACTACTGAAGAGTAGTCTTAATCCCGAACGGTGGATCAAAACCGCTTAATCCACACCGTCTTTCACAGTCAGTCCTAAGCAGCCTATAAAAAGGCACATCATCGCCTTCTTCAAGGTAAGTTCATTGCGTTCCACAAGGATCACTCAATACTCATACTTTAACTGCAAAGGGCAATCTGACTGTCGTGAGAGTCGGAGAGGTTTCCGAACTCTTTGCAGGTTTTCCCCCCAGGTTTCTTGGAGCGAGGAGTGGGAATCAAAAGGAGGAGTATCGTTCATCCAAATGGAGCATCGTTCAATCAAACGATCCAGCATCAAGATCTCTATTTCGTAACTGATAACCGGAGGTGACATTTTTCGACATCAACATTGACCAAATAAGAAAAGGAAAAAAAACTGAATGTTCTAACAAATTCAAATTTTATCAAAAATATTCGGTTTTAACTTCGTGAGCATTTTCCCATAACTATAAACTGCAAGCTCTTGCAAACTTTGATATTCATTTTTACTACACAAATCTGCAACTTCACAAAACCTACTAAGATCCCTTGCTACGTAGTGTTGAACTAACTTATCACTCCACAGCTATAGACATATGATATATCAGTCATCAGAGATACAAAGACGAGACCATAATCAAAAATCAAAATTATCATTCTTTTATACTTCACTATAAAAGAGAAATAAGTAGCATATGGATAACTTTTAACAATCAATGGAGATGCAATTCTGGGTGCTCTTCGATGGGTCACTTTTGTTTAGAAACGGATCTACTTTCACCCAAAGAAGTGAGAAAACTGAAGCCAAAAGAACTGACCAAAGAATAACAATGGTTGGAGTTCGATTCTGACGGCCCATGAGACCTTTAAGGAAGGGGTAAAGATGAAGAATCACCCAAAACGCAAAAAAGACTTTGCCGAAGAGTGGGCCCCAGGCTTCATAACCACTGTTAAGCGCATTGGAGAATCCAGCTACGACGCCTACCATATTTACAACGAGAAGAGTCGTCGGAGGGATTAAAAGAGTCGTCCATTTGATCATGTAAAGTTCTCCAAATTCTGCATCATCAGCAGCTTTTGCTGTTACAGTGAAGTTGGTATCAACACCTGCTAACATTTTTAGGAATCCTTGGAAGACAGCAAATAAATGAGCTGAAACTCCTCCAATAACCCAAAATTGTTCGTTACGCCACAGGTCTTCAATACTAACACCACTCCACCGAAGCTCGAGTACACTTGTTAAGATGATGGAAGTGAAAAGGCCAAGAAACCATATGCTTGCTATGTTTGATAACTGAAAAGAACTAGAACGTCAGATTGGGCGAGTATACAGGGGAAGAAACGAACTGTGGATCAAGTTTACGGCTATGCGGCATTGTAGTTGACAATATATTCAACGTCAGGTTTGTATATAATGCTATTGGATTTTTTCCTACTAGAAGTGATTATCAACAGGATATTGGACAAGTACGATAATGCTTATCTGTCACGACATGTACATAATCAGCTACCGTGTCATCTGGTCAACTAATGTGAATGATAGAGCATCGGTCCTAAACTTTCTCCAATGAGATATCCTCAATTATATACTTAATCTTTAAATAAAATCTGAAATGCAACAACACAGCAGTAACAACCATAAGTTTTCGGATGGCAAGAGAAATTACCGTTGGTATGATAAACTTTCCAGTGAGAAGGCAAATAGCAGGCAATGAGCAATATGCAATGAGAGGAAGGGAGGTGAATGGGTAGAGAATTGTGTTTATATATGCTAATCTTTGCAACCATTTGAGGCGCCCACCTCCGAATCCGTACCAGAGGGGACAATGTCGACTAAGGAATATCTCCACCGATCCAAGTGCCCACCTAAGAACCTGGTGCAGACGATCAGACAAGTTGATGGGAGCTGATCCCTTGAAAGCAGGTCTCAGGGGCATGCAGTATATAGATCTCCACCCTCGACAATGCATCTTGAAACCCGTTAAAATATCTTCCGTTACAGATCCATATATCCAACCGATCTGATATAGATAGCGAAATTTTCCAGCAATTAATAAAATAAGAAAATGAAGAGTTTCGTTGATGTAAACTATAAACATTGATAGCAGCTGAACTTTCGAATTACTTATGTTCAGGATTAGAACAAGATAAGTAATAACACAAGTAGTGTGAAATAAAAATACACTCAATCATCATCAGTGTTGTCGAGGTGAATGATGAGTTAAAATAAAAATCTTATAGCGCAAAGCTCACCTCTTTACCCCATTCAGTTTTCTCTTCATACCCACAACTAATGACATGAATTGCTTCCTTGATAAGAGTTGATGGATTAGCAGACTCTGCTATTCCTCCATTCTCCATCAGTGTAGATTCAATGAATACAGAAGACAAGCCGAAAGATTTCTCAAAGCTCATCTGCGAAATTAGTAGTGACCTATCATGCTCATCATAGTCTGCATAGATTCACGTACAAGTCATTAGTACTCTACACACATCAGTGATCAGTGACTTGCCAAAATTGTTGTCTTGAGAAACCAGACTTACTATCGATTTCTCTGAGGTTAAAAATAGCAGCATCAAGATCCTCTCTTTTAGAATCTCTGTACATCTCTGAGACATCTTTAGAAGGCTTCTTAGAGCGGCAACAAGAGAAGCAACAACACCAAGAGCAAGATGAAGACGACTTAGGAAGGCTTGGCAGAGATGCAGGTCCGTATCCGTATAGTGCTTGCCTATTGAACATACAACCGGTCCCAACATAAACCGGTCCTTGAATACCATCCAGACCCCTCATATTAACCTGAAAATTGAAGTTCAAGCATTCTAAGAAATCTAATGTCAAGTGATTCCAGATGTACTGGTGAAAGGGGTGCAGGATGATTTACAGCTTACATCAAAGAAAACAACATTTCTGTTGGCATATCGATCACTACGATCAATTCCATCGAATCTTTGAGGAAACTGAACATAGCAGACATTTTTACCAACTTGGGGATCCATCAAGAAACACATCCCTTCACGAACTGCCTGGCTATTGTTGACATAATGATCGCAGTCAAGATTAAGAATGTAAGGAGCATTGGTAAGAACTGCAGATACTCTAACCTGTAAGAAATAATAAGGCATGAATAAGAATGTATATGCAAAAAATTTATATTGAAAAATGAGTTTAAGTTAATAGCTACTATACCAAAGCATTCATCGCACCAGCCTTTTTGTGGTGTTGGTAACCAGGCCTTTTCTCTCTTGAAACATACACTAGACGTGGAAGCTCGTTTCCTTCTACATCAAGAGCACCACTATGTCCAAGAAAAACCTTAAAAGTTGACAAAATGCAACATGGAGTTAAGTTACGAGAAAATGGTATGCTTTTGTTATAAGTTAACAGACTACTTTTGGAATCTCTGAGGAGACAGATGATCTTCTGTTTTATAGGAAAAAATACTCCTCTTATGCGCATATCTTGCACCAGGGTCAAACATACGTGTAATATGGTTAACCAATTATCTAAAGAATAGCGGAATAGGATGTAAAAGCTGTTCCACTGGACTAGAAATCTAAATACTGCAAAACAAAGTCATACAATGATTTTGTTCACAACTGGGAGGCTTGGATGTCGTAACATGTAACCTAGCCTCCTTCTTGTTTTTCTATACTTTCTCTTCGTTCAATGTAATTTATTCAAAGCTTTGTAGAAAATTTGAAATAAAAATGATAATATTGCAACCAACCGCAGATTTGAAGTGGAAAATAGAGTAGCAACAAATGCAGAGATCATGTTGTCAATTGCATACAAGAGACTGTTTAGGTGCTCTTATATAGTCCAATGGTTGCACTCCTACAACCTACTATGGGCTTAAGATTTGAAGCTAGCATATACCGTGTCTGGAGGTTCAACAGTTTAGTACAAGTTCAACTCAAAAGGATCGAAGTTTTGATACACCTGCTGATTTACTTGTTTGTCAACTAGATATTGGGGGGCTTTCTAGTTTCTTTAATGTGTATCAACTTTCATGCTACACCCCTCAAGTGCAGTTAGATCCAAATTTCCCCTATCATTCAAACTGTTAATTGGCTGTCAATTGGGAGAGATATCATTGTCTTCAGAAGGGAACTTATGCCCTCTAATGAATGTGTCCCACCAGTTTCCAGTTTTCCACCTAATGTTCTCCCATAACTTACATAATCTTCATTGTGTTCTTCTACTTTATTTTCATCCCTTTATAAGTTTCTTTATTTACTGCAGAACTTTAAAGTGGACTAATAACTTTGATGTACACCATGAATGCTGACATATGACTGTATCTTGATCATACTTAAAATTCAATAAATGAATTATGGGGAACGGAAACTGTTCTCCAATGTGAAATCAGTAAATCACTAAGCTGATATTACCTGAATCATGCCAGGATGGTCACGGGAATTGTTTCCCGGCCAAGATGTTCCATCTTGCATTGTCCAACCTTCATCCGGTGTTTTCTGAGCCTTTGCTACTAGAGCGTTGACTCTCACTTTATACTCTTCATAATCTCGCTGTAGCAAATTGAAAAAAAAAAATTTAATGCCTTCTCTTACCGAATACCAACTATTAATTTAGGCAATAGACAACTTCAACTAGGAACCACACTTTTTTGTCTTCAAATATGAACAAAAGTATATGACAAACAATTCTAAGTAAAGCTAGGTAAAGTGTAGATCCTTACCTTCATTGCTCTACGTTCTTTCACGAAAGATGGTTGTACTTTATCCTTCAAGTAGTCAATCTTCTGAGAGAAATAAAACTCCGGTGCGCGTGGCTCTATTGAATATTTTTTGCAGAAGGGAACCCATTTCCTTGCAAATTCAGACGTCTCGACAAGTGACTCAAATGTAAGCATAGCAGATCCATCATCAGACACATAACAGGAGACTTTGTCAACAGGGTAGTCCACAGCAAGGATTGAAAGCACTGTATTAGCAGTGATCAATGGTGGTTCCTTTAATGGATCCACTGTGCTAACAAAAAAGTCTACTGCAGCAAGCTCAGACGGCGCACCCTCCTTTTCAAACCTGATATCATATTAGCGAAACTTATTATCTCATTTAAGCTTTAAACGAACCTATAATTATTTCAACCTAATATCCATTTTAAAGTTATAGTTTGACGATAAATATTCTTTTGTTAACAGTAAACAATAGAAATTGTGAATTCACTTGTTAACTTTACTTGATACACTTTGATTTGTGGTATACCTTGTAGAAAGTCTGTCGACATACGTCTCCCTGTTGACGGGAGACCACTTAGGGAATTGATCCAATACCCATGAAACAGCAAACCATATCTCGCAAATGATAGAAGTGAGCCACAGACCAAATGCACTATTAACAGGATTCGTGATTCTATAATGGAAGAAGAGCCCCAAAATTATCAATCTGGTAATAATCACAATTCTATAAGGAGTGATCTTATTGGAAGGAATTGGAATAGTTTTCGAAAGCGGTTGCGCTTCAGCCAATGCCCTGAATACAAACAACAAGTCTCAATGATAATAATAATTTTATTGCCACTTACGTTTCAAAGTATCATTTTGCTACTCGCTGTTTTGATTTTGAGATGATTACGTTTAGTCATTAAAAAACTTACAGATTTTCTTCCATATGCTGTTCAGGCGGAACTTGGGACTCCTGGTCACCCTTGTCCTTCTTCTTCGTCTTCTTCTTCTGATCCTTTTTCTCCTTCCAACTTTCTACCCTGTTCTTCCATATTGGGTTCCCAGGTTCAGCATTTGACTCTAAAAAACATCATAGGTAATGTTAGACACCTTTAATGGCAGAAATAAGAAACAAAGTAACCTAGCATATGGTGCACAAAGAAGACAACCCTCACCACTTTCAAGTGCAGAGAAATTACTTATGTTTCTTGCATGAACTCCAGATTCCTATGGAGAATAACAAACAATCAGAGGCTAATATAATGAGATTTCAGTAAATAAATATCGCATCAAACAGTCAACCAAACTTAAACTACGATAGGTCGACGGCAAAAAAAATTTCAAATCTTGCAACCGATATATCGAAGAAATGCACAAGGAGGAGTTTACCTGATAACTTTGGAGATGATCCGCCATTGATGAATGATTAACTGAATCCTTTTCAACATCATCAATAGTTGGTTTTCCTGAAAAATCACCGATCAAGCTTTAAGTCAAAAGCTATTTTTGAACTTTATGGAATCACAACAAAAACAAATAAGTGTAGACCAAAAAGTTCTCCCACTCTGTTCTGGATAAAAATCTCCTCATCATTAAAGTTCATAAATGGGTTTGGACTAACATTAGAAAATAATTAGAAGAAATGAAAACTACCAATGCAAAATTTTCAACCTACCAATCTCATATGCAAGATTTGTAGACCAAATTTTCAAAAGTGTAACACACACTCTCTAGGTCACTTAATAGACAAATAGTGGCAAATACTTTCATCACTGTGTAGGATAGGTCTGTACATTGGATCGGTAACCGACTTTCGGGCCCTATCCGTAAGCCGTTCCAAAGGTTACCAGTCAAACAAATCCATGCAGCAAACCAAACCCCTCTGTTATGGCCTTCAGTTTATGAGCCAATCCAGGTAACCCTTGCCCCTTGGTTCGGTCCCCAAACCGCCCAAATCCGTTTGGATAGGATTGGTTTGGTCTGTTCGGATACTAAAATACACTCCTACGTAGGACTCAATGCAAAATCAACAAAAAGCAAATTATAAAGATGAAATGAGACAATGGCACCCAAACTAGGTTAATTTAACCTGAATGAGAAGTATATACAACATTTCTGATTTCATGAATAGTTTTAACCAAATTGAAATCCAAGCAAATATCTAGAGAGAGAGAGAGAGAGAACTAGTTACCCTGGGTAGCAACGTACGGAACACCACAACGGAGACATAATTTTCTTCCTTCCTTAATCTCATAATCAACACAAGACTCACAAATGGGAAAATTACATTCATGACAACCAACAAACACTTCACCATTAGAAGCAAATCCAACAGATTCACCACAGGAATTGCATAGAGGAACTCCAGATTGCATCATCTTGGTAACTACACTTAACCCTAGTTAGGGTTTTTAAAAGAACTCCCCCTATTCTTTGGGGTTTTCAAGAATCTCTCTAAGGTCAGTAGCTAGGGCTTGTTGTTGGTGTTCATGATAAGTTGTGAGTGACATTTTGTAATGGATTCAGAGAGAGAGAGAGAGGAAGGTAAGAAGGTTGGTGAGAAAGGGATGGAGGTTAGGGTGTTAGTTTCGAATACAGAGAAAGATGAGAAGCAACGTCTATTTTATGGTGAAAAGAGGAAAAACATTTGAATTTTCGTGTAGAAGCGGGTTTTTGAAGGTAAGGGTTTCGGTTGAGAGCGGGACTTTGTAACTACCCAACTAACCTTTTACCGCCAGCACTAGTAGATACATACGCTTTTCAGGGGGTATACCCGTCCGATAAGGTATTGGGCCTCATAAACCCCTAATTTAAAATTTAGATGAGTTAGTTTGTATCTTGTGCATTTCTTATTTGTTATGAACCAGAAACTTGTTCTTTTTTTCTTCAGAGTTGTCCTGATCATCTTTATTTTTTTCACCTGTTTCGAGTTCACTGGAAACCCTTCCGATTTCAGAAGAAATAGATATTCTTCGAACTAAACTAGAAGGTAAAGGAACTGTATCATTTATCGGAGAAAGAAATGAAGATGGGTTTGGTTCGTATGGTTTTGAGAGAAAATGTAAGAGCAGGAAGGGAGAGTGAAGAAGGGTTCTCGTTCTAGAGAAAGATGGTGTTGATTGAAAGAGACTAAACTGAAGGTGTGTTTGGTTACAAGATTTCTATCAAAAGTGGGATTTGGTAGGAATCAAGAATCCTTGGTCTGTTTAACTACCAAGAACCCTAGGACTCTGTTTAACTACCAAGAACCCTAGGACTCTTGAATCCTAAGGATTCCTGATATTAGACTAAAACTCCACCCTACCCCTTAGGATTTGCTAGGATTTAGATTAATAAACCTAGATTTCAAACTTAAAATAAAAAAATGATATTTCATTCTACAAAATAATTATTTTAAAAATATTTTTCTTTCAAAAATTGTTTTTTTTCAAAAATAATTTTTTTCTTAAAAAATCTATTTTTCCCCGAAAATCATTGTTTCCCAAAACTCAAATCTGACAACCGTTTTTTCCGTGGAAAACCGATTCTTCCCAAATAACTTTTTTCCCGAAAATAGATTTTTCTTTGAAATTTTTTTCTCCAAAACCCGTTTTTTACCGAAAAATCGATTTTTTTCTCGAAAACCGTTTTCTCGGTAACTGAAATTTCTTAAAAACTATTTTGCTTCATAAAGAGCGGTTTTCTCTAATTGTTTTTTTCCAAGAAAAAAACGATTTTCGAGACAAAAATGACTTTCGTGAAAAAAAAACTATTTTTTGCGAAAAAAAAGTCTTAAGAAATCTTGGTTACCGAAAAAAATGGTTTTCGAAAAAAAAAATTCGGGAAAAAAAGGGTTTTCGAAGAAAAAACGGCTTTTGGGAAGAACTATTTTTGAAATAATAATGGGTTATTTCCCTAATGGCCCCCTACTTTGTGACCAGCTTCCTGCCTGGCCCCCTACTTCAGCAATAATTTCCGTATGGCCCCCTTTTTCCGTTCTCTTTAACATTCCGTTACTCTCTCTCCTCCATCTCATTTTCTCTCTCTGCCACATCATCTTAGCACGACACATCATCATCTTCCCCGGCAAGGTCGCCGGCCGGCCAAATTTCCGGCCGGCGACCTTCAAAAATATTAAAAAAATAACATTTTTCTTTTATTTTCTCTCTCCTCTCTCTCTAATTTTTTTTTTTTTTAATATCATCTCTCTCTCTCTCCACACTCCGGCGAAGGGAAACCCTTCGCCGGAGTAGGTCTGTTCATTGAACAGATCCGGTCTGTTCATTGAACAGATCCGGTCTGTTCAAAGAACAGATCCGGTCTGTTCCTTGAACAGATCGAGGTACTCCGGCGAAGGGAAACCCTTCGCCGGAGTGTGTAGAGAGAGAGAGGAAGAAGATGAGAGAGAGAGAGGAAGAAGAAGAGAGAGAAGAAGAAGAGAATAAAAAAAAAAAAAAAATTTAGTTTGAAGGTCGCCAGCCAGAAATTTTGCCGGCTGGCGACCTCTGCCGGAGAAGGTGATGAGGTGGCGTAACATATGATGTGGCGTGACATGGCAGAGAGAGAAAAATAGATGGAGGAGAGAGAGTAACGGTGTTATAACGGAAGGGGGTCATATGGGTATTTTTCGTAAAGTAGGGGGTCAGGCGGGAAGCTGGTCACAAAGTAGGGGGCCATTAGGGAAATAACCCAATAATAATTTGTTTACCTAAAAAATTGGAAAAACGGTTTTCGAAAAAAATTATGAAGAACACAAAGGGTTTTCGAAATGAAACGATTTTCGAGAACAAAATTTCTATTTTATTTTTTTAAAAGAAACGTTTAAAAATACTCAAAAAATAATAAATCATAGGATTCTTATTAGTTGTCAAATAAACCAAAAAATATTACTTGGATTCATGAATCCGCGGATTCATGATTCTGTCATCCAAACACAATTTCATTCTCATCTGTAGAGAGAAAAAAAAAAGAGAAGATGAGAGAGCTTCAAATGATAAGAGATAAAGAAAGAGTGTTTTGTTGAACCGCTCAAGTCAGAGGAAGAAAGTCACGGACCAAGAGGAGAGAGAGCATGTTTTTGGGCGTGAGTAAGAAAAGCATTTTCACACCTTTTTGTTGAGAAAGTTCATCAACTCCTTTTTCCCACCTTTTTTTACCTTGAGGAATCAACTTTCTCATTCTTTTGGTCCAACCAAACAGTTCAACTTTCCTAGGCAAATTGATTTTCTTAACCTATTTCCCCACGTAACAAACAGACTCTTAGAGGCAATGCCCATCTGCCATCTTCCTCTTTTCTGGTAAAAAAATCTTGGGCAAGCAATATCAGGCAAGACACTTTAGCTAAAAAAAACATTTTCTCTCTTCTTCATCCTCCATCTTCTCTCTCTTTAAACGATAACGTGGGTCGTGGCTTCATCTTCCCTCTCTAAACGATAAGGCATCTCTAGTGAATTGGTTTATAAAAGAACATGACTTTTTAGAGGCACCTTCACTGAAGTTGTGAATAAAAGAACAACATGACTTTTAAAAACACCCTGATTCTTCACGCACTCTCTCTCTCTCTCTCTCTCTAAAAAACTCCCTTGGTGATAACCGTTCTCTGGATCTGTGTCTTTCTCCGTTGAAGGGTCCTCCCTTCGCCGGAACCCTTTTTTCTTTTCTATTAGTAGTTTTGTTATCAATCCGTAAATAATTTCTAGGGTTTCCAAGATTCATCGCTCCCGGTTAAGGAATGCTCCGAAATCGGAATCAATCAACCGCTCAACCTAATGGTTATCTCTTCAATCGATCCCCTCTACTACAAAGAGAATCAAGAAAATGAGAACATTGAGAACTTCCTTAATTTATCACAGTATAGTGTTTTGGTGGATTCTGAGTGGTTTTTCAATGGTGATGGTGGGGTATGTTTTGTGGTATGAGATGGTGGTGGTTTTGTGGTTTGGTACACGATGGCTTCCTCGTTGTGACTGTGGTTCCTCGTAGTGGCGGCGGTTTTTCTGTGGTGGCGGCGGTTTTCCGGTGATGGAAGCGGTTTTCCGGTGATGACGGCGGTGGTTCTTTTAGTATTAGTTCTTTTATTTTGTCGGCCTTTAAGGTCTTTTCATTCTCGATCTTAAGGATCTTTTTCTCTTTATCAACCTTAAGGGTCTTTTAGTTCAACAAAAAAAACCTTAAGGGTCTTTTGTTTTGAGTCAGTGTCTTGTGCATTCCTTTCCCTTCATGAGGCACTTTGCATTCGAAGTTCTGTGTAGAACTACTTATCTCATGTAGTTCCCAGAGGAATTAAATCTCTCATGTAATGTTGTGATTCAATTAATGAATGTATTTATGAGTTTCCTCGAAAAAAAAAAACACCCTACAATTTTTCTACAACCTTACTAAACACTTTAAAAACTCAAATCACATAAAAAAAACTTGATTTTCTTTCACAAAAAAATGATTTTCACACCAAGTACTTCACACGTTAGGTATTTATGGTTTTTTTTTTTTTTGGAGAAGGTCTTTATGGTTATTGTGATAATATTTTTTATTCAAACAACTAGATCCTACAAAATTTATCCGTTTGTGTTTCCTGCAAAATGTTTGTTATTTTTTAAGCAATTTTAGTTTTTTTGAGAAATCGACTACGATTTACGTTAATCATTACAAGGCATTGATTTTTTTTTTGATGAAAATAAGCTAATGCCTTAATTTATCAGCTACTTGAGCTCAAAGAAATATTGTCTCTATCAGCCGCCAATTGACTTACAATACAACTAGGAGTCCTAGTGATCTCTTTAATTTGGTTTAAGTTTAAATTAAATGCATCCTTAGCTAACAAGATGTTGCGCCTTCAGGCGCAAGATGTTTTTGTTGATGGTAGCTATAAATATTATATACTAATGTCATATTGAATGCATGAAAGTAATGACTCCAGGAGTCGATTTCAAAAAGAAAAATGTAACTGAAATCCCTACAGGCATAGTGAGATAACACAGCCATATGCTACACAGTTTTTTTATCTACGAAACAGAATAAACCTTGACTACCTTGGACGTGTCACACACGATAATGTTTTCTGAATCTGTTGGAGTTGTACATAGCCAATTGACCTGCAAAGGTTGAATTTTTCGATTAGAAAATCTAAAATCATTTGAGCGACACTCGATAGGGACCTCCAACTTCCACGTGGTATACGAGAAATACAAAAAACATGGCTAATCAAACTTCGTGTATCCCCTTTGAAATTCTTCAGCATGAGTGTGTAAAACAAAGACCATATAAACATATCATGAGTCTCAGAACTAGGATTCATGGTTCGAAGGAAGATCATAGAATTCGAAGCGAACTCTAAGAGGTCCAAGTTAATGTTTCAAGAAAGATGAGCGAAATCTCAAGAATTTTAAGTGATGAAAGAAATCTCACTTTTTTGGTCAAGTTAATGTTCTTCCGCAAAATATCATTGTTGCTACTATCACTGCTGCTACTTTCTCCGGAATTAAGATGTTTAGACCAATCCCAAACCTTCATAGATGCGTCATTCCCACCTGAAATTATGAACTTCCCTTTCTCCCCAAACAACGAAAACGCCCTGTTAAATATTTGTATTAGCTCTCGAGACAAGGGAAACAGTATTCGGTAACCATACAAGACTTTCCTACTTACACACAAGAGACAGCGGCAGTGTGCCCTCCCAAAGTATAGTCTAAATGGAACCTCTTTCCCCTGTTTTGATCACAAGTTGCAGCACTTGTACCTGCCTTAATGCTTCCAGATTTTGGTTGTGAACCTTTAGAGGATCTTGTGGAACTTTTGGCATTAGCAGCAGCAAGCTCTGACTCAATATCAATCACGTCAACAACACCATCACCCCTAGCCACAACACATATTTTTCCCGAGTTCTCCAGCATATCTACCTCCGGAATTGCCAAAGCATGAACAAAAGCAGGATTCAAACATTGTCCTGCTTTATTGTTATTGTCTGTGTCGGGACGTCCTGCAATTGGTCGGAAGGTAAGACTGGTTTGATTACATATTCAGGTTATGAATCAAACCCCATATCCAACGTGTCAAGGTCCCAGATATAATAGCAAAATAAAACATGAAAATTTACATATACATCATTATTGGTTTTTGGGTCCAAATTGATGTAATGTAAGCTTGTAGGTGGAAGCAACAAGGGAGGTTTACATTAAGGAATGAAATTTCGGTGGAATTTTGGACGACCTGAAAATGGAAATATTTCGGTCAGTATGAAAATCTCATAAATATGTCGTGGAAATATTTCTCTCCAATAACACCCAAAAGATATTTATTGTTGCTAGTTACAATTTACAAAGAATTGAAAGGGACAATTTTTTATTGTAATCGTTTAGTTTGAGCCTTTGAGGGGCAACCTAGTATGTTAGCTTTTTCAATTTAATGAGTGTAGTTTCCTAGATTTTCGATTTTAATTATTTCAAACTTTTCAGAAAAAGAAAATTTGATTTCAATAATGCAAACTAATTGAAGAATCTATACATTGTTATAATATAGCAATTTTTACTTTTTTTCAAAAAAAAAAAAACAATTTTTACTTTCACTGTTTCATTTCTCCCTTTTCTAATTAATTTGAATATTTCGAAACTTGAATCTAAATTTCATCCCAGGTGGTGGAAATCTTACACGAAAAATCTGGAAATAGATTTCCGTCCACCTATTTTGAAAAACGAAAAAATTTCGGTCAAAATTTTCTTTGCCACTCATATTGAAAAAATAAAGAGAACTTCAACTAGAATTTAAGAAAAAATTTTTTGAATAATTTGAATTAACTTGACAACCCTACATATAATTTGAATAAAGGGAATGAAAAATGGATAAATTTCGCCAAGCGACCTAAACTCTTTTCGTTTTTCAGAACATGTGGACGAAAACCTACGAACAAATCTTTCGGGCAGGATTTCCAACGATATTGGATGAAATTTTGATTCAAGCATCTAAATAGCCGAAATTAAACAGAAAAGGGAGAAGTTAAACAGCGAAGGCAAAAGTTATTGACATTGAAAAGGTAAGAAGTATAGATTATTCAATTATTTCACTTTGCATTATCTCAATAAGAAATCTATAAAACTAGGGTCCATCAAATTGAAAAAACGAACTTACCTTCATATTTCTTCTTCATTTTCTGGTTGACTGGTTGGTTTCTTTAAATTTTCTTCTTGGTTTTCTTTGCATTTTATTTTTCTCGTCCTCACAATGGGAACCCAAGAAAATTCGATCTATCTTGAGAAGAATTCAAAACATGGTTCAATCCGTAATGAGAAAGCGTGGAGCCAAAGAGGAAGGAAGAAAACTGAAATTTTTTGGTCTCGACTGTTGAAACCTTAATCTATTTTTTATCATATTTTGATATACAAAGGTACATCATTTTTATATTTCTTGTGTTTTGACATTATAGTCTGTATAATATTTTAATTTAGTAATTTACACCCTTCCGTAACGGCCTAAGTTACTTAAAATTATTGAACTTACCCCTCCCCTAATATAACTATGTGATAGCAGGTATCCCCTCAAACTAACTAACCGATTCTGTAAAAAATTCGTTAACTTTTTACATGTTTGCCCTTTATATCAACTGTTTATAACTAATAACACTAAATATGTTATTGCTGGGTATTATTGTGAAGAAATATTTCCACGTTGACAGAACTATTTCCATTTTCAGGTTTACCGAACTACTTCCATTTGCAGGTTGAATGTAAATTCTACATTTCTACCGAAACCGAAAATTGATTCATTGGAATAAACCTGCATGATAAGGAAGGCATAATATAACTATATAACATAGTACTCCTTTCCAAAATGTTCTATCGTACCAGATATTCCGATACTGGGACAAATATACGCTTGTCAAATGCAGCCACTTTGGTAGGTAAAATCTGAGAATTGTATGAATGTTCACACAGGTGTGCTAGGGGTAGGACCACCATATACCACTCTAAGTTAATGTGTCTCAGTGTATAATGGTTGGTCCATACGCGAAAAAAACATTGTAAGTGAAAATAAAGGACCGAATACTATCAGTACAGGCCTTCTTTCCTAACCGTACTCAGGACACACTAACATGTTGGAGGCTTGGACACTAACAGTGGTTTTAGTGTCATGTTACATATCTAAATAATAATAAACTTCAACCAGAAGTAGTCTCAGTTTATACAATTATACTAAACTAATATGCTTTAATCATAAATTTGAAATAACACACAAAAACATGACTGACGGTCATCTGTTTGGGTTCGACCAAGCACCCTATTTAAAGGGTTAAACATCTCCTTCTCCTCCGTGTTTCCTTATCAATATTCAATCAAGCTTGATAAACCAGTGATTTAGCCGACAGCTACACTAAGTTGAACTTTTAAGACTCTATGAAACCTAAGGGTACTTTATCTCAGAGATAAGTTCTATAGGAGCCATCTTGCAGCCATATTTTGTGGGTTGTTCATGTGGAAAGGAATAATGAGAAGCGCCTATAGGACTTCCTGTGCATAAGTCAAACAATAAGATTGTCAAGAATTTTGGAGTATAACAAAGCTATGGTATCTGGCAGCCTAGATTTTGATGCAGGACATAAAAGAAGGTGCATCCCAACATATATTCCATTCCTCTCCAGCTAAAGTCCTCCAGGTAGGCTTGTCACGTTAATGCCTTAATGGTACATTAAATGTTGGACATATTCACAAAGATTTTGTGGGCAAGCAGGTTATAATATTGAGATCATAATTACGTAGTTATGAGGTATGAAAGTACCAAAATCCACAATTTTGTAGGGTCTCCCTTTTGAAAAATCCCACATGACAAGCTTTGCATCAAGACCACCAGTAATAACTGCCACAAGTAACAAATATATATTGGATAAGAATACCATCAAGAAGTTTACTAGCATAAGCAACCAAGATTTCAAATTACAGCCTTATATATCACATAATAGACTCAAAAGTCAAAACATTGTAAGAAAGATTCAATTGTATCATCGACGGTAAACAAACAAATGAAGCTAGAGGAAGAGTCAGAAATGTAACCCAGTAGAGGTTGACGATCTGTAGAAAACTAAACTAGAGAAAATTGAATTTGTATTAAAAAGGTGGTAATGGGTCAAGAACCCAGAGAGCATGGAGGGGTCGGAATACAGGAGCAAGACTCTGGAGAGGAAGGAAACACATTAACATAAGATATCATTTAGAGATTTTGATGGAGCCAACAGCTTCTTTGACACAGTACTGCTGAACTAGAATTGTTTGACGAAGATAAACATTAAACAGTGAAGAATACCTTCCCAAGGTCTCCAAGGAAGAAACTGTACACTGCTACAAATCTAAAAATAGACAGTTAAGTGGAAACACGATACTTGGAAAGCAAATGAAAGTTTGTGAAACATGTAAACCAAGTGAAAACAAGGACAAAAGTAGTTGATCAGAGAATGATTCAGATCTGTACCAAATCAGCAGCCCTAATAAAACAAAGTACTTATTTTTAAATAAGGTTCTTATTTTGTACTAATAAAATACTCACTAAATTTAGTAATGCTCATGAAGATTATTTAAAAAAGGATACACTCGTATGTCCAGATCTTAATGTTTTGTAAAGACACTGCTGACGAATGTCAATTATCTGCAACACCAAACTCACCATTCAAAGATTGGGCAGTAGAAGCAAGATGAGAAAAAATAAAAATGAAACTAATAGAGCCATTTTTAATTAGCAAACAAAATCAATGTAGACATAAACTCATTGACTTTTGTTATATACATTGTTGTGTTTCCTTCTAATAGTTCTAAGTTTGCATTAAATGGTAGTTGACAGGTTATTCGAGTCACAAATCTCTAGAGTCATCAGTTAACCTACTATACATACTGCCAAGAGGACTGCTGGTTAATGGTTTTCTTGTGAGTGCTTGTGTGTGGTGATGGTTAATAGGTTCCTTCTTACCCCCAAAGTCTTGTTATATATAAAAGTATATTGTTATATTATTATCTGGATGCCTCGTAAAATGGTTTAAGCTTTCGAAAAGCGCTTGCTGATAAATGGATATCATGGAGGTCCATAATATTTGTTTGACCCTTTATCCAATATGAGTCAGCTTTAAACAGATATAGAAAACAAAACAATATATCAGTAAAAAAGAAAACGTTTGTTTACTTAGACATACCTTTATTTCACCACTATCATCAGCAGCAGCGAGAAAGGATGACTTGGAGCTGCAAGCGATCTGCAAATATTTCCATGTACATAAAGCTTTAGTAAGAAAGGCATGAACAAAACAAAAGGATTAGTTAGTTCTGACTACTGTACTAAAGGCGTAGATGCAGAAACTCAGAACTTGAGTCTACTGCATTCCTCAAACTTCTAATGAAGGTAGGGATGGGTAGACAAAAAAAAAGTAATAAGTTCTCTTTAAGAGAAAAAATTGGAGTATAACAGGTAAAATGTGTTTTCTAATCACTTTCTTCTTTTTACATTTTGACTAGAGCATAATAAAGGAATCGATTAATGTTTATTTGATACAAAAGGTTTAGCTCATAAAGAGAGGAAGACGAACTCTCCAAGCTAAAGACAGACAGAGAATCCTCAGAGTTACAATCTTAAAGATATGCTTTAAACAAAATTATCACTGAAATTTATCGTCGTAATGAATCCTTCAAAATTGAAAATGAATGTGGACAAGTAGATAAGGATTGATTCAGATGTCTACCAGTAAAATTCCATTTTCTGATCTGAGAGAAATGCTGTTTCTTTCTTCCCACTATTATTAAGGACTAACAACAAACATCATTACTTGACTGTAATAGGGTCCTGATCATTGTCCTTGACATAGGAACTTCTATATCAGATTATTGATGATGAAAATTTTGTAACGCCTTGATAAACAATGAAGAAAGCCATATTTGATGGGATACTCAAAAAGAAACTAAATAAGAAAAGGTATTCTAACATTGTAGCAGAAGTGGCGGAAAAATGGCTTTCAGGGATTATATTATTTAACTATGATAACTACCTGGTTTATCTCTTCTTTGTTATAGTTGTAGCTTTGCAGAGGTTTCGAGGAAGATGCCTACAAGGTAACAATAGTTGGAATAGAAAATAAGCGAAATTTATATAACGGAAGAGAAAAAAGAGTTCTGCACAAACATGTACCAAAATTGACTACCATGTGCACATCGAAACAAGTAACTTCTGTTCCCGAGGTAGCATATACAACATCTTCACTTCCTGGAACAAAGGAAATTCATATAAAGAGGGAAATGATATAAAGCCTAAACAGGTGTCTGACAGGGAAAGAAGATTTATTCACGAGATCAGAATACTAATGTAATCCGAAGGACTAAGGCAACTAAAGATATGAGAGCTTACCAGGCTTGAAACATATGGACGAAATAGGGTTCTTGTCTAGATCCATGACGGACACCACATCCTTGCACCTCATGTCAAACCAGCAAATGCAACCGTCCTATTTCCATTTGATCATGCCATTAGTTAAACAACTTCAATGCACATAACTAAAGAACTCGACTCCATAACTTCCAGTGACATGCCACAAAGTACTAACAGCTGCTAATCTTTCTTTTATTTTCTTTTTAACAGGTGGTATTCAATAAGAGACGTGAATATGATATCGCATTATTCTTTTCAAGAAGAGAAGGGTAGTGAAAACAATAATGAACTAGTGAACTAGTTCTAACTTAACATAAACAAAACAAAATTAAAACGAGAAATTGTAAATAAATGATTTAGAACACAACAAATAGAAGCATTGCTGGAAGAAACAAGATCAGGAAACATAATTTAGATTTAAGGGAAATGGGCCATCGAGAACTTCCATGGCCAATCCACATAAGCCGAGTCCTTTAGGAACTAAGTCGTTTTTTACACACGGTAGGTGGTGGCTCAGTTGAGCTCCTCCCTCATTTCTTGTTTATAATCAATTAGGGTTTATGATTCAACTCCTACTATCTTATTGAACAATCATGAAATTGACATCTTATATCTAAATGATTCAACTCTATCAATGTTCCTGTTTTCTCATTCGATTCTACCCATTATAAATTCAACGAACAAGCATTAGATTCACCAATACAAGAGATAAATTACTCATTGTTCATATCAATATCATTTGAAAACATCTGGAATTGCATAGACAAGACATTGAGAAAAGGAGTTTGAGAAAGTAATGAGAAAGAGAAACTACCTCGCCTGAAGTGAGTATGATACCAGGGTTGTCGCGTGAGGCAATACAACAGGTGACGGTGCCCTTGTGACCTTTCAGTCGTCTTGGCGTCTCCATTACTCTCTCTCTCTCTCTCTCTAGAAGACGACTATTTCAAGACTTTTACGCTTCTCCAACTATCCGTTTATATTCTAGGGTTCTCTTGTTTCTCGCTTTAGAGCAATTGTCTTGTTTCTCGCATTGAATGGTCGTGTGTTCTTTTGCATTTGAGTTGTCAATGGTACAAGCTGGGATGCTACGTTAAGTGGAGTGATGGCCGTCTCTTGTGTCATCGGGATAAGCTCAGTAATTAGTTGTCGGATCCTCCTTCTAGCGTCAAACTGTGAGGAATCGAACTCATAGGTCAAGAAGTCAAGAGGACCGGGACCGTTGACCAGAAGTCTGACCTTCACCTGTTAATATTGTTATGGGCACCGACGACGTCTTTGGGCTCAACTTGTGATAAGAGACAAAACACACATGACAGTGAGATCTTTGGGGGGTATCGGGGTGGTGCCTGTCAAAGGGACTCTGACGGTCAAGTCAATAAGCTTGCAAGAGAAATATGAATACGTAGATATTATCCTTGGAATGTTATCGTTGGTGGGATGGTCGGAGTTTGGCACGAATCGTGGAATGACCGGAGCTTGATCTCTACAGGTAGACTGACTTGGTTGGAGATCAGAGAGTGCGACAACCTATGAGGTATGTCCGTGGATGAGGCAACCCTGGTGAGGTTTGCCTTGTTTGGAGGTATGCATCGTAGATAAAATGGAAAGCTTTAAGGGTCTGACCTCGTAGATAATCATGCGGGCAAAGTAAAGAGTGTCTGGCCTCCAGGAGAGATAAAGTAGCTTGCCTACTTCGATCGTCAGGAGAGAGAAGGATAGGTCGCCCTTCCTTGATTGAACGGTTGCCCGGTCATCCAGACGAGAGAAAGGGAGGTCGCCCTTCCTTGTTAAAACAGTCGGCTGGTCGTCCAAGAGAAAGAAATGTAGCTCACATGAGGTTTGGACAATTGACGAAAGAGAAAGTAGTTGGTTGATTGCCCGAGAATTTGATGTATTAGGTGATAACTCGATATGTTTGTCGATGATCAGAATACCAGATGTCTTAGTCGATCACCAGATGATCTGTATCAACCTTGGTTCAGACATTTTATAGTGTCTTGGGTCAACTGTTACCCGGTGATAACTCGATATGTTTGTCGATGATCAGATAAAAGTGGACATAGTAACCCCCTCCCCCAACGGGTATATTCGGGATATCGTTACGTCTCCCTAAACGGATATACGGAGGGAGGTCTGCTGAGGAGATGAGCGTGGACATCTTCATCCAAAGCTAGATGTGCTTGCGCATTTTAATGTTCTTTCGGGGGTGCCCGAAGGTAAATGGGTATGGCCCATTAGCTGTTAATTCAAGAGTTTGGTCACTGTGTAAGCCCATTAATCGTGGATTTCTAAGGGCACTTTTGGTGACGTATTTTGGCCTATATAAGTTATGTAGGTATATGATCTTCCTTAGTTTGTTATATGAGCAGGGTTCTCATTGTGGGGACATGTACCTCCACAGACCCTCTTGTAGCATCCCGCCTGTTCGTACATATATATTACTATAGATTTTTTTAGTTACATATTATCACGTCAAAGTTGATAATGAATTTAGAATGCTTTTTTGAATTCAGAAAGATTCACCAATATATATACTAGTATTTTTTTGGGGGTATTTAGCGATACCCCCATCTCTAATGTCCAATTAGGGACACCCCTTTTTTAATTAGATATTAGGGATACCCCTTTTTTGTACTTAAAAGTACAAAATTACACTTATTCTTATTGTTTCTTTTTTTTTCTTCGATATCTTATACCTCTTAGATATTATGCTTATCAACTCTTATTTTCGATAGTTCAACAAAAAAAAAACTCTTATTTTCGTTTCTCATAAAATTTTTTTTCTCTTATCTATCTTTTTTTAATTTACCAACAACATTTATCAAAAATTTAAAATTGACAAATCACAACGACCGACATATTATATTTTCTTTTCTTCCTTTCATATCACTACGACCGACATAACACTCTAACTTTGGTCTTCTCGTGAATTTTTCTATCTAGTTTGTAAATTCACGACTAAGATAACACTCTAATTTCGCTCGTTCTAGGAATTTGCAATCTCATTTGCAAGTTCATTGAGTAATTTCATTTGAAATTTTTTATTTTTTGTTCGATTCATAATCTCAATTTTCATTTGTATTTTTTAAAATGTATACGAGTTATAATTAATAAAAATAACAATAGATAGCAAGAGGTTTTCTTCAAATCGGTCACATACATCAATTTTAACGTAAAATAAAAAATAAGAATAAGGGTAGTTGTGTATTTTTATGTCCAAAAAAAGGGGTATCCCTAATATCCAATTAAAAAAGGTGATATCCCTAATTGGACATTAGAGATGAGGGGGTATCGCTAAATACCCTTATTTATTTTAGTTACAGTGAATTTTTTTCATAATCTCAATTAGCCAGTTCTACTTTGTTTTCGCGACTCATAAACTTCTCTGTATATGCACCGCTCCAATATGCGGGCACCACTAAGACGTAGTTGACCACAATAATCTATCTCGAAAGCCTTAGTGAAAAGAGATCTACCAGACACTGGTTGCCACCTATAAGAAGTTGTAGGTTGTGTTTGATAGACATTTTTCTTGGGAAAAAGGAAATTTTTTTCTCAAAAATGTCATTTTTTCTTATGTTTGGTAGTTCTTTTAGGGAAAGAAAATAAAAGGGCACGTGACTCATTTTTCCTCTACATTCCTCAAAAGTTGAGAATCTTCTTACCCATGTTTTATGAGAAAAAAAGTTTCTCCTGACTTTAACCCCTTTAACAGATAAAAAAATTGCACGACAAGTGGTGCAGGACGACATTAACAATTTAACAGTCATCTCACTTACTGCCCTCTCTCTCTCTCTAAAACCTTTATGCTAGCCCAATCTCTCTCTTTCTCTCTCTCTAACATTATGGCTAGTGATTGTTGATTATGTGTCCTAAAATCTGAATTGGAAGGTTTAATGGGATAAATTTCTTCATGAAATGGAAAGGGAAGAAAATCATGTTTATGGGTGATAAATTGAGTTTGAATCAATGAGAATCATTACTTTGTTTCATTCATGCCTCCCAAAGCAAAGACCAGAGTTCTGAGAACTAATGTTTCTTTTTCTAAAATAGTTGTGTATGATCTCTCTCTCTTGAATAAAAGCAGCAGTGCTCTGAATTTGTTCTTTCTTTTTTCATTAGTCTATATATCTATTATATAAAACGCAATGTTTTTTGCTGACTGGGACAAACCAAAAGATAAATCTAACCGTCCGTTGTGTTTTTTCTCAGATATTAGCCATTAGATCTCTTACCTACCTAAAAAAACACATTTCTTTCACCCACTTACTCAATATATTATACAAACCCACAATAAATTTTGACCGTTCGATTTACACAGTTAAATCTCAAATTATAACCATCGTCGTAAAATTAATGACAGATTAATTTTATACTAATTACCATTTTCACAATTTATTATCTCCATAACTTTTTCAATATTTAATTGTGTTTTAGGTCATGAAATCATAATCCTTAGATCTTAATCCCTAAAATCTCCTTAAATCTTAACCCTTGATATCTCCCTCATAACCTCTCTATCTCCATAAAAACGCAATGTTTTTTGTTGACTAAAACAAACCAAAAGATAAATCTAACCGTCTGTGTGATTTTTCTATTATATAAAACGCAGTGTTTTTTGCTGACTGGGACAAACCAAAAGATAAATCTAACCGTCCGTTGTTTTTTCTCATATATTAGCCATTAGATCTCTTACCTACCTAAAAAAACACAATTCTTTCACCCACGTACTAAATCTATTATACAAACCCACGATAAATTTTGACCGTTCGATTTTCACAGTTAAATCTCAAATTATAACCATCATCGTAAAATTAATGACAGATTAATTTTATACTAATGACCATTTTCACAATTTATTATCTCCATAACTTTTTCAATATTAATTGTGTTTTAGGTCATGAAATCATAACCCTTAGATCTTAATCCCTTAAATCTTAACCCTTCATATCTCCCTCTTAACCTCTCCATCCCCATAAAAACGCAATGTTTTTTGTTGAATGGGACAAACCAAAGATAAATCTAACCGTCTGTGGTGTTTTTTCTAAGATATTAGACATTAGATCTCTCACCTACCTAAAAAAACACAATTCGTTCACCCACTCACTAAATCTATTATACAACCCCACGATAAATTTTGACCGTTCAATTTCCACAGTTAAATCTCAACCCTTAATTCTTATTTCAAATTATAACTACCATCATAAAATTAATGACAGATTAATTTTATACTAATGACCATTTTCACAATTTATTATCTCTATAACTTTTTCAGTATTAATTGTGTTTTAGGTTATGAAAACATAACCCTTAGATCTTAATCCCTAAAATCTTAACCCTTGGTATTTCTCTCATAACCTCTCTATCTCCATAATTTTCCAAAAAATAATTGTCTTCAGTTATAAAAGAAGAAGATTAATGAATTTTATCTCCCAATTCTTTCTCTATACAGTATATACTTTCCTCCTACAATCTTTTTTTCTTACACTTCTATCTCCCTCTTTCTTACTAAATTTCTCATTTGTTAGTAAAAAAAATTTTTGTCGATGGTTCAATATTAGTTTTTCTTAGTTGATTTAGTATTAGTTTTTCTTAATTTTGTTAATATGTAATTAGTAATGTATGATTAATACATAAAATTCAGTATATATAGATCTTTTATTAATATTGTGCATTCTCAATAAGTTTACTGAATTATTTAATTGTAAATACAATTGTTGTATGGTAAATCTCCTTCTCTCTACATGTATTTCTTTCTCTATCGATCTACTTTATTTTCGCGTTCTATGTTAATCTTTCTAAAGTGAAGAATTTATTTATTTTATTGAAGTTTTGATTTTCAATCTTTTTGTATCGTTTCTACAAGATATGAAAAACATCTATTTTGAAGAGTTAGTTGTTATTCTTTTTCTGATTTTACGATTTAAATATATTCTCTTTTTTACTTTTCAAAAAAAAAATTGAGATGAGTAAGAGTCAATTAGGTGGTAGTCTTATAATCTTTTAACTAGACTTTACAAATTATGTAAATAGATAGATACGTCTATATATATATATATATATATATATATATATATATATATATATATCTTTGCCGGTAAATTTTTAGCAGGATTTTCTTTGTTATAAGTTTTCTCTTGATTTCTTCTTTAAATTTGAATAAAAATGAATTTTTTTTATCAATATTCTTTAGAACAATTCGAATTGCCTCTTATAAAAGTAAAATGAATTTTTACCTTCATTATAAGGTCTGAAAACTTCTGTGAATTTTTATGCTGCTTCCAAAACTAATTATCGATTTCAGACTTTTTTGAATTAAACACTATCAACTTATTCTTAATTTTTTGTTTATGATCTTATGTTCGCCAATGTTCTTTTGTGTCTTATTGTTTGTAAATGTGATGTACTTCGTATTCATCGGTAAAAAATCATTGACTTTCTATGATTTGCAAGACACAATTGTCCATGCCCTAGAGGCACGGGTTATAACTAGTATATACATATGAAATGAAATGAAGTTTTATGAGTAGGTTTTCTCCCTCTAAAAGAAGAACTACACTATAAAAC
Source organism: Eschscholzia californica (assembly GCF_041429995.1). Taxonomy (NCBI): domain Eukaryota; kingdom Viridiplantae; phylum Streptophyta; class Magnoliopsida; order Ranunculales; family Papaveraceae; genus Eschscholzia; species Eschscholzia californica. Next base: position 25,825,989 of record NW_028238420.1, on the reverse strand, counting down.
TAGAGTTTCTATTGAGATTATTTCATTTTCTTTCTGGATGAACTGAAATAAAAACACAAAGTGTATTATCAAATTGTAAGAACAAAATGATTACAGAACCTACAAAATATTGATTACATGACTCTTGAGAAGTAGAACAAGAGAAGAAGCCCTAGATAAGGATCCATGGTGAGCTCTAGATAGTGATTGAAGGTGAAATAATAGTGATTGATGGTGAAGTAATAGTGATTTGAGCTAAGTAACAATAAGTAATTAATTGATTGATAGACGTAGCCTCATTATCTTTGTACTTTCACTCTATAAGTTCTCTTAATCTTTTCTTTGGTTACCTATTTACACGAAGGAAATAGAAGATAGTGGACAATTAAATTCTTGAATTTTTGGGTTTATAGTCCAAAAATCGGGTCCTAATAGTAGATATACTCCTCTCTAATCCTATAAAAGGTTTTAAAACCAAAAAAATAATATAAATGGATATCTAGTCCATTTGGTCTCATCTAGAGAGAAAACACAAATCTCTAGAATAAATATTATTTCATAATCCCTAATTTAACCTTTCCATATTTTATAACTGATTTATCTTCGAAATCTATGCATATCTTTTTCCATATTTATTTTCCATATTTCTCTCCAATCATGTTTCTATTCAAAGTAAGGATATCTTCATTATTATCTCCCATATTTCTCTCCAATCACGTTTCCATTCAAAGTAAGAATATCTTCATTATATTCAGTAACGGAAACTCTGTATTTGATCTCTCTAAACCCGATTTAGTTGACAAACCTCCATTAAACTCAGAAAATCTTCTTTTTCTACATTATATTGCTGTCCAAATTCATCATTTACCAGGTCTAATACTTTCGAAATCTTTATAAACACCATTGTTAGTATCTAATATTTCTTCTTATAACTAAATCCTAATTATTTCGCTCTATTATAAAACGTATCAGATTTATGATACATATCTTTAAGATCTGTTTACTAATTCATTAACTTCGAATGTATGATGTTTATTTTCTCTCTCTAAAATTTTCATAACTGTTTTAGATCTTTATGTTTATTCCTTATTCAATGATTCATAACTAAAACCCTAAAATTTTCATAACTGTTTAAGATCTTTATGTTTATTCCTTATTCAATGATTCCTTCAAAGTTAGTATGTTATGTTTGCATCCAGTGATAATATCATATTTCTTTAGATCTATGTTTAATCTTCTGTTGTTTCTGATATTTCGTGAGATCAGATTATCAATCATCAATCGAATGTTTGATGTTTATTTTCTTTCTCTCTCTTAAAATTTCATTTATGTTTTTGATCTTGATGTTTAATCCTTCAACTCGAGTTTGACATTATAACAATCAATCATCATAGCAGATATCTTTAGATTTGTAGTTTAAGCTTAATGATATTCTCATTTTTTTTCTTCAGATCTAGTTTTCAATCCGTACGGATTTATGAAACATTTGTTCTTTCGTACGGTTACTCATAACAGAATTTACAATACATGTACTGTATCGTAAATTACCACAATTTATAGTAAATTATGAGTAATTTAAAGAACATTACCCGTGCTTTAACATCGAAACAGTACTCATTTCATTAGTAGAAATACTTCGTTTTACTATCAAATCTCGTGTACTTTGCAATAAAGTATATATAATTTACGTATATCTTCATGTTCTAACCATTATGTATATAATTTACGTATAAGTGCACATAAATTATGTATCATTTATTTACCATTACGTGTACTTTTCACCCAAAACAGTAGCCTTGATAAGTTTACCAAACTACTCCAAACCTTCAAATGTTGTCAAAATTTGACAAACATTATATATAATTTACGAAACTGTACATGTAGTTTATAATACAATATATGAGTTTTTTTCTTTAATGTATGTGTATTTATGTGTGTAGATTTGATATACCAGATGAAATTTCAAAGAGAATCATCAAATCAAAGTGAGTCAACGAAACTAATGGAGAGTACATGGATGGGCACCATTTTTGAACCAAAGAAGATTTTGTACTTTTTTTTGTAACAGAATGTAAAGGATGTATAATGCAAAAGAAATTATATGTAATGTAAAAGAAATTATGTGTAATTTATTGAACAAGACCCACATACATTTGATAAATTATGTTGTATACTTGACAAATGATGGTTTCCTCGTCATAATTAATACATAATTTACGTATTTGTTTTATAATTTGTATTCTATGTGTATTTACGTATAAGTAAAAACGAAAACATTTGTTGCTTTAATGTTCCCAAAAAAATATACTATTTCCAAAACTGAAAGTTAAGTGAGGGAAAGTGATATATATGTTTTGTATATTAACCCCCAAATCACGCTAAATTGATCCTAGAAAATATACTATTTCCAAATCTGAAAGTTAAGTGAGAGAAAATTGATTTGAATCGAAAAAAATTTACATAGTAAGAGAGAGAAAATTGATTTGGTTTCTAAATCTGTAAAGAGAGATAAAATTGATTTGGTTACGATTTTTGTTTTGAATTGATTTGGAAATAAATTTGCTTTCCAAAACGGTTAGAAGATAGAGAAAAATCAATTTCGGATTTATACGTTAGTTGCTTTAAATCCCCTAAATCACGCCCACATTAGAAACATTTCAAATTCACCCTGGAAAATTAAAAATCCCGTGATTTTTGTAAGAGGGACATGGACGGTAGTTCTCTCATAAAGAATGGGTTATTATGTCCATAATGTAAAAGGACTAAATATCCATGTTTTGGGAAGATTGGATCATAAACCTTTTTTGAATATTATTTTGGTCTATATACCCACGGACCCTAAATTCTTTTCTCTTAACAAACCGAACAATAGAAAATGCGAAAAATATCATGAAGATAGTGTTTCTTGGTGAAAAATTTTTTCGGAGTAAATTTTTCTCTATTTTTTTTCGTTTCCCAAAGATGGTATCAAAGTTGAATGATTGGTTAACAAGTTGAAGTAACCAATCAACACTATATTATATCATTGGCCGAGGGCCAAACTAACAAACTACTGACAATGTGAGGGCAAAACGAGAAGAGGCGTGATTCAATGAGCTCGAGCTCATATATCCTATATGAGCTCGAGCTCATTGACCGTTGATCTTTCTAGATCGACGAGATAAAGAAAAAGCACAATTGTACTCTTTATTGACAATTAATTATAAGACACACTTTGTACATTTAATTACAGAACTGCCACCATCTTTTCCGTTCCATATGCTCGATCCCACTCTCCATCATCCTTTGCCTCCTTCGCCCTACTTCTCTTTTCTTCATCATCATCATCATCATCATTTAAACCTCAAATACTCTTTATTGACAATTGATTATAAAATGGTATAATCTGGAAAAACCCATTAAAATTCTTCAAAAACAAACCATTAAATCAAGAGAACTGGAACAAAAAGTAAGGGTTTTTTTTAGAGAGAGAAAGTAATCAGACCTGAATCGTGTGGTTTGGAGAAATTTAGGAATCAAATACTCAAAAAACATAATCAGAAGAAACTTAGGAATCAAATACTCATAACCCATTGATGAAAAACTACTACCCATTTATGAAAAATCAAATTTATGAATAATCATAACCCCCTTATGAAAAATCACAACTCATTGATGGAAAATCATAACTCATTGATGTGAAACTCCTAAAAAAAAAGCAACCTAGTACAACAGTGAAGCAAGGAAGAAAGAGATCATCTCTCTTTGTCTTGAAATACCAATTCGACCATAACAAGTTAACGACAACAACACCATTAAAGATATAAATAATCTCATCACCATTATTACCCTACTGATCTCACCGCCCATAATGAACAACAATAACCCTAAATCCAAAACCAGATGAACCGAAGTTCAAAAATCATTAATTTCCCTTCCACCACCATCAACAAGTGATATATACACTGTTTTACTCCCTCCCCACTTTTTTTCTCTCTCTAGAACTAGATCTAGTAGTAGAAAGAACTTTTTCCCCCAAATAAGACTCGATTCCTGGAAGTCCAAATGGAGTAATTGATGTATTTTTAGTTCATTATCTTCTGATTGTTCAAACTATTCAAAGGAGTTCATGAGAGATCATCAGACACCAGGCAGAGTGGATTATGTTCTTCATCAGTGGAGATGAGAAGGAAAATAAAGTTAAGAGACGAATGTATGAGAGATGAATGGGAAGATGGTGGCAATTATGTAATTATATATATAAAGTGTGACTTATAGTTATTTGTTAATAAGGACTACAGCTGTATTTTTTTTGCCCTTGTTGATCTTCTTAGATCGACGGTCAATGAGCTCAAGCTCATATGTGGAAATATGAGCTTGAGCTCATTAAATCACGGCTCAAACGAGAAATCCCCACACCCAAATTTCAATTGATTGATGAATGACGTGGCCTGAGAGAACAGCTATTCTATGCTAAACACGTGTCCATTCGAACAAGCACGTGACCTTACGTGTCACGCTACCTTCATCAGCTAAACTCTATATTCATGGAAGATTCGTGGCTTATAGATTGCCAAGTCAGCACTAAAGCCTCCAAAATTTTCTCATCCTCACTTCCTCCTAGTACACCAAAAAATATCTCTTCCTTTTCCTCCTCCCGTTTCCAGCTTCCATAAAACCAATACCACTCTCTCTGAATTTCTCTCTCTCTAAATTTCTCTCTCTAGATTCTTTCTCCGTCATTTTATGGCTCAATTACTTACTCCTGTATGTACAGACGCCCTCAAATTCCATAACCCCTCACAATTCTTCGATTCCTGGCGCATTTTAGCCAAGACCACCAACAATCACCGGTGGCCACCAACGACAACCACCGCAATAAGTGGTGGAAGACGACGTGACTTTAAATTAAGAGCAGTCGCTGAAGAATCATCATCGATTTCAAATGAATCGATCGCAGATGATTATTATGCTGTTTTAGGGCTGGTAAACTTCCTGAACATTCGTTTCTCAAAATTAAACTTGTAATCTCTGTCCTGTTCATCTGAATTCTTACTTTAATGGATTCAAATTAGAATTATTAATTGTAAAATTTAGTTGAAATTAGTAAGTTTAGCCAAGATTTCGATTTGATTGAATCTTTTGGATGGATGAAACAGTTGCCAGATGCAACGCCGGAGCAGATCAAGAAGGCTTACTATAGTTGCATGAAAGCTTGTCATCCAGATTTGAGTGGAAATGATCCAGAGACCACAAACTTCTGCATGTTCATCAATGACGTTTACGAGGTTAGCTTTACTCTGGAATAGAAAATCTGACTTTGAAGGCGTTTTACTGTAACGTCAAAAAGGGGCTATCAGTGTATTTTCGATAAACTAAGGGGCTACACGGGAAGCTGGTCATAAAATAGGGGGTCATTTGGGAAATATTATTGACACATTAATTGATCATAATTGCACCCCCGCTCCACTAAGCTTTGTTGTTTTGAGGTGAATCCGGAGGAACATGAACCAAGCAAGAGGAAAGCATGCTCAGGAATTTAATATAATTTTGATGTATTAATAGTATTGTTTCAAAGAAAATATGTGGAGATTGATCAGATCTTTTTCCCCATGGAGTTACGACTTACGAGTGTTAAATGCATGTATTTGTTAATCAGGTTCGACCCATTTCTCGATTGATTCCTCAGCTCACGCCTTTAATCGCGTTAAGTTGCGGGGTGTATGAGGATACACGTGTATTGCATTTTCTACATAACTAAAAATAACTAATGGCAGCACAGACTCTCGTCTTACTAAGATAGTACGCTATATATGTTTTCTCTGCAATTTCAGTGAGCATATTGGTGGGTTTGGGTGGTGTACTTCTATAATTATTATTTCCAATACAGTAAATAAGTATCATCTTGCAGGTGCTTAGCGATCCCGTGCAACGTAGAGTTTATGATGAAATTCATGGATATGCATTGACAGCAATAAACCCTTTCTTGGATGACACCAGTGTGAAAGATCATGCATTTGTTGATGAGTTTAGTTGCATAGGTATGAATTGGTTCTAATATCAACTAACATTGCCCTCTCTTTTTAGCTTAACAATTTTTAATAGCCATATTTTTTGGAATTGGCGGGGCAAAAGCAATTGTTAAAGTACCCTGTGTTTTTATTGTCAATGCGACGCTTCCATGGAAAATGTAGTGTCTGCATCGTCTATCAATTACCTAATAGTAGAATAACATATGTAGTTGATTAGTTTCCATCTATTACTTTATTTGCATTAAATACATTTGAAACATATATCATTGGTATCAACCAAATACCACTGGAGCTTTTCATTTTCTCCTGCATTGGATTTCATTATTGATGATTAAAAATAGAAATCCATGTTTCTTACTTGGTGTGATGGATAAGATGTTCTATGTGCTTCCAGTTACAGATCCTGAACATGGATTATAAATCATTGTCTGATACTCCTTGTACGCAGGTTGCAAAAATTGCGCAAATGTAGCTTCAGATGTATTTGAAATCGAGGAAGATTTCGGGAGAGCTAGAGTTTGCAAACAATATGGGGATCCTGAGTTGGTTCAGCAGGCTATTGATAGCTGGTAAGTCCAGGATTTAGCTGTACTGAGCTACGATCACGGTGTTTTTTTTTTTTTAGAGGTCTTCCTTAGTTTTATAGTTCACGTAAATAAAATTAGAAGATATATAGTGTAATGTTAATCAACTACTTTTTGGCGAATTTTGTTCTTGACAGGAAATCAGTAGACAATATACTATGTCTATATGACTACTATATGAATCCATAATATCCATTCACAAAGAAATTGGCACAATTATTTAATGATGAATCGTAAATATCCATTTATTAACTATTTTGGCGCAACTTCTGGAGATCTTTAACTAGTTTCCCTGCTGTGGAATTGATGAAGGCATCTCATTATGTTCATCATTTGACATGTCTCATCGCTTAGTCTCAGTTTACCTCATAAGTTGTATGAGTGTGAGAATAAATTCTTAATGGCACTAAAGCTATGCAACATGGATATACAGTATGAGGTGTTGGATATGGTGGCTGGAAAAAAATCTATTGTGTGGATGAGTCACACATGTCTTGTTTATCGTCTTAGTTATTAGTTCCTTTATAAACTTACTGTTTTTTAACGTTTAGATCAACCATTGTTGCATTATAAACCTAACACGTTGACCTAGGCTGTATTTTATGTTCCGAGTACGATTGCTTGCAAGATCACACAAGATGCCTGTACAAAATGTCACTTTAGGTCCAGTAAACAAAGTTTCCAACACGAGCTCCTTAGTATTTAAGGATCTGAGTGGTAAAAAAAGGGTATCTATGGTCAGTGCCACATAGCATTAACATAGTGAAGAGACAGTGAACCCATATCACGCAGTTTGCCTTTCTTCTCACGATGTTATTTATAGGAATTTCATTGCAGAGATCATAATCCTTCTGCATAATTGCTAACATGTTCAGCAGATGTAGTCCTGACCTGAAAAATCAAACAATTAATATATCTTCTCGAAACTCGGAACCAGACCGGTGTGCAAATCTAGCAGTTATGTTATGCCTGTTTTTCTTGTGCAACTTTTAATGGTTCTGTTTGTCCACTGGAAAGTTTGATACACGTTAGCCAAGTCTAGTGCTAATGCATTAGATCACCCCTGTGTTACTTCGACTGCTTTCAATTTGAGCTAATGCGGCATGTTCACGACAGGGATCAACAGTTTAGTTAGAATGTTAGAACATATGTGTATGTGAAAACCTTGCAAGTGATTAACTTAATCTTCTGCTTTATCAGCCCAGTTGACTGCATTCATTGGACTTCTGCTGCTCAAGTATCTTTACTTGAAGATGAAATGCGGCGGGTAGAAAGAGTAAATGTAAGATGCCTATTTTATCCATCCATTGTTTCAAATTTTTGTTTAATTTTTCTATTTTGAATTAAGTTAGAGTTTATACTAATGAACTTCATATTTACTTTATATGATTTAAGTTATTCCGTAATATGTTTTAGTAGGTTTGGTAAAATATTAGGTTTTCTTGAGGAAGTGGAAAAATTATTTTGATTTTCCAAAAATAATGGCCTGGAGAAAGGATTTATAACCGCTTCTACACCATAATGCTTAGTGTGTTCTTTTTCTTCTTATCTAGAGTAAGGAACCTACTCAATGCTCTCTCCACTCCACTTAACACGAAAACTCAATAGTCTTCAAAAGATTAGAGGCAAAATAAAACAACGAAACACGGTCAGACTTCTCGAAACTTTAGAATGACACTGCTGCTATAGAAGATCAACTATTTTTAGAGTGCTTGAAGAGGAGAGTGGTCCCTGAGAGAGTGGGAGGCAGGATAGTGTACGCCTGAACCGCAAAATCACTTCATTGCATCACTAAAGCGGGACAGTCAAATTCCTAAACAACTGGAAAGATGAAAAGCACTAGTACTAGAGGTGGACATGATTAACAGTAAAGATATTATATTTATAAAAATTCCAAGGTCCAAGATTCATGTTAGAATTTTAACCCCAGAACTTCTACGTGCCCAAAAATAAGAAGTAAAGCTGAAGTACGAAAAATAAAGGAGAGAAGGAAGAACTCGGCTTAGTTAGCATAGTCTTATTCGTGTCTTGAAATGACTGATGATTATTGATTTGGATGTCCTGATTTTTTTTGTATCACTAGATTTTTATGCCCATACCTCCTTAATAAACTAAAACTCTATTAACCAAGAAAAAAGAGAAAAAAAATCTTCCTCTTTCTTGTTTTTAGTATTTTGTTGCTGCTGGAGCATAGTAAGACATGTTTAGAAATCAGGAGCTTCATGACAAGCAATGAGAATCAGATTTTGCTCCTAAAAACTACGCGAACCTTCTTATTGAAAATATTGTGACATGATTATATCCATTAGGTGTTTCTGTTCTGGTACATGCCCTCTCGTATTCGCTTAAGCAATTACTAGTAACTGCAGTTAGGTTTTCACTTGGATCACAAGCAATTATTAGGAAAGGAAATTACATTGGTGAAGGCTTTCAGTATTTTTCATATGCATTTTATTATAGCTAAGGGTAACATGGCTAAAGCATGAACTTTATATGACTAGGTCGCGCTGATGCTTGCTGGGATGGGAGCCTCTTCTGATGTTTTCAGAATGGTAAGACCACATTTGTTCCGATATTGACTATAAATATTAGTTTTGTATGGAAGTGGTTTTATCAGGTCTGTTCTTGTTGTTATATCCTTTTATCAGGATTGACTGATGACTCAGACTTGTTTTTCTGAACAATTTGATTGAATAAAAAGAAATTCATACAAAGCCACCGGGTCTTTATAAAAGACGAACCCTGATTACAAAGAACGAGCTGAAAACCCCCAAATTGCAAAGTTGTACTAAATGCTTCCAGGTTTTAAACTAAATCTGAAAAGAATACAATATTAGCCTATTGCAGCTGTCCACGACAGTGGCATATGGTGTCTTGTATGTTAGCGACTGTTTCTTCTTATCGCTTGCTTTGTCCCAAAATATGATGTTTCTATCCTTCCAAATCCTCCATACTATAGCATGAGGAATTATGTTCCACAATTCCCTCCCTTTGCTCAGGAACTTCAGGCTCTTCCATTAGATTAGGCTCCTGTCTAAGGTTTCAGGCATCCCAAACTTCTTTAGCCTCCGGACTGTGGATCAAGTTCATTGATTTTTTTTTTTTACCTTTACTATTCTGAACTAATTGAGGGGAGGGAATCAACATGTTTTGATTTTTATCCTCCGTAAACATGTCATTCCTAGGGAAAGGTATAAAAGAAGTGCCAGAGTCAAAGTGTCGTGAGAACATTGGTTTTAAATTATAACATCATTGATTTGTATAAAAATGAGAAGTAAAATGTTTTGCGGGCCTTTATAGCTACACTGTTAATCAAATATTTGTTCTGATTCATTATGTTCAAACAATAAAATCCATGTCTTATAACTAACTGCATGTGGCATCACTTGTTTCATCTGCGATAATTGCTAGTAAGTGACCCTGATTGATGTAAACGCGTGATAGAAGCTTCAATGGAGGTTTACAATCATAAAAATAAAGATAAAACACATTTTGTTGGCGGAAGATTAACCAGAGGTTTTCGACCTTTAGAATATAGATAAAACACAACTAGAATTGTACATAGTTGAAATTCATAAATCTTCAAATAGCTTCAACAAAGTCATTTAATCCAATTTAAAATTCATAGTAGGAGCTCTTTCATGCATAACATGGTGGCATATGTTCTTTTTTTTTTATAGAAAACTATTCTGAACATACTAAAGTTAGTAAAATTTGGGATCCAAGATTTTACAGTAGGACTCGTTTTGGGCATAAGATAAGTTAACTTACTCAACAATGTTATTGCGTACCGCGTTCCCGATACCCCATGCCCTTCTTGGGTGGGTTTGTGATCCAGTATGCAAAATTAGCTTACCGGAATATTTAGCCTAAATTAACCCGAACTCATTGTAAAAATCTATAAACTCGATTAGTTGGGTACTTTAACTACAAGAACTTTTATAATTAACTTGTTAGATTGGGAGTAGGTGTATCTATTATAAATGCATCATAAAGAGTATATATTGCCTAGGAAAATAGTCGAAAACGTACTGCGATAGAAAATGGTGTACCGAGGAGGTATACCCCTAGTGTACCCGATACTCACATGGTAGCGTACCGCGTACCGGTACCCCAAAATCGGAGCAATCCGCGTACTAGATAACATTGTTCTTAATTACTCTCCTAACAGTATTATGAACCTCATAGTATTAAGAAATAAAAAATAATTATAAATTAGTAAAGCAACAAACAAATACATGAAAAGAAAAGTAAATAATGATAACATCAAAGAAGAGACTCTTCAATGTTTGTGGTCAAATCCCATGGGAGTTCTTCATTCACCTTATTGGTTGTGATGTATATCCTGTCTAATTGTTATTGAAAGGGCAGTATGTTCAAACTATAACTTGTTAGAACTTCTCTTCTATGAATATGAACAAAACGGATCAGAGTCAAAAACCATGGTAAGGAAGTACCAAATTCAGAGTGTTTGATATGGCACGAAGTACCAACACACTTTTAAGTAGCACAAGACATATTTTTGCGTTGGGATGAACTTATGCTCAATACTTTCTTAATTGGATTGGCTTGCTTCAGAGGCCTTTTAGATATTCAGTTTTAGATGATTTTCTGGGTTATGCTTTTCACCTGTAGCATAACGAAAAGCAATTAATTTCCAATGTGACAGGCAAGCTCTCGGTGGCAAAAGCGCCAATCCAAAGTCCTGGTATGCAAATCTAACCTTTGTGAATTAATAGCTTAGCATTCATTATAGGATTTAAAACTAGTATCAGTCTCATTTGTCTATTCTTTACTGGATTCATACCTACTTTGACATATCAGTCTTCATTCTGTACCTTTAGTTTATTGCGATAACATCAAACTAGTAGGATATTAGTGTCCCAGACACATTTTTATTTACAAATCATGCATCAGTAGTATAAGCTAAGCATTTTATGCATATAGAGAAGTTTTCATTTTTAGAATTCTATAACCTTTAATGCAGGAGATGGCCAAAATAAGAATGATGAATAAAAAAGACACTGATAAATCGGAATCATACTGGAGTGACCTGTGGGGAAAGGCTAAAAACTATGAAACTTCAGGTACCACGATTGTTCAATTTACAATTCAAGTACATTTTGTTCTTGTTTTATATCTTTGACTTCTCTGTCAATCAAATTAATTTCAACTGTTTATTCTTATTCTGCATTTAGTCAGCAACTATTTAACATAGATCTACATGTTATATTTCTGCCCTGATTTTCTAGATTGGTCGGTCTTGCACATGATACACAATAATTCCGGTTATGTTGTTGTTTAGGAAACTAGATTAGAAGAGAAAAAGGGGAAAAAGTTTTTCATTGGTCCAGTGTTGTTGAAATTTTTTCCCATAACAAAATAAGGAATAATCGTTTTTTCTCTTCAACTTAATAATATTACGAATTTTTCATTTCCTGACTGTTCTAGGTAGAAGTACCACAAGTTAGCCAGTTACTTTAGTGTAGGAGCTTCTCTAAGAACTATTATACTGTATTAATATTAGCAAAATATTCAGCCTTGTATGTGGGGTGGGACGCTGGGCTGTGCATACTTGTGAACTTGTTTGCCCTGGACCCTGATATTTATGGCTTTAACTGATTGAAATCTTAGTCGCTCTACGAGTAGTTGGGCTTGAGAGTCTGTCTCTAGGCTAAGGCCATGTTATTGCCCTGCCAAGTTGAGTACCATAATCAATTATGAGTTGAGATCCCCAAAACTTGAAGGTAAGCTCCAGACACAGTAACTATGATCATCTATTAGTTACTCACCATTATGCAGCAAAAATTTAGAATTGTTATTTACATATTTACACTCTTCCTCTGTCCCACGGATTGGGTTTTGTCCTTGTTCAAAACTCATGTCCTCCATCAGAAACATGATACTCATTCGCTCAGTAGTAGTTGATGCTATTATATTGTTGACATTGATTGCAGAAGAGGAAACAAAGGAGCGAGCAAAGCGAGCAGCAGCTGCGGCTAGGAGATGGAGGGAATACTCGAGGAAGGGCACAGATAGACCTCCAACCTTCAAATTGCCCGAGACAATAGCCAATAAAGACTAAACCTTTAGTAATTTCTCAACCACCCTTGTTAGAATGATTCTTAATAAAGTGTAAGTATTAGCTGTCCAATATAGTAATGAAGCTCTATATCATGTAACATATGTAAAATCCCATCCCATGTCTATATTAATGTGACTTTACCAAAATTACCATAATGTAATGACATCAAGAGACTCGAAAATTATACCTAAATCATACAATTCTCTTGCTTAGTTCTTGGTCAAATACTCTTTTGCAGCTTCCAGTGAACTCAATTAGGAAACCCTAAGAAAGAAAACTAGATTAAATCCCTAATTGTTCAGGACTGACTTTCACTTTTGTTTGTAAAATCACATCATGAAAGCAAATCAGAAAGCTTGAGAAAGAAAATTAAATAAAAATCTACTTTTTATTGGATCATATCATTGGTTAGTTACAGATATTTCTATTCCACCATTGACACCCCTGTTAACAAACCCTAACCAAAAAAGTTAAATTAAATTAAAGAATTGTAAGAAAGAATAGAATTAGGATCTTCATCTTTGTTCCCAATTACAAGAACAAATAGAAAGTTAAAGATTATCAGTTGGAGATAGCCAAGAGTGCTTAAGTTTATCGGACAGTGCAGGCAACAGCATGAGCCCACAATTTCAGATGGTTTTTCATAGCCATTCCATCACTAAGTGGAGGCATCTTCAACTCCATACATACGTTTCGTCCTCTTCGAAATCTAGGTTTTACAGGAACCAGTATATAGTTCATCCTACTAAGTTCACAATCATACAAGAACTTCTCTCTGCTCCAATCCATTAGAGGTATGGGTGACTCTGCTTCCTGTAGTTCTGATTCAGCTTCTGATTCAAATTCGGAATAAGAATCTAAACTTGTATAACTCTGACAATAAGTGCTAGTGAAATCAGATGACTCTGTTTCTGGATTTGAAACTCTGGGTGATTCCTGGTTTGATGATTTGGAGAAGTCTAGATGTTCAGATTGATTAGTTTTTTCACCATTGGAAAGGGGAGAAGAAGGCAATGGTGGCAGTGGTGGTGGTGGAAGAAATTGTTTGGGTGGTGGTGGTGGTGGTGGTGATGATAAGATGTTGGAGAAGAACCATAGAGAATCAAACCTTTGAATAAGTTTTAGATCCTCCATGATATTCTTCTAGGTTTTCATAACAGAGAAGAAGAAACCTAGAATAAGGTCAAAGAAGAGAAGGTTTGTCTTTTGAATTAGATTTTGTGGGAGAATCCGAGAAGAATAAAATATCTAATGACAGAAAAACCCTTCACTGAAACTGATATGAAGCAGTAGCCCTGGGGGTAGTTTTGGTAAGTGTTATGAGCCTAGCTGGCTAGGTTTTCGGCCACGGCAACCTATGGGTTGTACTCCAATATCTTAGGGAATATAATGTGTTCAACCAACGGCTATAAATACGTGGACACTTGTACTTTAGTTGCCTTTGCTTTTGGGGAAGCAACAAAGAAGGTTTAGGAAAGTTAAACTTTACTTTCGATGTGTAAACAATTTCATGAGAGAGTCTGACTATACTTTCCAAAAAAAAGAAAGGTGTTTCTAAAGGCACCGAGCCAACAGGCTGTTAGCGGGCGGCTCTATTAGTACCAGACCCAGCAGTTCTTTTTTCTATTAGCACCGTTCAACTCTGTAGGCACCGGTGCAACTCACGTTAACCCTAATGCCTCCATCCATCTCTCATAATAGTTGTTCGAACGACTCAGACGGACAACTCTTTCTTCCCCCCTTCTTCTCAATTTGTCATCCAAGTCAAACAGAAATCTAGGGGTTTTCAAGATCGATTTCTAATGTAAACACATCAACAGTGAAACCCATGCTAACGAACTATTGTCGTTGAGAGTCTGAGAGATAGAAAGAGAAAGAAGAGAGAGAAAGAGGGATAATGAGTGGTAATAGCAGTAATAGTAACAGAAAGAAATAAGAAATCTGTCTTTACCATTTCTTATTTCTCCTTAACTTCAATCTGAAAAGAAGAAAAAAGAAGGTTTTTTTTGTTTGTCAAGATTTGGTTCTTAATTGATTCTAACAAGGGTAAGAGTTAAATAGATAGCAAGGATGAGAAGAAAATGGAAAGGAAACAAGGGTTTTTCTCAACGCTAAGAGCAGATGTAGTGAGAGTATTATCACCGGCGAGGTTAAGAACAAGGATCAGTCGAGAAGTGCTTCTCCGATGTCTAGACTTCTTCGGAGAAAGAAGCAACATATGGGTGGAAATCATCATCCTGAGCCGTTGATCTCGAGATTTGGAAGTTTAAGGCCAATTGAAGAAACATTGACGCCATTAATGGAAGGTCCTGATCCAGATGGGAGTGAAAATGGGGATTCAAAAAGGGAAGGATGGGGACATTGGTTTCCTGTTGTTTTGGAATAAGATGGAAGAAGCAAACGAAGGTGAACATCACCCACGTTAACAACTGGTGCTTATAGAGCACTTGAGTCAATGGTCGTTGACCCCGAGTCAATGAAATAGCTGCCCGCTAATAGCCTTTTGGCCCGGTTCCTTTGGAAGCACAAAATAAAAGAGTGTGCCTTTAAAAATTTTGGGGCTTGTGAATGGCACCTGCATTTTTGCTACAAAAGTGAAATAAAACTTTATTGGAAAAAAAATAAAACGATGGAAATAACAGCTTTGTGTTGTTGACAAACTGTAGTTACATTAACCTGACGAAAAAAAATGTTTCCAACATAAATAAAATGAGGAAAAATATTGGAGGGAAAAACGGTCATGTTTTTTTTTCCCGTGGACGTTATGTTTAGAAAATACGATCATGTCAAAAGATAAACAGATAAGCCGAGATTATCTTCTAACGGCCAGGCCACGTGGCTATCATTAAGTCGTGTTTTATCAATGTATAATTACAACCGGTGATTTACCACTAGTGTTCAAACTTATATAAACAACACTTGTTCTCGTTAAAAAGGGATCTAAACCCAATCCTGAAAATTCTACAATATTAATTTCTAACATGCACATTTAACCGAGTTAAGGGTTGAATGTTTTTGTGAATTTTTCTCAATTGCCTGGTGTGAGGGGTCGAAATCGCGGGTCATGAAGTCAGTAGGACTGGGCCGTTGACCGGAAATCGAACCTTCACCTGTTAATATTTTTACGGGCACTGACGATGTCTTTGGACTTAACCTGTGACAAGAGACAAAAACACACGTGACTATTAGATCCCTAGGACACCGGGATGGTGCCGGCTTAAGGGGGCTCCGACGGTCAAGTCAGTAAGCTTGCAAGAGAAGTAATAGATACGTGAGTGATATCCTGAAATGTTACCGTTGAGGAAAATGGTCAGAGTTTAGGCAAGCTGGCAGAGTGGTCGAAGCTCGACCTCTGCGAGTAGACTGACTTGGTTGGGGAGATAATATGACAGCTTGTGAGGTCTGTCTTCTGGATAAGGCAACCTGGTAAGGTTTGCCTTGTTCGAGGGTACGTATCATAAATAAAGTGAAAAGCTTTAAGGTCTGACCTTGTATTCGTATGTAGATAATCACGTGGGTGATGTAAAGAAGGTATGACCTCTAGGAGAGATAAAGTAGCTTGCCTACTTTGATCGTTAGGAGAGAGAAAGATAGGTTGCCTTTCCTTAACAGAATGGTCATCTGGTCTCCCTTCCTTGATAGAATGGTCATCTGGTCGTCCAGGAGAGAAAAATGTATCTTGCAAGAGGTTTGGACGATCGACGAAAGAGAAAGTGATCGGTTGGATGCTCGGGAATTGGAATGCTAGACGAGTGTCAGGTGTGTTCGGTGATAACCAGATGATCGAGTGTTTTAGTGGAAGTTGGATAATAGTGTTAAGTCTGTACTCAGTTTGTTTGTCAGTGACCAACTGGTCCCTCTGTATGAGAGAGAAAGTAGATTCTCAGTGGGTTGTGTTGTATATGATCCAATGTTTGGGTGTCGGGTGTATTCGTTGATCGCCAGATGATCTGTATCATCTTCTTCTTGCTCAATTTATAGTGTTGGTGATCGACTGTAACCTGACGGTGAGCTATCGTCTTCAATGTGGTAACGCATGGAGTTGTCTCCATTAATACGGATATTGTAACCCCTTAACGGGTATATACCAGATACTGACATCTTGAATGACTGTAACGCCCCCCCTAACGGATATACGGAGGGAGGTTTGGCGAGGAGGTGAGGTCGGACATCTTTATCACGAGCTGGATGCGCTTCTGTATTTTTTGTCTGCTGCTGAGGTAAGGGCAGACCTCTTTATCCAGGGTTGGATGTGTTTTCGTACTTTGGCGTTGCTTCGGGGTGCCCGAAGATAAATGGGTGGGGTCCATCAACCATCAATTCATGGGCTTCGTCACTGTGTAAGCCCATTAATCGTGGATTTCTGGGGGCACTCCTGGTGACGTACTTTGGCCCATACACCCCGGTTTTGATGGAATCGAGTAATTTTGCCAAAACCTAAAGAAAGTTTGTAAAAATGCCATCTTTAAGGTTTTTTGACATTTCTCTTCCATTTTTACCCTTATATAAATGAAAATTTATAATTTCTAGATTACCCTCATTTTTTTTTCTCCACAGCTGAGTTATCTTCTTCTTCTCCTCCTTTTTTCTTCACTTTTTTCGTTCTTCTTTAGAACTAGATTATGGATTTAAATGATCAAATCTAACGAGGAGAAACTATAAAATCCAAGGACACAAAGTCACCCAAATCGAGGCATTTGAGCTAATTTTCCAATGTTTTTGTGGGTTACTTCCCCGAACCACCAACTCACCATTCTAACAAGGAGAAACAATAAAATCGAAGGACACAAAGTCACCCAAATCGGAACATTTGTGCAAATTTCCCAATGTTTTTGGAGCTTACCACCAAGTCACCATTCGAACATCGGAAAACAATAAAATCTAAGGACAAAAAGTTAGTTTCTTAGGGATATTAGCAAAGCCACTCTCCAACATCATAAATAATCATCTCATTTAGATGGCATTATCTTGAATTCCTTTCATGCTTCTTATTTAACTCGAACATAATGTTTTAGGCGCTACACACTTATTATGCATGCAAAAAGTTGATTATGCGCTTCGTAAACAAATATAATAAAACTTTCCGACAGAAAATGAATTAAGACAAAAAATATCAGAAACTCTTCGGTCTGAAAAGAGTTTAGCCATGCACTACTTACCATTTTAGTTTTATAAGACCAAAGAGACGAAATTTTAGATATAAAAAGACTTAATTTTGGATTTTCTTTAGTGATGTTAATGAATGATTATACTGGATACATTGATGGCCGTGGAGCGTGCTTTATGCCTTTATCTACTTAATTTTTTCATTTGGGATATGTGACGTGGCTTTGAATAATAGAAAAAAATACTCCCAAAAGAATTTGGTCAACTTGATATTTTTGGTAGATCTTTTTTTTCGTGAGTATAGACAACAACATCTCCAATGCACGACTCAAATTGAAAAACTCTAAAGCCTCACTTAGAACCATTTTGATTTTTTAAGCCTTTAATTTTAAGATGTCTTAAAAAAAAATTCAAACATTTGAATTTTTTTTTTGAGGATCTTAATTGTCTACTCAATATAGAAACAAAACTCTCCACCTAGGGAAAGACATCTAAATAATTTAAATTTTTTAAAGATGCGATATTTTGAAAATATCTGAAACTCTCTATCTAGGAAAAGACACAACTTATTATGCATGCACACAGTTGATAAGGCTTCCAAAAGAAAACTGCGATATTTGAAAAGATGCTATTTCTTATAATCTCAATTCTTGGACGAATTCTAATCAAATCTGAACCCTCAAACTTTAAGAGAGTAAGTCTCAACCATTAGAGATAAACACGGGAGAGCAAATATTGACCATTGGATGGAGGGGGAAAGATACCCTCCTCCCTTAGAGCATCTCCAATGCAAGACTCAATCTTAAAAAAATCTTAAGTGCCACCTAAGACTTTAGAGTATTTTTTGAGAAAAAACCTCTCCACTGCAAAACTCAATTAAGATCTTAAGATGATGTGGAAGCATTTAGTTTTAAGAGCATCTCCAATGGGACACTCTAATAAACACTCTAAAAATCTAGTTGTCAAGTGTCAAATAAAGATTCTCTTTCCTAGTGTCAATATAGAGACACTCTACATTTGTTTGGTCTCCAATGGAGATGTCTAAAATCTCTTACTTAATACACATGTCCCTCTTCAATTCAATAGATAAAAAGTAGTTGAAAAGCAAAGTTTTTTATTGGTTGGAGTTATAAAGTAACACTTAGAGAGTCTCAAGCAGACACTCTCATTTTAGAGTTTCTCTCTCTAGACACTCTATAATAAATGTGTCCAACTCATAATAAAGTGTCTAACCAAGTGTTCCATTGGAGATGATTTTTTAACAAAAACTCCTAAAAGTCATACGTGACACTCTAAGTGTTAGAGATTGAGTGTCCCATTGGAGATGCTCTAAGATATCTCAACTAGAAACTCTATTTTTGAGATATCTTTTGAGAGTCTTAACTGTCCTAGTCATCAAATTTAATTTTTGGACCAATAGAAAGCTTTTCATTCTCAACCACTTTTTCCTATTGAATGTATGTGTGACATGTGTATCTATTAGATTTTTTTTAGAGTGTTGCATTGGAGGACTTGAATTAGAAACACTCAAGTTAATCATATAGGAAAGAGAATCTCAACTGAGACTCAACACATAAGTCAAAGAATTTTTTAAGTTTTGCATCGGAGCTCTTATTATATTTTTTTGGGAGATGCTAGAGAGCCCAAATTTTTTGGGCATTTTAATGCCCAGCTGATGTGGAATCACTAAAAGACAAGGTTTTTTCAAAGTTTGACTACGGTGGGGACCGCTTTTATTTCTATATGAGGAAATATGTCACCTTCTAAGTACCAATTTCTAAGTCACTCTATCATTTCCCTATTTTTTTTTTTTTTGTTGAGAAGGAGCACTTATTATATAGATCTCAACTAAGACTTTGACAAATAGGACAAAACTAGAATTATTGGTGCTTTTAATGAGTTGTAAGTATACTGGTGAAGTTATTAATCCCCACTAATTGATTAGCAGCCAGTTGCCACCACTTCTATGGCTCCAGCACTATGGCTCCACGTATTGCTGACTAGAAAACCACATTTTTAAATTCAACTTGATTAGTGAATTAAATTATAGAAAATGTTAGAGCCACCTAAGGTCAAATCCAAGTCAGAAAAATCTTAGTCTTTGATTTCACATTAGCTCCCAGATTTGTTTACATTTTGAGTGGCTCTATGTCACCCTTAAATTATATTTCTGTTCTAGTGAAGGATGATCAGCCAAATACATAAAGAATTTGTTGGGAGATCTATTTTATTGATTTAGTCAAGTAACATTGTTTACACTACCATGTGATTTTTTGATTGAATAATGATATCAATCTATCATAACAAATGATAGAGTTTATGTTGTCGAGGGTCGTCGATCCAGCAAGCAGAAACCACATGATTAGAAGTTTAATCGAGCCGACGAGAGAAGACCCACATATTTAGAGGAGCAGAGGAAAATACATTCTTTGTTGTAAGAACATGAATGAAAATTAGTATTAAGAAGCTTCTCATTAGCCACATGCCCACATGTGAAAGTCCCCCAATCATTTTTGTGTCAGAATTCATAACAGAAGATTTAGAACTAACTTGGATTTCAATTCTTTTATTTATTTACACTTGGAAAAAATAAAAACTGCACCCAAAAATAGAATAAGATTTAAAGGAAATTTCAATCATTTAACAGTGGAAGCAACTCTATGTGCCCAAACTTTGAGATGATCTTTCATGTCGATTTCATTTCTAACAGATGGAATTCTCAATGAATTTTTTATAGTTTTCTTTCTTTGATCAAGAACATCCCAAGCTTCAGAAAGATATGGTCTTGATCTTGATATATTCAAACAACTTTCTTGATTATCATCACCAAATTTACTACTTTCATCAACATTATTTTCAGTATTTCTCTTACCCAATCTTTGAAGACCAGGAATAATTGAAATTAATTCTGATGATTTCTTGATATCTTCTTCAGAAAAAACAAAACCCAAATCCATAAACCCTTTTACTTCATCAAATTCAAGATCTGATAAACTTTTACTACTTCCCCTGTTTCTTCTTTTTCTCTCAATCATTCTCTTTCTCTTACTAACCTTATTACTAGGAATGGGTTTTTCATTAATAACATTTTCATCTTCATCTTCTTCTTGTTTTCCTGAGAGAATAGTTTGGAGTCGATGTGTGTGAAGAACTGAATCTGGAGATTGAAATTCTGAACAAATAGATGATGAATCTGATTTAGAAATCAATAGATCATTGAGAGAACGTACATGAGGTGAGGGTAATGGAGAGAATTCCTTGGGTAGGGTTTGAAGCTGAGGAGAAGATTGGGTTTTGAGATGAGTAGAAATTGGTTTCTTTGTGATGATATCTTGATTGAACCAGTAAAGATCAAGGAGAAATAGAACTTCCTCTGTATCAATGGAGATAGGGGCCATAAGATTCTAGAGAGAGAAAGAAAGAGAGATGGTGGGCGGATCCTGACTACCAGTAAGGGGAGCCTTGTTTAACTTTATATAATGGATGGAATGATCAGATTACCCTTGTTATAGGATTAATATTACATAAAAACCTGTTTGTTAATTATTGGTATAATATATCACGTGCTAAATTTACTTTTGGTTAGTTTGATTGTTCCAAAAAATTAATCCTATTTAAGCTTCCTAAATCGGAAAGAGGGATTGGGCCATTGGTCCAAAAAAGGGTACAAAATGAAAATCCCACCCAAAGTTGCTTAAAAATGAAAGGGAGGTTCAATGTGTCAGTTTGGGGGTCAAAATTACGTAAAGAGTCCTTAGAAAATAAAGTATTTACCGTTCATGCCATCGAAAATTACAAAATTGCCATCGAAATTTCTCGGGAAATGATTTTTTTTTCTGAAAAAGAATCTGACAACCCGTCCATCAGAATCTGTACTGTTCAGAAATTTAAGGAACTGCCACCGAAAAATTCCCCGGAAACGAAATTTTTTTCGGGAAATTATTTTATTTACTGGAATTTTTTTTCTGTACTAGACATTTTTGCTGGGCGGGAATTTGAAATTTCGTAAAAATATTTGAAAATTTGGGCGGGAATTTGAAATTTCGTTTGAAAATTTCAAAAAAAAGATTTTGTGACCGGGAAATTATTTTATTTACTGGAAATTTTTTTTTGTACTAGACACTTTTGCTGGGCGGGAATTTAAAATTTTCGAAAATTTCGTTTGAAAATTGGGACGAAATTTCAAATTTGGCCGGGAATTTGAATTTTCGTTTGAAAATTTCGAAAAAAAGATTTCGTTTGAAAATTTCAAAAAAATTTGAAAATTGGAATTTTTTATGTACGGGAAATTATTTTATTTACCGGGAAGAGATGGTTTGCTGGGCGGGAATTTGAAATTTCGTTTGAAAATTTCAAATTTTCAAAAATATTTTAAACTTTGAATTTTTCGTGTACTGGTAAATTATTTTATTTACCAGTCAGTTTTTTTTTTCAGGAAAACGTCAGCATGTCCTGTCCAAGGGCAAGAGGGGAATAAAAAAAAAAACTGACATTTGGACTTGCAACTAATTTTTGGGCAAGAGTGGATTTTTTTGGGTTACCCCCCAGATTTTGGACTGTTGACTCAAAAATCCTAGGAAAAATGGGTTGGAGGCCCAAAAGTTGAGGGGTTAATGAGAGACCGCTCCAACGTGTACAAGAAATCAGGCGCAGGTCCAAAGCGTTAATTTGTGTATTGTTTTCTGACATTTTTTCTTTCCAGATGTATATTTAATGTTTTTTTTTCTTCCTCCTTTATCCTTGCATCGTATATTGATAACCAAACCTTCTCTTTTCTTTATTTATCTCTATAGTTTCTTTATAATTTCTCTCTCTAAAATTTACATAAATTTTATTTCTTCCCTCTCTAAAATTTTATCTACAAATCAATGAAGCAAAGATTAATAGGGTTTTAAGAAGAATTCTGAAGGATTCATCATCAAAATTACATAAAGTATTTCTTGAACAAATCTGGATTTTTTTCTTGAACAAGTTTGGGTTTCTTTTCTTGAAAATAGCTAGAGATTTTGTGTCAGATATCTATTGTAAATTTTCGGTTCTAAGATATGAAGATTTAAGTATTAGTTTTTTTTTCTTATTAAGAGATTTCTGAATGAATCAAATTTTTCTGGATTTATGGATCTTATAATCATAAAATCAAGATGTAGGGTTTCTTAAAAACTAAATTGAATAATAACCAATTTGGTATCTTTAAACTAGATCGAAGCACATACAAAAATTCCCAGTACATAATAACATGTCTAGTAAATAACAAAGGCCGCGACTTTGGGGAATAAAGAAAATTCTCCGGGGAACAAAAATTTAGTCAATAAATATTGACTCATGGGGATATTTTATTTTTAGTCCAAAAATTGACTTGATCAAACATTGCTCCTTAATCTTCA
Organism: Eschscholzia californica; assembly: GCF_041429995.1. NCBI lineage: Eukaryota > Viridiplantae > Streptophyta > Magnoliopsida > Ranunculales > Papaveraceae > Eschscholzia > Eschscholzia californica. Next base: position 25,802,840 of record NW_028238420.1, on the reverse strand, counting down.
TCTTCATTTTCTCTTTCTCTCTCTCTCCCCCTCTCTCTCACCATCTCTCTCATATTCTCTTATTCTTTCCATTTTCTTATCTTAGTCTCTCTCGATACGTCATTGTCTATCTCTTACTATCTCTTTATATTGCTCTCACTATCCAAGTCTCTCGATCTCTCACTGTTTCTTTCTCAATCTCTCATTGTTTTTCTCTCTCTCACACAAACACCGTTCCGATAACGGGAAATGTTCCTTTCGTCGGAACCTGTTTACATAGAGGAGGGTTTTTGGTGAGACCCTCCTCGAGGATTTCGTGGCCACAAAACATTTCATGGCTACAAAATATTTCGTGGTCATGACCACTTCGTGGGTACAAAACTTTTCGTGGTCATGACCATTTCATGGCTACAAAATGTTTCGTGGCCACGAACTTTGTGATTCCACAGGTACTATACAAACAAAGAGAATCAGAGGGATAGAGACTGCGAGAAAGAGACAAAAATATCTACAACGAGAGAAATAATGAGAGTAATCTACAATGAAAGAGAGAAAGATCTAGAGTGAGAACGACAACGAGATAGTCAATAAGAGCGAGAGAGAAAAAAGAGAGGCGAGAGAAATAAAAGAGAGAGAAAGAGAGAAATAGAGAGAGAGAGGTAATAGTGAGTTAGAGAGGAGAAAGGAGGAAAAATAGGAGCTAGCAATGGTGGTGGCCGGAATGGTGGTTGTGTGAAGTTGTGGTGGTGAAGTTGATAATGAAGATGAAGATTAGGGGGCAATGTTTGATCAAGTCAGGTTTTGGACTAAACTAAAATACCCCCCCAAGAATGTACCAAAAACATGGATTCCCTACAGAACTTATTCCCCGGAGATTATTCTTTATTCCTCAAAGTTGCGGCGATAACAAAATGTCTTATTAATTTTCAGCGAAATAGTGTACCTCTTTTGGAAGGAAGTATAGGAAATTTTATTATGTACCGTACATCACAAAATTTCCTATAAATTTTTAGTGTTATAGTTTACCTTTTGGAAGAAATGTACATAATTTTATTTGTGCACAACATTATGTATTATGCAGAACAAAATATCATATAATTTTTTTCTAAAATAATTTGAGAGGGAGAGAATATTTCGGTTTGGAGAAAGAAAGAAAAAATTGAAAGGAAGAAAAAAATAACGTGTCAATATCTTAGTGGATGGCATATTAGTAATTTTACCGAAAAGTAAGAAAATAAGGGATTTTCTCATGGCAAATCAACAAATATCGTGTAAGTACACCCAGTTTTGCTCCATTTTTTCGTTGTCAAGAAACCTGCGCGTGAACCTACAACGAATATTTTGTCTGGACAATATTGGGTTCCCATTAATGGACTAATTTTGGTTCTTTGGCCCAATCCCCCTCCTAAATAGTGATCAACTTATCAAAATTGTCTTACAAATATGGCTAGCTTTCAAATGGTCCCTTTTAGGACTCAACTTCCCTTTCTTGTTAAGAGCAACTCCAACACGAGAGGAACTTACGCCTAAACAATTATTTTTTCAATCAAAATTAAATCAGGGGCTCAGCTTCAAAAATTAACTCGAAAGAATGCATGAAAAACCCAATATCTAGGCCCAAATAAAAAAAAAAAACCACTCGAAAAAATCAATGTAAAAATAACTCATTTTTAACACTTTTTTAATTGTTGACAACATATATAATGATGTTGTTAATAAGATAGTCCTATTTTTCTATAATACCCTTTTTACCCTTCTACGTTGACAACATATATAAATATTTTGTTATAAACTGTTGACAACATATATAATTGTGTTGTTATAAATGTTATGACTTGTTATAAAATATTGACAACATATATAATTGGCGTGACTTGTTATAAAATGTTTACGACACATATAATTATGTTCTTAACAACATATATATATATATATATATATATATATATATATAATGCAATAACCAAAATATTATTTTTCGGTAAATGAATTCGTCAAATAGGAGAGATAATATGCATAGCATTTTAATATTTGCAACGAACATTAAAAAAATGCATTAGTGTCAATGTTTATGTCGAAAGAATAACAAAAAATGCGAAACCATTTCTTTCTTCATAAAACAAATCGAAAAATATTGTAGCCAAGATGTTAGTGTCAGTTAATGTGTCTGTCAAATGAAAAAGAAGAAATGCAACACATTTTTGCAAAACAATTTTTGAGCCAAAACGAATGTGTTTAGAAATTTTCAAAAAGATATTTCACGTTGATTTGAGTGGAAATTTTCATTTCGGGGGTAAAATTGTACTTTTATGAAATGAATTTTTTGACATTATTATTTTGCTTTGGGCCTAATTTCCTATTATCCCCCAACTTTTGGGTTTTATAATTATCCTCCCCAATTAACTGCAACCGAAGAGGGGCTTAGGCTTAAAATTTGTGCATGTGGGAAACACGTGCGCGAGTTTTTGCGGGTGTGCCAAAAATGTGTGTGATCTTGTGTATGTGCGAAACATGTGTGTAAACTATTTTCGATATAATTTTAAAAAAGTTAATTAAAAAAGCTAATTAGATTTTTAAAGAACCTAATTTTAAAAATTAATTAGATTTTAAAAAACTAAGTAAATCAAAAAACTAATTAGATTAAAGTCGAGGCTCCCAACGGTCATGTGAGGGGCTCATCCCCAAGAGGGTGGGATTGAGTGAGGGCGCAAGGACAAAATTCGAATTTTGGGCCTGCGCCCCTCACGGTTGGAGATGGCCTAACTATTAATCTAATTAGTAATTGTTACAAAAAAAACTTCATTTTCGTCAATTTTCATCAACGATCCTGTCAACGACTCAACTTACTCGGTCAGATTTTTTAATTACATAGAATTTAAATTACAATTTTTCTAATCTTTTGTTTCAAAGTAGAGAAAATTTAAAGAAGAAGAAATGATCGACCAGACTCCGACTCAACGATGATGGTAGTGATGATGATTACGACGACTGTTGTGATGGTGGTGGTGAAAGAAGAAAGATGAAGAAATGTCGTAGAAAAACGAAAAGTGAAGGGTGATTTTTTGCTCTCATCAAAGTGGGCATTTGTGAAAATTATGTTGCCTTCTCTTTCTCACCTTTTATTTATATAATCTGGAAAAAAAAAATTTAAGAAGGGTAAAATTAAAACCAAAGCTATATGTCATGTAAGAGTTTGACAAAAAGATCGTCTAACAGTTATTTTGGGAGCTTGTCATTCTTGGGGAACTTTTAATAATTTTGGTCATCTTTAGAGGTCTTAAATAAAAAATATTTCATGAAGTTGTTGGCAAGGTGCAAGTGAGAGTCCAAAAGGATATAACGACAAAGTTTATGATTTTTCTTTTATTTTGTAGGGGTATTAAGCGATACCCCCTCATCCCTAATGTCCAATTAGGGATGCCCCTTTTTTTAATTGGATATTAGAGATACTCCCTTTTTCGTACTGAAAAGTACAAAACTATCCTTATTCTTATTGTTTCTTTTTGTTCTTCGATATCTTATATCTCTTCGATGTAATGTTTATCAACTTATTCTTGTTTCTCATAATTTTTTTCTCGTATCTATCTTTTTTAATTTACTAACAAAATTTATCAAAAATTTAAAAAATGATAAATCACAACAATTCGAAATGAAAATCGTAAATTCTAAGAAAGAAAATTAACTTTCCATTTTTTTTTTCTTTTACGATAAAATTGATGTACGTTACCCATTTGAAGAAGAACTCTTGATACTTATTGTTCTTTTTTTTTTATTAATTATAACTCGTATCATTCAAAAAATACAAATGGAAATTGAGATTATGAATCGAAAAAAGTAAAAAAAAAATTTAAATGAAATTACTCAATGAACTTGCAAATGAGATTTCAAAATTCTTAGAACGGACAAAATTAGAGTGTTATGTCGGTCGTAATGATATGAAAGGGAAGAAAATAAAATACAATATGTCGGTCGTTGTGATTTATCAATTTTAAATTTTCGATAGATGTTATTGTTAAATTAAAAAAAGATGGATAAGAGAAATAAAAATTATGAGAAATGAAAATAAGTTGATAAACATAACATCGAAGAGGTATAAGATATCAAACAAAAAAAAGAAACAATAAGAACAAGAATAGTTTTGTACTTTAAAGACAAAAAAGGGGACATCCCTAATATCCAATTAAAAAAAGAGCATCCCTAGTTGAACATTAGGGATGAAGGAGTATCGCTGATTACCCCGAAATACGGGTGAGGTAAAGACGGAAGAGTATCTCGCAATTAAGGCATAAAATAGCAACATCCATAATAATGCAAACAAATATTTGAATAGTGCTTTAACAAAGCTTTAGCAGTCCACCTCCATTACCATTAATATAGTAATGATGGTCAATATAGTGAACTTTTTTTTAATTATTTAAATTAAAAAAAAGTTATTGCAACAGTGAAAAATAATTTAATTGCTAAAGCAACAGTAAATTTTCTTGTCATTGTTTGATTTTAAGAATGATACGATTGTTTAACGAAAATTCGAAATAGGGTAAAACAAAAAGCAATTCTTTAATAGGAAATACGTCTTGTGAGAGAAACAGTATGTTCGATCTTCATTTCTCTTTTTCTCTCCAAAGTAATGTGTCCATTCCTCTTTCTCTCTTCTATGTTCTTCCATTCTCTATTTCAAAAAAACCGACTAAGTGATAACTTTCAAATTCAGAGAAACCCTGGAATTAAAAGTGGGCAATCCTGAACCAAATCCTGTTTTCAGAAAACAAAGAAGGTTTCTGAAAGTGAGAATAAAAAAAAGATAAGTGCAGAGACTCAATGTAATTTGTTCTAATGAATGGAGTTGACTGCGTTGCGTTGGTAGAGGAAGGGCCGACCCAAAGCCAATTTAAAAATGGGGGCCCTTTTAGGTACAAAAAAAAGTAAAATACAAAACTTCATCTTGCTTGAAGGCGTTTCCGATCCTCTGGCCATCACCACCCAAACTACGTTCCAACCAACTGAGCTATAGGTTGTTTTCTTATTAATAGTTTAGTTCTAATTTTATCTATTTGTGTCAGACAAACCTATTAAACTTAGAAGTAAGAGGCCCTCAAGTATGTCGGGCCCCAAAGCAACCGCTTTGGCTGCTTTGGGCCTGGGCCCCCCGTAAAGGAATCCTTCTATTAAAACTCTAGAAAGAATGAAGGATGGACCTATATACATATGTATACGTACTGAAATATCAAATGATTAATGACGCTCGAATCTATATTTTTTTATATGAAATATATGAAAAGAAATATATGAAAAATGGAAGGATTCTTGTGAACCGATTCCAAGTTGAAGGAAGAGTCGAATATTCAGTGATCAAATCATTCACTCTAAAAATGACAAAGACATTAATGGTTAGAATTTTGTAATTTCGCTTTTTTCTTTTCTTGTTTTCTCTCTTGTGAAAGACATTAATTAATAGTGTAGAAATCGTATCTGTTTTTTTAAATATGTCAAACGAATCAGATTTAGTGAAAAATCACACATCATTTTATTGAGGCTCCGGAAAAAATCGAAGTTTTTTTTAAAGATTTAAACAAGTTGACAAAACATAAAAGAGCTTCAAGATCCGAACTCGATCTAGATTTTCTCTCTAAAAATGGACAAAGAGAAATTTAGAGAATGTCAAGTACATGTGAAAATGTTTCATACAATATAAAGAATCCACAGTACAAAAATAAATCGTAAAAAAGAAAATTTAGAGTATGTCAGTACATTCGCAAATGTCTTATATCTTTTTATATGTCTTATGCATTTAAGGAGTGTTTTTTACATTTGAGCATGTCAAGATTTATCCCATGTAATTTAGGCAAAATATTGTAATAAATTTGTCGGGCTTTATGCCTCTTTCATATTGTCGAGCTTTAGGCCTCTTTCATTATGGTTTAAATTAGGCGGTTATCGTGCTCATCACATTTTCATGATGTATTAATGCCTTGTACCGACTAACGTAGATCGTAGTCGATTTCTTAAAAAAAAAGTACATTAAAAAAATTGTTCATACAATACAAAAAATGCACAGTGCAAAAACAAATTGAACAAAAAAAGAAATATTAGAGTATGTAAAACACATTCGTAAATGTTCTATACATTTTCATAGATGTTTTGTACATTTTGAATAATGTAAAATATTTAGAGAGAAAAATGTTAATTGGAAAGAAAAATAATCTCGAATAATTGAGATAAGAGAGAGAAGAAAAAAATATAGAGAAAAATTAGAAATTAGAAAAAGAAAGTAGAAATTGGAAAGAGAAGGTACTAACTAGAGAGAGACCTAAAAAAAATCTGGAATAGTTGAGATATGTGCTGTGGTTGACATTTAACTTTCGTTTGGCAACACAAAGATATGTAATTTCTTGACTTATTTAAGTAGAAAAGTAAAAAAATTAGCTTGGTAATACGTAAACTCCTAACTTTAATTAAGTTAAAATTTGGCTTTATTATAAAATTCATATTTTTGCCTTTTGACTTCAAAGTTAAGTTATTTTAGTTAAATATAAACAAGAGAAATTCTCTTGATCAAACTTTTTTTTCTTTCTACTAACACCACAACAAAACCTCCACCACAAACACCACACCACCGCCACCGCCACCACATCCACCACCACCTCTACCACCACATCACCTCAACCACCACCGCATGCTATCATGCCCCCATGTAGGGTTATGGTGTCTCCTAGTGTTGTTTAGTGGAATCTCAGACATCTAATGTCTAACACTAGTATCCTCAACATCTCATGCATAAGCTAATAATCATAACTAAGTTGACTAGTTTAGTGATTACCTTAATTGCTAGTTTTCCCTCGAACATTTTCAATCGAATGCGAAGACCAAGAGCTCCAATTGTTGCTCCCTCCTCAAGACACCTGAATGATCAACTTGATCTCCCACCTTGTTGCTAGCTAGAACACCAATAGTGGTTTGATATGAAGAACTCCTTCTTTATGACTACATAGATAGTTGGGAGTATTCTCTCTTTCTTTCTCTACTTGATGTTGTAGAGTAAGGAAGCTCCTTGAGAAATTTCCACACCTTATTCAAGTCCCTAGGAGACCTTATATAGAATCCTAAGTAAGAATCACATTCCAATTAGGTTTCCTAAAAGTCCCTTTTGAATAAGGATTAGGGTTTTAACAAAATAGAAACTAGTTACTATTTCTTGTTAACCTAACCTATGACCGGCCATAGCATGCCCAAAAGGGCAGATCTGGCCGGCCCTATAAGGGTCCCCGACTTGCTAAGGCCGACCCCTTTTTGGGCCTTAAAACACATCTTTTATGACCGGACCAAATACCCTTTATTCGGGCCTTTTGTACTATCTTTGCCTAAACTTCATTTACGCCCATGACACATATTTATGGGACTCTCCTATGATTATATGTCTGGTCCCTCTAGTTATATCATCCAATCAAATAGACATTCTTTGGTGTAACCTGATCTAGAATCCGGTCGAAGTTAGCCGCGAATTACGTAGTAATTCGAGATCGTAGTTGGTTTCCAGCTAAATACTACGACCAGTAAATCGTCCGGACTTGATGATCTTCTTCATCAATTATCCTATCTGATAATTATATTGCTCGCATTGCATCTTTGTTCGAAGGATATCTCCTTAAGACTCCCACTTGTACTTAAAATAGGTGCAATGCTCGATTCCCGTGTCAATTTGTATCCCATTTGATAGGTCACATCTTTCTGACTTTCTTGATCCCGAGCACAACTGTCAAAGACAAACGATTAACTTTTAATCTATTTAAGCGCGGCCACGCATTTTCAGTTGCTACTCATCAAGTGGTCTTGAAACACTTTTTCTAATATAATTAGGATGACACAGTCCATTCTTGTACTCCCACTCAACTTCATGTGTATCCTGTTTTTCTCAGTATCCTATTTTTCTCAGTATCCGCTTTTATAACCTTCTTTTACTGCGCGACGTTTGGTGGAACCAAAGTTGGGCATTCCTTACATAAGATGAGTGGAGCACTCATGTTCTTAGGAATCTCTCAAATCTTGTCAATGAGAAGTGTTACTTTCATCACTATTGGTTTACTTCTCATTTGAGGGTTATCCAGTGTATAATCCTAATAATAACTCACGTAGTCGATTTGAATACTCCTATTCCTATAGCCCATGAAACAACGCAATCTCGTCGGTCTCACGTGCTAGTCTTTGTCAGTCATTGTTGTCCATGCAATGACCTGGACTAGGGAGATGATAAAAAAAATATTCCATGTTCACATAATAGGGTTTCATTCATTAGATCACGTATCTGACAAACCTATTTGGAATGTTTTATAATCCGTGGAATGTCGTCTAAATACTAAACCAAATTTAGACGATGATGGAATAACTAATTTATTTCCGATGAAGAGAGTTTGTAAATTTGAGCCTCTTTCGTAAAACACTTTTTACCCACTCAATTTATTAGTCAATATTGTTTCCAGAATATATCTTATGTCTTAGAGTTATGTATGACTCTCATGCTTTGTCTCAGGTGACAGTTTAGTTGACTACGGATTTAGTCCGATTAAACTGTGCAAATTACCAATTAATTGAAGGTCACTTTCTTCAATTTTGATAATTACTAGTAACCCTTTACTTGCGTCAAAGCTTTAATTTCATTCTTTATTTTGTAGAGTTTGCAACAGTTCCCGGCTCGAAACACTTTCAACCTACTTTCCTTCCATGTCTGGAAGTTTGCATTGACATGTTCAACTTTCTTTCCACTCTAACTCATCCTAGCATTTTACAAGCCTTTTAGGATGTCAGTTGTGGTTTCAGATTGTCTGATCTGAATTCGGATGTTAACGCCTCTTAATACTCCAGTATTCGAGGTGTCTTGGGTAAATGCTAAATCATATCTCACATGACCGATCTTATGCCTATAGCATAACCATTTTTCGCATGCGTGCTTGCTCATCAGGGTCTCCCAGACTCTGAGTCTTGTCGAACTATGCGCCATGAGATTTGGGTCGAATATCTCTTTTAGAGTCTTTCGTATTTGGACTTTTAAGAATCCCAAGTTTCTTATCTTAGTCCTATCATCTTTTGATCTATAATCATAGATCTTTGATGCCCCAAAGCATTTCATCCTTTGTGATCCTTCATTTAGTCGGTTCTCAACTGATTTTAACATCCCTATGTTGATTTCAATCCTGGTATGTACTCTGCACACCGGACTTGGAAACCGTTACTCCAACTAACCTTCTTGAAATCTTGAGATTCAAGATTCTCTTCATTCTTCAGGAATCAAACGTCTTCGATTTCCTCGTCGAATCGAAGATTCCAACTCTTGCCTGCTTTCCTCCCTTGATGGATCTCCGAAGCATGCATGTTTACTAACTCCTGAAGTCGACTACCGTTTTCTTTATTACGGTTTGCTACTTCCTTGTGTTAGCATGGACTCTAACTTAGACTGATGTAAGATCTCGTTCATAGTCTGATGATATGAATCCATGAATTAATCTTCTTTGTCTACTTTTGGGAAACTCCAATATTTCCATCCTTCTCAGTTTTCTCCTTTGAAAACTAATTTCTGTTCAATGGTTTCGCTCCATTGACCAAATGATCAAGTTCCAAACTTGATGAGATATGGATTCCATGATCTATTGGCACCCAACCAATTTTAGAGTTCGTTTCCGTCTCTGTGCAAGTCTATGCTCTTATCTTTTATCAGTAAGATTTTAATCTTCTGAGCTTGTTAGATAAGCTTTAACGACCTTCAGGGCTTATGGACAACATAATACTCTCAACACTTGAGATATTTCTTTATGAGCAACTTTCAACTTCTTGATAGTTCTCAGACGAATTTCTATTCGTCTTGCGCGCCAGGTACGTAGATTCCCATCTATTCTTTACTTTTAGGAACCACGACTAACTGTTCTTAATAGTTTTGTTGCTCTTGGTCGAACACATTCGACTTTTCCTCCCACTTATCCTTCGTAATTAATTATTCTTTTCAGAACTAATTATTAGGAGGATACCATCATGAGCAACAAACACTTTGTTCTCTAATTGGTTGTGAAAAGCCCAAATTTCTTCTAAAGAAATTATGTCAGACTTGCTAATTTATACCCCTGTAATCCTTGTGCATGGGACTTAGCTTTTAGACGGAATTTGGTTACGTGTGGGACTGTGTCTAGACATAGTGTTTTTCGGAGCACAGGCCTTGATTTGTATCCTTAAATTTTATCCTTTTGGATGCTCCAATTTAGATATGTTAGAAGTGTAGTGACGATCAGCCTCTGTTTTGACTAAGACTTTGTTTCTTGTCAATGTGATTCTTTTCTTCTTAAGCGTCCTTGGTTATATTGGACACTCTGTCCTCATTTCTTTATTATTGGGATGATCCTGTTTTATGAGTCACTTGTTAATGTGTCTCTTTTGCAAGTGTAACCAAGTATAAAATCTATTGGCTTAATTGATTAATTAATTTGTTAATTTAACACATTTGTAACATCTCAATATAGAACTAAACTTCTTTATTTGATTCTCCGTAGTACTTAGTACATAGATGATGTTAAACTAGAAATAAAACTAATCTAAATAAGTGCCCAAAGAAGACTTTCATCCCTTTCAGCATCCTTAGCAGTCTAGGTTTTTGCTCCCTCTTGGATCTTTTCTCCTTTAGCCAAATACTCAATTCTCAGCTGCTCCTGTTCATTCACAATGATAAGGGCATTAGGTATCTCATACCAAATTGGGAATTTTACAGTATTTGATAAATTAACTGCCAATACCTGAAGTGGAAACTATTGTTCCATTCTTCTTGTCCTCCAAAAACTTAGGGAAGTTTCTCTTCCAATGGCCTTGCCATCACAGTAGAAACACTTGGTGTCAGAAGGTGGAGCTTTGTCTTAAGGTTTAGCAGCTTTGCCTTTTCCTTTGGATGTTGGTTTCCTCTTCTTTTGCATGTTGTTTTCTTGAACCACAAGAATCTCATTCTTTGGCTCCACCATTGCTATAAATTGCTCGACAACCTAAAGCATTGCATCAAGGTCCTCCAAGGGCTTGTTCCGCCATTCATGCCGTAGTTCATCCAGAACAGATTGAACCCTTTATGAAGTGAACAAAGGATGATATTGTTAGCCGCTCCTAGGTTAACCGAAAAACCCATCTCTTCTAGTTTCGAAAAGAGTTCAATCATTTGCCGAAAATGAGGGCCTACTGGTTTTCCTTCCTCGAGGCGCAAACTCAATAACTTCTTGGTGGTTTCAAACCTCTCCAATCTCGACTTCCTTCGGAGTGACTCCTTAGGTTGTCGACTCATAGTATGGCCTTCCATGTTAAAAGGTTTCTCCTTTTGATGCTCTACCTCTTCAGTAGTTGAAATAACATCCAATCCTGAAATTGAATAGTCTGAGACATCCAGCTCGTTTTCAAACTCGCCATCCAATATGCGAAGTATCTCTCGATTCCTTCCTTCATGGATAGAGTTGTTCAACACCTCTCTTATGTGTGATTTAAATGTTGAACTCGTTTTCTTGCGTCATCTTAAAACTACATGAAAGAATTATAAGGTTTTTAAACTCGTTATCGTTTTTGGAAAAATTCAGTTTTCCCACATTATTCAATATAAAACTGTCCTTGATTGAATAATGTGGTTTCAATATCAAAGTTCTTCGAAGCCAAGCGGACTAGGGCCCTACCTTGAACCACGTCGTCCTGGGTGAGCAAACTACTTCACTGATATACTCTTGACTCTCGGTTGATAGATTGCATTAATGAATGCCTAATCTATCCTTTTGCCTCGACTATCCAAAACTCTTTTGTTGATCACGTTGAGAAAAATGATTTAGACGTGTAGAACTCTGCCATGAGTCTACCAGCATTGTCCCAAGATAAAGGAGGCACCCTGCGAAGGCAGACCCACCTTCCTTGATCGAGGGCTCAAAGGGTGTCTTATTCTGGGTAGGTATTTTTCTTAAAAATACTTTTACGGACTTTTACGTTTTGCCTAGTATGCATTATAGTGAACTATTTTGCCTGGATCACCATCCTCCAACCTCCATTGAATTCACCCGCTCGCCTTTGGATCACATCCTTGAGTTTCTTCGATGGACTCATAGACCCTAAACTCTAATTACAAGACTCTAACGATTCGCAGATCGTATAAAATTTGAAATTAAATTATTAGATCTTCCACACAACCGTGCTTAAAACTAGGGGTGGGAATCGGTCCGGTCGGACTTGCCCGTGGGCAAATTTCATCGGGCTCGGGCGGTCCGGGCTTTACAACATAATGGCCGATTGGGTTTCCGGTCCGGTCCGGGCCGGTCAAAATCCAAAATCAGCTTGCTCAAAGCCCGCCCGAGACCGGGTTTTTTATTCGGGTACCCGGGTATCGGTCCTGTTCGGTCCGGGTACAACCGATTTCCTAGGGAAAAATTAGGGTTCAAAACTAGGGTTCAGAATTAGGGCAAATTATGAATTAAAATTAGGGCTTCTTGTTCATCTTCTCTCTTAGTAAAATTAAGGATAACAGATCTTACAAAAAATAGATACTCATCATCTCTTAAAGAAGAAACAAAAAAGACAGATCTAAAGAAAACATAACAGATCATAAAGAAAATAAGATGATGGTCATAAGAAAACAAGATAGAGAGATGAAAGATAAAGATATGATGATCATAAGAAAACAGATCTTCGTTCTTCGTCTATCTTCGTTATTCTTCTTCTTCGCGTCTCTAAAACCTCCCCATTAAAATATAGACAACTTCTCATTCTTCCTCAAAAATCAAAACAGATTACAAAGAGTGAAAAATCAGTCCTCCTCGAGAGTAGAAACTTTGGTATAAGCAATTTCAAGTTTTGCTCTTAGAAGTGGCGAGATATGTTGGGGGCTTTAAGATCTAGGGTTTCTTCTTTTGCTCATCAATCATCTAAGCTAGGGTTACTTCATTCCATGTCTTCTTACTTGAAGGAGGAGGTGAGATATAAAGAGATGAAAGATAGAGAGATGAAAGAGGAGGTGAGAGTCTGAGAGAGTTCAGAAGATGAGAGAGAGAAAAATCGTTAATGAAGATTTCTTCTTAAGAAAATGTATATACCTAGGGTTAAAACCCTTAATCTAACGTATATCCTAATCTAACGGTTTAAAGAACCGGTCTTAAATCGGACCAAAATCGGGCCGGACTCGGTCGGCGAGCCGGCTAGAGCTTCAAAACCGAGATCGGACCAGAAACTCTAGTCGGTCGGTCTGGGATTGGCCCGTTTGGTTTTCGGGCAGTCTCGGGTGCCTCAGGGCTCGGGCGGACATCGGACGGTTGTCGGTTAACGGTCTTTTTTCCCAGCTCTACTTTAAAAAAGAATGAAAGAAAATAACTTTCTATGACCATACTATTTTCCACATTCACGTCACATGCATTCATATAATATTCAAGGCCAACAATTATATATGCATGATTATCCGGGGGATACTTTTGTCGACATCTCTATGTCACATTACGAACCTTTAAGTCTATATTCGAAGAATTCGACTAATGGTGTGTTCCGATTTTATCTTTGTGATTTCCAAAATCAATTTCTTAAGAAAAAACTTCGTTTGGGCTTTCGGAGGGCCCAGATCAATTTCAAAAAAATTGGTTTGACTCTTATGATTTCCAAAATTAATTTTAAGAAAAACTCATTCTGGACCTTCGGGCGGCCCGAGACAATTTCGGTAAACATTTGGGTGGAACCGGGAAAAAATTGGACTTTCGTCGGAAAATCTCCCACTCGGGTCAAGTTCCGTAAAATCTTGGCCCATAGAGCTAGGTCAAACTCGGAATGGCCCGGGACAATCATTAGTCAAGGCCCAAGACCTTAAGGTCAAGGCCCAATAAGTTGGTCCGGGCAAATCGAGGCCTAGGGTTTGCATAGGTCCGGTCCAAGCCTGGTTCACCCCTAGGCCTACAGTTTGGGCCGACCCTATGAATCGGTTGGCCGAGACTAGTCGCGTCTAGGCAAATGCCGAACGCGTCTTGGTCTCGGTCTGGACATAGGATGCGTCCTGGCCTAAGGCTAGGCCTTCTAGAACGTCTCGGGCAAAGTCCGAGACGTCGCAGGCCATACCAGACGCATCCTAGATGCGTCTGGCTTTGGCTGAGATGTCCTAGGCCATCTCTGTCCAAGATCGAGATGCCTAGGATGGCCCAGACGTGTCTGGTGGAAGATTTGTGCGTCTCTGACCCAGTCTGGGACGTCCCTGGACTTCGTGGGTCACGTTCCAGACGCGCCCTAGAAGCAGGGCACGCATGCTCCAGAAGCAGGGCACGCATGCCCCAGACACTAGTCTGGGACGGTCTCGGCCAGCTGGGCGAGACGCGCCCCAGACGCGTCTGTTCCAACTAATTAGATACTTATAAAAAACTCAAGTTTTAAGATTTCTAAAATCAATGAAAATCAATTTTTTTGAAAACACTTTTCAATACTGAAATCAATCAAAATCGAATCTTTTAAAACTCTTTTCCGATCACCAACTTTGAAGAACAATTTGAATAACTTTAAATCTCATTCAAAATAATCAAATTGAAGTCTAAAACATTTTTAGACATAACTATTCAATTTAATCAATCATGGATTAGTCTGAAACTTAGAAAAAAAAATTAGCTATGTACAAAAGGCTCTGATACCACAGTAGGGTTACGGTGTCTTCTAGTGGTGTTTAACAGAATCTCAGACATCTAATGTCTAACACTAGTATCCCCAGGATCTCATGCATAAGCTAATAATCATAACTAACTTAACTAGTTTATTGATTACCTTAATCGCTAAGTTTTCCCTCGAACCTTTCCAATCGAATACGAAGACCAAGAGCTCCAATTGTTGTTCCTTTACTCAAGACACCCGAATGATCAACTTGATCTCCCACCTTGTTGCTAGCTAGAAAATAAATGGTGGTTTGATATGAAGAACTCCTTTTTTATGACTAGATCGATAGTTGGGAGTTTTCTCTCTTTCTTTCTCTACTTGATGTTGTAGAGTAAGGAAGCTCCTTGAGAAATTTTCACACCTTATTCAAGTCCCTAGGAGGCCTTATATAGAACCCTAAGTTAGAATCTCATTCCAATTAGGTTTCCTAAAAGTCCCTTTTGAATAAGGATTAGGGTTTTCACAAAATAGAAACTAGTTTCTATTTCTTATTACCCTAACCTATAGCCGGCCATAGTATGCCCAAAAGGGAAGATCTGTCCGGCCCTATAAGAGCCTCCGGCCTGCCAAGGCCGAGCCCTTTTTGGGCCTTAAAAATCCTCTTTTATGCCCCAACCCAGATACCCTTTATTCGGGCCTTTTGCACTATCTTTGCCTAAACTTTCTTTAGGCCTACGGGACATATTTATGGGACTCTCGCATGATTATATGTCTGATCCCTCTAGTCATATCATCCGATCAAATAAACATTCTTTGGTGTAACCCGATGTAGGATCCAGTTGAAGTTAGCCGCGAATTACTTAGTAATTCGACAATCGTAGTTGATTTCTAGCTAAATACTACGATCGCTAAATCGTCCAGACTTGACGATCTTTTTCATTAATTGTCCTATCCGAAAAATTGCTCGCATTGCATATTTGGTCGAATGACATCTCCTTCACCCCACACCTCAACCACCGTCACCACCACACTTCAATATCCACCACCCAACAACTACCATTATTCTAACACCATTGGTATTCATATTACCACGCCAACCACTAGTACACCTCCACGACCAAGACTTTGCCCACAACCTCTTTACCACATCCACCACGCCACCATACCATTATACACTACTCAAATCGTCACCAACATCATAATTTAATTACGAGAAACAAAATAAGAATTAACATATGTTACCAATTTAAGTTAATAATTTTTTGACTTATAAGTTAGTAGTTTGCCAAGCATACTTTTGATAATCGTTTTTTACTTAAACAAAGTGAAAAAAATTCTACTAGAAGTAAAAGAACTTTTAATTTTACTTGCCAAACGACACCTTAAGGTCTTTAAAATAATTGACCAAAGATATTATCTCTCTTTACCAATATTCATGTTTCCCCAAAAAAACATTTAACTCTCTCCATACCAAACACTTTTCTTAATCGTTATGAGTTTTTTCTGCTATGTATGAAATATTTTTGGACTAAACTGACAACGACTGAAGCAGTATTCATCGTTAACAACTATATCAATTTGACCATTGACATATCTAAGGTTTCAACGTTTGAATGGTCAAATGCCATCATTTTGCAAAAATAAGAATCAGTTCCATTGCAAACTAGAAATGGGAAGCAGGTCCAACGCGTCAGAAGGGGGGTGAGATTACTATTTTGCACTTCAGTTTTACAAAATTACAAAAGTGCCCCTCACACAAACTTGGTGGTTACTCAAGTTTTTTTCAAGCGCGACATCTGTATTTTCTCTCCCGTATCTCTTCTCACTTTTTATCCTTTCCACGTCTTTTTCTTTTCATTGAGTTTCTCTCTCCACGTTATCTCACTCTCATAAATTCTCTCTCTCTAACTACTTTGTCTCTCTAATTACTTTATCTCTCTAACTCTCTTGGTATTTTATTTTCTCAAATTTTAACACTCCATATTTTTTATCTCAGATTTTTTTTTTACTATTTATGTTTCTATTATTTTGTTATTTCTCCTTTTTAACTAGTTTATCTCTCTAAATCTCTTGTTATTTCGAATGTATGAGACACTTGAAATGTAATGTGCATAATAAAATACACGGATTAGGTTTGTGAAATCACCATAATACACAAGGCATTTGAAAAATATACCAGACATTTTAGAGGATTGTTATTTATACTTTGCATTCTTAAAATGCACAAGAAATTATGCATTTTACAGTACATATCAAAATGTAATGTGCATATTGTAATGTTTCTTGAATAAATTTTGAAATGTACGGGACATTTGCGAATGTACTATAAATAAAATAATTTTTCTTTCATTTGATCATCTAAACACGCGAATATATATGATATTTACTGAATATTTACAAATGTACGATGCATAATATAATTTTTTTCTACATATATTTTGCCTTCTCAACATGCACAGGAAATTTTGAAATGTACGGGACATTTGCGAATGTATTATAAATAAAATAATTTTTTCTTTCACATAATCATCTAAATGCGGGAATATATATGATATTTACTAGACATTTACGAATGTACAATGCATAATATAACGGTTTTCTATACTATGTCTTCTTAACATGCACAAGAAATTTTGAGATGTACAGGACATTTGTGAATGTACTATAAATAAAATAATTGTTCTTTCACATGATCATTTTAATGCGGGAATATATATAGTATTTCCTGGACATTTACGAACGCACCGTGCATAATATCACTTTTCTTTATTCAAAATGTTTTCTAAACTTAAATGGTTTTTCTCACCGATGCATAATATATTCGAAAATTCTGACTGTTAATTAGTTTATCTTTTTTACTACCACTAGCAACCAACATGTACAACATTGTGGGTGATAATGTTGTGACATGTTTCTCTCTATGCCCTCTCTCTCGAAAGCAAAGAAAACTCACTATTTATTTGGGAACTTAAGAGAAGAAGATAGATAACATAATTCCCAAAACCTCCAAAGTTCGGTAAATACACATCTTACCCAGTTCCTAAAAGTGAAGTGAACTTGTTAGAATTTTAGTTGGAGAACTATTTTGTCTTAGAAAACCAGATCTTGAAAATCCGTCCTCATCTTCTTTCTATTGCCATTCACCAAAAACTTGAACAATTATTGCAAACTCACTGTGATGTCGAGGAACAAAAAACAAATCCTTGTACTTAAGGCATAAACCTCATTTAGTATGTTAATGTCGAATTTGTGTTATTCCCCTGATGAAATTGAATTAGCTGAAGAGAAGAAGAAGAAGATGAGGTTCAACTTTGAAATTACGAGATTTTAGAGAGAGAAAGTAAATCTAATAAAATAAAGTTGAGAGAGAAACGTGAGAGAGAAGGAGAAACTGAAGTGTCTTAATTAGAGAAGGACAAAAAAAGAGAGAGAAAGTTGAGAAGGGTAAAAATTAGCGGTGGCAATGGGTACCTCGATTACCCGAAATCGAACCGGAAATATTTATGCTGGTTCTGGATCCTCATTTTCATATCCGATAGGAATTTAATAACAGACAGGTATTACCCGATTGGTACCGATAAGATTTTAATACTATTTCGTTAATAGCCGATGCTTACCGATACCTAACTATAAAACACGATTCGTTGATTCTTTTGCAAATGTTAAGGTTCCCGTTATATATTCTTTGTTAATTATGTTCTAATCATGTTATTTGAGTTTCTCACTTATACATACCGTTCTTAATTGATAATAAAAATGTACTTATAATCAACTTTACGACACCTTAAAATATATAATAATAATAATATTTGTTGTAAATTTTAATAAGTTGTTCATTTATCTCTTGATAACTAGGTTGAACAAAAATTACTGAGTTTTTGAGTGAAGTACAACTTTCCTGATTAGTGGTAAAAATGATTAAATAAAAAGTCTCAAAGAGAACTGATAAATACCCGATAGGTCCCAACACTTTTTATAGGTTCCGGTTATGGATCCTTAAATTATCGAATCGAAATCGCCTAGGATCTGTAACTGTAATTTTTAATAGGTTCCAGTTCTGGGTAGTGAGATACCCAAATCGGAACCGACCAGTTGACACCCCTAGGAAAAATAAAAGAAGAAAAAAGACATAACACCCAAAGCACTTTTTTCCCCTTTAGATACCGCAAAAACTTAAGTTTGGACCTTCTACATAATACATTTCTGACATAAGGACCTGCCCCATATTTTTTAGCAGAATATTAAGCTGGAAATAAGGAGTCCCCTTTTGGACCGCCAACTCATCTTA
Organism: Eschscholzia californica; assembly: GCF_041429995.1. Lineage (NCBI taxonomy): Eukaryota > Viridiplantae > Streptophyta > Magnoliopsida > Ranunculales > Papaveraceae > Eschscholzia > Eschscholzia californica. Next base: position 25,783,972 of record NW_028238420.1, on the reverse strand, counting down.
CATTCTAAGCAGGGGTGAGCAGCGGTCGGTTGCCGATCATTTAGAGTCCGGCCGAAGCCGAACCAATCAATGGCGGTTTGGCTAGATCATCGGCTGAAGCCGAGTCGATCAAATTGTCAGCCGACTTCGTTCGGCCCGGTTCGGTTTGGTTCGATTGACTTCGGTTTGTCGGTCCGGCCGAACACAATAAACCAAATAAAACGTGAGAAAAATGAAATTATTGAAAATGATAATGTTTAACAATGTAATTCCAATCAAAACGTAAAGAGATAACGTATTAGGCACAAAATAACTAAAATCTTTCAACAACCATATATCTAAGTTCAATTGTCTTGTAACTGTCATAGACACATAAATAACTTAAAAAGATAAATTCCATGCACAAAGGTCAAACAAAGTATATAAAACTTCAATAGTGGGGTATTAGTTTGATGGGAGATTGGGAGCTTTGATGTTAAGACTTCACACCTTACAGGAGGCGGCAAGAAGAATAGTTGAAAACTATATGAAATTAGGTTAGATTTTAACCTTTTCACTTAAGGACAAAACAAATAGAAACTTGTAATTCAATGGAACTCTTTATTCTATTAAAGGTTTCAATCCGTAGAATATCCATTTGTTAATTTCCAATCCCTATTTACTATTTAGTTTCAACTTTTAAATACTTATTTTTAGTATTATTTTATACAATATATATATATATATATATATATATATGTATAATAAATATATGTAGTTTGGTCGGTTCGGTTTTGGCGATTTTTAAAATCCCAAGCCGAAGTCAAACCAAACTTTGATCGGTTGATCGGTTTTTCAGCCGAGCCGAGCCGAATACTATTCGGTTCAGCCTAAAAACCATTCGGTCTGATTCGGCCGAGTTCGGTCTGGTCGGTTCGGCCGACAGTTGCTCACCCCTAATTCTAAGAATTGATCTATTTATTTATCTTCTAATTTTTGTTTTCTTCATCCTGATTAAGAGCAAGAATTAGGAAAAACTGAACAAAAATCAATTGTTAAAAGTTGCATTATAGAGGCCAAGAAATATATATATATATATATATATATATATATATATATATATATATATATATATATATATATATATATATTTGTAGATTGAATATAATAGTGTATAATTTGGGAGTCGGCTGGTTTGTTTTTTTTTTTTGTTGAAAGCGGCTGGTTTGTTAGAAGTTGGATAATTATGATAATGGTAATATTGAAGTAGGGGACCTACTTACTATACATATAACATGGAACATGGGGTTTGGAAGTATACTCATGATTCAATCATATGCCCTTCATTAAATTGGCACGTCTGGGGATACCCATGCTGCAGCCTGTCCATATGGAAGTCCAAATCATCACAACAAATGATAGAGTATCTCACATTTCACAGTTCACATATCATGTTGTTTTAGACTAATAATTGCGCAAGGAACCATGGCCAGGTTATCTCCTAGTGCTCATCATATATGTTTCTTGACTTTGAGCTCCTTAGTACTTAGTAGACAGAGTTTGTTCAAAGTTGTATCTAAGCGGGTGGTAGCGGTTTATAACATTGGGGGACACTAAGAAAGAAAATGTTTTATAGACATTTCATAACATTTTAAGACATTTATGTTTAGACAAAATGTCTTTTGAATTGTTAAGCGCGTCTCGAACCCTTGACTTCTCGGATGGAAGACTATACCCCAACCAAGAGTTGTTGACTCTTTAGACAAAATGTCTTTCATATTTTTAGAAACATTCTCTCTCCAAAAGCTCCTAAATTTACACTAAAATGTCTCGAAATGTCCATAAATCAATTTGTCTTGAAATGTCTATAATTTCGTGTCTCAAACAAATAACAAAGACATTTTCGGGACATTGAAAATGTCCACGGGACATATAACACAAACATTTGGAGACATTTAAAATGCCCCCAACCAATAACACGGACATTGGGGGACATGAAAATACCCCCCAATGTCCCGAACCACTACCACCCCTTAATCCCTTAAATTATTTCAGAACTTGATGTTTAAAATATTAAGCTCAATACTATTAAGTTATGTAGAAGAATGTTAAACTTAACAAGTTATTAAGGTCATACGTAGGATTCTTATCTTGGGTCTTATGGGACTCAATTTTGTCACTTTTTCCGCATTGAACTCCAAGAGTCATTACCATTCAATGACATAGATACACGGAGACAAAATCTAGATCAAAGACCAAGGGGACCAATATAATACGAAACCGGTTGTTTTTATTAGGTAATTTATTTACATTTTATGTTTATGTTTTGCTTATAAGAAATGATCTTTATATATATAATTTGAAATAGAGTAATACCATCGGTTAAAAATTACGATTTTGCTTAACCTCATTTTACTTTCATCACTTAAGAGCGTCTTCTAAATAGAGGTCTTTGAGACTAAACTTTTGCTGAAAGAGTCTCGATTTTCTTTTATCGACCAATGTGAAAGGTATTAGTTTTCAACAAAAATAAATTGGGAATGTTTTTGAAATTCAAGTTCGGTATTACTGATATCCAACAAGACTAACCTATACCCTTCATTTAAACTTGAAAGTAGGTAGTATACCATCTCCAAACACGCCTAGAGAAGTCTTGAAATTACACATAAAATTTAAAATTTATGCCATCTGATGAGATGGAACACAGATCACTTGGGTTGTGGTCACGCAGTCCTACCATGAAGCTACTAACCCTTAATTGTTACATGTTAGGTATTCTCATGAATAACGATTATAATGAGAGTCACTACGGCTAGGTCGAGGAGGGCCACTGCCCCCTTTGGCGTAACTGTAGTTTCGTCCATGGTGATAAATCATGAATAAATACGTGAATTGAACAAGTTTTGTAACTACCATCATTAAAGACATCATAGGTCTCATAAAAACCCTTTGGAACAGACGAATCACATTTAAAATTATTGTTTGACTATTGGGAGAATTTCATACGTATAGGGATAAGACCCCCCTGAAGGGAGTAATAGCAAACTCAAGAAGAGTGGTGTCTTTGTGATTCTCATTTTTCTGAAATACTTTTTATAAAATTTACGAATTAAATAATCCTTTAACCTAACATTAAATAACTAATGGATTCAATAATCCTTTAGATCATTTCCATTATGATTAACGTTGAAACTCATTAATTTTGTCCTATAAAGAACTATCCAGATTTTTATCTTAATTTCTTGCTCCCTTTCATTAAAGATCATTAACATTATTTTTATGATAATAATGAGAGGAGTTACATCTTCTGCATTTTCTTTCTCTCCCCAAAAAGCGAAGGCCTCTCTCGATTTCGTCTTCAGTTTTGTAGTTACTTTCCTCGTTAATCGCCTCATTAAGTCTTGAAACCCAAATGATTGAAACCTATGTTTAAGCCTTATATTAATCAAACCAACCCCAAATTTCTTTCTCTCTCTTTTCGACTCAGAACATTTGAGAAAAATCTTAACATTTAGAATCAAAGTACAGAAAATGGATTCTTTAGTTTCGTTTTCAAATCGTGTTTTTTTTTGAATTTTTGCTATTTAAATTAGATATTGTTTCAAGTTTTTACATGTTGAATGTACTATTTCAAAAGACGATGGAAGTCTTGCGCAGTTTGTTACCATCCTGAAGTGACATTGTTACCTCCTTTTTTGAGTTGAATGATGATTTTGATTGTTTGCATACTTAATTTGAAACTGGGTTTTGAATTTGATGTGGATTGATTTGGGGTCATATGTCTATGTTCTATTATTTTCTAATATCCAGTCTAGGTTTTTAAATCAAGTCATGGATCAACAATATGAGTTTTTGTCTTTGTTGCAAATTTACTGTTTTATTAAGGGTTTCTCTCAGGAGGTATATATATATTGGGACTTAATGTTTTGTACTGTCGTAATTCACTTTTTATTTGATGGGAAAAAACGGGCGAGTTGGCACAACAGACTAGAAGTTTTCCCCCGCTTGTGTTAGTTATGAGAAAAATATGTAGTATAGTGGTAGCAATAAACGAAGAATTCAAAGTAAATAAGACAACAACGTTAACGTGGAAAACCTCCTCAATATGAGAAGTAAAAACCACGGGACAAGTAGTCCACTCCAAATCCACTATAAGAAGCAATTGAGTTACAAACTGTTGGGTTATGGTGACCCCTAGTGTTACTAACAGAATCTCAGACATTAGTTCCGCTCTAATGTCTAACACTAGTATGTCTCATGATCTCATGCATAAGCTAATAATTAACTAAGAGTTAGAGATTACCTTAATCGCTAAATTTTCTCTCGAACCTTTTCAATCGAATGCGAAGACTAAGAGCTCCAAGTGTTGCTCCTCTACTTAAGACACTCGAATGATCAATTTGATCTCCCACCTTGTAGCTAGCTAGAACTCCAATGGTGGTTTGATATGAGGAACACCTTCTTCTTTATGACTAGTTAGATAGCTTGGGAATTATCTCTCTTTCTCTCTCTACTTGATGTTGTAGGGGTTGAAAGATTCTTGAGAAATTCCACTCCTTATTCAAGTCCCTAAGAGACCTTATATAGAGTCATAAGTTAGAGTCCAGCCCTAATTAGGTTTCTTAAAAGTCCCGTTTATATAAGATTAAAGAAATAGTCGAAAATAAAAAGTAGTTCCTATTTTCCTTGTTTCCTTAGTTGTGGCCGTCCAAACCATGCCCAACTGGGCAGATCTGGCCGGCCCCATTAGGGCAACCGGCTAGCCAAGGCTAGCCCCAATCCGGCCCTTAAATCTTCAGTTTTATGTTCCGGGCCAAAATCCCTTCTTTCGGGCATTTAGTGTTATCTCCGCCTAAACTTCTTTTAGGCTTACGAGACATGTTTATGGGACTCTCCCATGATTAGATGTCTCATCCAACTAGTCATATCATCCGATCAAATAGACATTCTTTTGTGTAACTTGATGTTGGATCCGATCGAAGTTAGCCGCGAATTACTTCGTAATTCGACGATCGTAGTTGGTTTCTAGCTAAACACTACGACCCCTAAATCGTCCGGACTTGATGATCTTCTTCATCAATCGTCCTATCCGAAAAATTTCTCGCATTGCATCTTTGGTCGAAGGACATCTCCTTCACAAACTATGTCCTCTTTGTTCAATAGAACAAAAACCGAGACTCAGACTCCAAAAGAATCAATTTCATACACGAAGAAAACGTCACAAGAAAGAGTAAAATAACCCAGAAATACGCAGTCCAAAATGATTCTAAATTCACCAGGATTTTAGCCACCACATATGAATCCTCCCGTCCAAACAGTAGAAAAATAAGTCAGGAATCTCTGCAAAATTTCAGCTCAATCGGAGAATATGTCACCGTCGGATTTCTCGAACACCGGAGACTGTATTTGTTGAAAAATACTCAACCCGTGTTGCAAACCTCTTTCTCTCTCCTCTCTTCTCTTGTGTGTTTCTAATTGTGTTCACTTATCTTCTAAATTAAATTAAATGTAGTATTTATAGACCTCTAATGTCTACACTATAATTCCACCGACCCATAGAAAACCAACTTGGGCCCAGATGTGGTTTACTGTTGGATTTTACACCACTCTACTAGTGATTATAGCGGAAATAAGACATCTAATGTCTACACTAGTATTCCCAGAATCACATGCATAAGCCCATAATAATACTAAGTAAAACTAGAAAGATAAATACCTTATTCGCTAGTTTTCCCTCGAACCTTTCCAATAGCTTATGAGAAGACCAAGAGCTTCAAGCGTAGCTCGTCTAATTGGGACACGAGCAATCAACTTGATCTCCCACCTTGTTGTTTAGCTAGCACACCAATGGTGGTTGGAAGAACTCCTTTCTTCTTGACTAGATAGATAGTTAATGGGAATTAGCTCACTTTCTCCTCTCTACTTGATATGGTAGAGTAAGAAAGGTTAGAAAGAAATTCCACACCTTATTCTCTGCCCTAAAAGTGTTTATATAGAACCCTAATGAGAATACACCTCCTCAAAGGTTTCCTAAAACACCCTTTACAATAAGATTTAAGGAAATAGTCGAAAATAGCATCTAATGATATTTTCTCAATTCCCTAATTAGGAGGTGTCCAAACACCACGAAAATTTTCATGCATACTACTGGATATGTCATAAATCTCCCCTAAAAATTTCAGCCCAATCCGATCCCTAGAAGTGCCCGAATTGGCTAAGGCCCCAAAACCCTGTTTTTGGCCTTTTTGTACTATCTTTGCCTAATTCCTTTTTAGGCCTATGAGATATGTTTATGGGACATTACCATTGTTATATCTCACTCCCACTAGTCATATCCTAGATCAATTTGACACTCTTATGTGTAACCAGTTGTGGGATCCGATCGAAGTTAGCCGCGAATTACTTCGTAATTCGACGATCGTAGTTGGTCTCTAGCTACAACTCTACGATCCCTAAATCAATCGGACTTGATGATCTTACACATCAATTGTCCTATCCGAAAAATTGTTCGCATTGTCACCTTGGTCGAAGGACATTTCCTTCAACTCCTTCAGACTCCCACTTGGACTTAGAACAAGTGCAATGCTCGATTCCCATGTCACTTAGTATCCCATCTGCTACGCCACGTCATTCAGACTTTCTTGATCTCGAGTACAACTGTCAAAACAAATGATTAACTTTTAATCCATTGGAGCACGGCCATGCATTTTTAGTTGTTGCTCGTCAAGTGGCCCGAGGACACTGCATCCTAACATGGTTAGGAGGACATAATCCATTCTTGCGCTCCCACTCAACTTCATGTCTATCCTATCCTTCCCAGTATCCGTTTTTATAACCTCCTTTTACGGCGCGGCGTTTAACGGAACCAAAGTCAGACATTCCTTACATAAGATGAGCTGAGCACTCATGTTTTGAGGAATCTCTTCAATCTTGTCTTTATGAGAAGTTTGACGATTCATCATTCTTTGGATGAACTTCTCATGTTGAGGGTTATTCCAGCGTATAATCCCTATTATGCACTCACGTAGTCGAATACACTATTCCTATAACCCATGAAACTGCGCTATCCCATCGACTCCCGTACTAGTCTTCGTGAGTCATTGTTGTCCATGCAATAACCTCGACTAGGGAATTGATAATGAATCACTCCAAGTTCAGTTAGTAGGGTTTCATTCATCAGATCACGTATCTGACAAGCCTACTCGGAGTGCTTTCTTCATCTACGGACTGTCTCATAAATACCAAACCAAATTTTTTCGACAAAATTAAAATTCCTTTTATTATATTTATCGAATGTAAGTAATTACGTACATAAACTCTTTTATGAATCCAAATTACATTTGTTTCCATTCCCCAATGCGCTTTATACCAATGCCCCTCATGTGTGAATCATGTTTGGGATGAGGTAACGGTTTAGTCAACGGATCTGCAACATTGTCATCCGTGTGAACCTTGCAAATGACCACATCTTTTATCTCTATGATTTCTCTAATCAAGTGGTACTTCCTTTGGATATGCTTGGATTTTTGGTGTGCTCTTGGTTCTTTGGCTTGGGCTGTCGCTCCATTGTTGTCACAATAGAGAGTCACTCCCTCTTCTATGCCAGGTACGACACCAAGTTCTATTATGAACTTCTTTATCCAAACTCCTTCCTTTGCAGCTTCCAAGGCCGCTAGGTATTCTGCTTCAGTGGTAGAGTCTGCAATTGTGCTCTGCTTGGAACTTTTCCAACTCACTGCTCCTCCATTCAAACAGTAGACGTAACCAGACTGCGATTTGAAGTCGTCTCTATCCGTCTGAAAGCTTGCATCCTGATGAGACATGAAAATGTCCCGTCTGAATCTCTTAACTCGGGTTAGTTAGTCCATTTCGGGCAGTTACTCTGATGATTTGCTTGTTTCTCTTACTCAGGTGTTTTCTAAGAAGTCAAGCTCAAAAAACGGTTAAAATCGGGAGATTGACACATTAGGGGCATTTCGGTAATTTGGTGCTAATGGTGTTCGGGTAGTTTGGTGTATTTTGATACTAGGATGAAACTAGAATTCAAGACGAACTCGTGGGTGAAAGCGGAAGCCAAATCGAAGTCCGGATGAGAAAAATAGAGAGGGTCAAAGTTTTGATCCAAATCGGTTGACTAATGAGCATCCAGACGACACGTGGTGGACAATCTGACGCAAGATGCAAGTTTCGGTACATAGTCGGGCTATAAGGGACGAATTTCGGGATTCCTTGATGGGTCACAATCTGGTACATTGTGCAGGCGAAGTTTCAGTGGTTCCGGCGTGAATCTGTCGTACTCTATTGCACACGCGCTATGTAGACCCATCTGACGACTGTCCTTTCCAATTCCGATAGTCCCGGTCGCACGGTATCATCAGTTCAACGTATATCCAGCCTGGCATGAGACCAGCAGTCACGTACTGACACGCGACAGCAAGGGATTGGACTGTCTCCTCAGCGTTTTATGATGCACCACGCTACAACAAAGTCTTTTCCATTGACAGCTTCACGCGTTTTGATTGGGGGTATACCCAAAAGCCTTTTTTAGTCAAGGGACCAAAAAGTGATACCCTATTACGGGGAAGGTCCAGGGCAGACATGAAAAACGGATCAGGTCCAAGGCGTCAGGGAGTGGTGGGTCCGACTGAAAAGGTGCAACAAAAGATGTGTCATTTTTTTGCAAATACCCCCATTACCCTCCTTCCCCTAACTCCACAAATATATTCCCTTTCTCTTTCTCACTCTAAAAAGCTTCCAACTTTTAAATATCTCCTGCAATTTTTTTTCTCTTTAACAAGTATAGTTTCCTTTCCATTCTCTCTGTGTTACTCTCTAACCAAAGAGATTTAGGGTTCATAATCCATATTCTTTTAGATATAGAGTTATCAAATACATAAATTATTTCTATAGACTTTATCTCTTTTGAAAACTCAGATCTGACCTCTTTTTTTCTAAGAACCAAGAGAAAATCAAGATCAGAAGACACTAGAAGATCCAGAAATTTGTAGAAATCACAGATCTATAAAGGATTGAGTACGATGGTGTATATTGTTCAGAAAATCAAGAAATCAGATTTGCCCCTTCTAGTACAAAAAAATTGGTGATAGTGGTGTTAGGTTGGTTTCTTTAATATATTCTTGTTAATCTTTGGAGCTGGTGTTTACTGTTTAGAAAATCACGAAATCACTAGGACGGTACAAAAAATTGGTTGTATTTTTGTTGGTCTTTGGAGTTGGTTTGATAAACCCTAATTCTATACAATAATATACGAGTTTTGTAAGATTCTTTACCTTTTACTATGAAGATTTGATAAACATTGAATGGTAAAGAAATCAAATCTGGAGTTATCCTTAACTTGATGTGCTTTTACTATTTTTGCTTTTTTATTTCACATATTTGTTCCGAAAATATTAAAATGTTGAGTGCATAGAATGACGCATTGAACAACTCCTGGTTCTCTTAGATATTGTACCATTTTTTGTTAAATTTAACGTCATAGATATACCTTTACGTGTTGAAATGTAGTGTACATTTCTCAGTTCCCGCTACATTTTACCGTTCCCAATCCGTTCCCACATTTCTTTGTCATGTGGAAGTTCATTGTACATTTTTTAGTTTCATTCGCCTCATATTTCTATCTTTGTCCTTATTTTGTCAAGGTTGCAACGTGAAATCTTTTTCTTAAACAGAGAGTCAGAGATTAATAGATTTTGGAGAAATTTCCAAAAATTTTATAAAAGGGGAAAACACCATGGAATCATTTGGAGACTGATTAAAGATTTTATACCCATTTTGATCTATCTAACCTTAGAATGCATATATAAACAGAGAGAGAGAGAGAGAGAGGTTTCAGCAGGTAATCTTGTAAAATTGATTTGGGGAGGAGAGAAATGGTTAGGTCGGTGGATGTTTTAGAGATGGGGTTGGGCGAGATTGATGGATCGAGTTAGGAGATTATAACTGTGGGCGTGTGAGTTTATACATTTATAGAGAGAGATGGGAAAATGAAGTTTGGACATTGAAGAGAAAGAGAGTGAGACTATGTACATACAAAAATTCCAATATAAAAGTGTCACGTACATAACCAAAGGGCCAGTACATAAAATAATTCCCGGTACACGAGATAATTGCTAATACAAAAGTGACCTAGAAATAAAAAAATGTATAGTTAATAAAACAATTCCCGGTACACAAGAAAATTACCAGTGAAAAATGTTTAGTAAGTAACCAAATGTCCTGTACATTTCAAAATTCCCGGTTCATGTGAAAGTTCCCACGTTTCTTTGTCATGTGGAAGTTCACTGTACATTTTTTAGTTTCATTTGTTTCATATTTCTATCTTTTACCGCATTTTGTCAAGGTTGCAACTGTGAATTTTTTTTCTTAAACGTTTAAATTTTTCAATTTAGGAGTTATCCTTAACTTGATCTGCGTTGACTATTTTATTTTCTTTACTAAAAAATTTCCAGTACACAAGACAATTCCCGGTACACAAGAAAATTCTCAGTACAAAAGTGTTTAGTAAATAACCAAATGGCTAGTAAATAAAACAATTCCCGGTACACGAGATAATTCCTAGTACAAAAGTGACCTAGAAATATAAAAAAATTGTATAGTACATAAAACAATTTCCGGTACACAAGAAAACTCCAGTAAAAAATGTTTAGTAAATAACCAAATGACCAGTACATAAAACAGTTTTCGGTACACAAGAAAATTCCCAGTACAAAAGTGTTTAGTACATAACCAAAGGCTAATAAATAAAAACAATTCCCGATACACAAGATAAATCTCAATACAAAAGTGTCCTGTAAATAAATAATTTCTGATACACAATAAATTATCATATATCGTACAATTACAATGTTTTGTAAATAAATAATTTCCGATACAAGATAAATCTTAATGTAGGTTACAGACTTGTACATGGTACATTTCCTAATTTACAGTACATTTCCTAATTTACTGTATATTCCAAAATGTGAGTAGATTAGATTATGCACATTTCTAAATGTAGGTTGCAAACTTCTATACGGAGTACATTAGACAATGTACTGCACATTTCAAAACGACATGAACTTACGGTTGAAATATCACCAAAACATAATTTTTCAACATATACATTCGTGTGCAATACACATGTCTATTAGTAAATAAGCAAAAATACAGTAAATGTTACAAAATACGGTAAATTGTTTCACTAAAATTATTTATGTTTTGGAAGAAATGTATATGACATTTGATTATAAATGGAATGAAACCTGAAAAGAAAAATATAAATCTGTAGATAAATTTGAAACTTGAAAGACTAATATAAATAGAATGAAATATTTGACAAAAAATAATGCAACATATATCCAAAAAAGAAAAGAACTTTAAGATTTTAAGAAAATATCATACCTAAAATAAAAGAAAAAAATTACAAAGAGAGAAAGTATTTAAAGTACATTTCCTAATGTGGGTTACAGACTTGTACAAGGTACATTTCCTAATTTACAATACATTTCCTAATTTACTGTATATCCCAAAATGTGAGTACATTAGATTATGCATATTTTCAAATGTAGGTTGCAAACTTCTATAGGAGTACATTAGAAAATGTACTGCACATTTCAAAATGACATGAACTTACGGTTGAAGTTTTACCAAAACATAATTTGTCAACATATACATTCGTGTGCAATACACGTGTCTATTTGTACATAAGCATAAATACAGTAAATGTTATAAAGTACAGTAAATTGTTTCACTAAAATAACTTATGTTTTGGAAGAATTGTATATGACTTTTGATTATAAATGGAATGAAACCTGAAAAGGGAAATATAAATCTGTAGATAAATGGAATTAAAAATTTGACAAAAAATAATGCAACATCTATCCAAAAAAGAAAAGAACTTTAAGATTTTAAGAAAATACCATACCTAAAACAAAAGAAAAAAACTCACAAAGAGAGAAAGTATTTAAAAAGAGGAACAAAAATATATTTGTAGAAAGAGAAAGAATTTATTTTAGATTTGAGAGAGAGAGAGATGGAGAGGATGACGGTGGATAATAGAATGTAGAGAGAGAAAGTGGAGAATAAAGTGTAGAGAGAGAAACGTGAAAAGCCGGATTTTTTTATGGCATTTCTGTAATTTCGGGGTGGCAATTTATGTAAATAAGAGTAAAAGTTTCCCTAGTGTTGTAATTTCCCACCATCACTTAATTATTGGACCTGCCCCTCATTCCTTGTGTGCAGTGGGCCTGCTTCTCTTTTTGGAGAAAGGAATGGGCCTTTTGCCCAACCCCTCTACCCAAAATTATTAGATTCTTGCTCTCTCTCTCTCGTCTCTATCTATTCTATCCAATAACAGAAACTAGAAAAGGAGAGAAGTGGTGTTTAGATAGGGAAAAGATTTTACTTCTCTCTGATCTTCAAATCGAGAAAGAAATTTTGAGAGAGATTAAAAGAGAGCTGGAGATGTGAAGATTTAAAAGAAAATGGAAAGAGATGATTTAAAGAATATAGAGAGAGATATTTTCTTCTCTTTCTTCACAGTAAGAGAGAGAGAGAGAATACTTTGAAGATTGAAGATTTGAAACAAGATATTTTCTGGAGAGATGAAGAAGGTAAGAGGACTATAGAGATTTTGGTTGGAAGAGAGAGAGAGGGGTCTGTTAAATACCTCTTCTCTTCTCACTGTTAGATATCTCATCATTGGGGGTCAAAAAGCTCAACTAACAGAAAAATCAGAGAGAGAGAAAGAGAAACAGAGCACCATCATCTTTTATTGTAACATCTTTATTTTCTGTAATCTCTTCTTTTTTGTGAGAGAAAAGAGAGATTCATAGAGAGAAAGAGTGGCTGTAAAGAGATTGATAGAGAAAATTGTAATCAATCAAGAGGTTTAACAGTGTTCATCATCTTTTCTTCTTCTTCTCCTGTTTTCTGATTTTTGTGAGAAAAAGAAAGAAAACAGTGGGTTATAGAGAGAGAAAGAAAGAGTTCAGAAAGAGAGAAACAGAAGAGAGATAGAGAAAAAACGCTTGGAAAATAATTTTCCCAGAGGGAAAGTATTTCGGAGAAGACGAGAAAATTATTTTCCTTAAGGGTGCGTTTGGCTGCCAGTGGAAAATAAGTGAGAAAAGTTCTGTTTTCCTTCCATTTTCTCTTATTCTTCATATTGATTTTAATCTTTGATCATGATTAGCTAAGACTCTTAATCTAGGGTTGATGATGAAACCATATTCGACCTTTTAGAAACATAAGTTATTTGGTTAATTCTTTAAATGTGATTTAATGTCTAAATTGTTTTTAATTTGTCAAGTCGATTATCTTTTCACTATCTATGCTTTTAGGTTTGATGCATCGTGCTTAGGTTAAATCCTTTGACGATGCATACTTATTGATTGATAGATAGTAGTTTGGAAATTCATTTCTCAAAATAAAACAATTACAATTTCATGAGTTAAACACCGATTTTATCGAAAACATCTCCCGGAATCAGGATAGTTCATTATCCAAAATTCTGAGTTATAGGAAAAGAGAATTTATTAGATATTGATTCTAAAAGTGATTTTATTGTGTGGATTCCAAAACCCTAGGCTTTCTCCCCCATTTGAGTTCATTTTCATTCCGTTATTTTATTTTAATATTTTATCACTAAAACAATTTTCAAAACCGTCTTACTTCCAAGTCTTAGAATAGGTTTCACTTAGTCTCTGAGGAACGAACCGGTCTTACCGGAACTATTACTTGACGCCCGTGCACTTGCGGGTGTAGACCTATTTAGGGTAACCTTTTAGGCCCATCAAGTTTTTGGCGCCGCTGCTGGGGACTATGTTTTAAATTTGTTCTATTCTTGGAAAGTTTTTATTTTTAGTAAGTTTTGATTTTAATTTGGCCACTTTGACTTGCTTCTCTATTTTTGGTGTGTAGGGCATTAAGGAGCGAAAGAGAAGGCGCAAACAAGGAGGAGGAGTCGAAAAGAAGAAATTTACAGTTTTATTTTTATTTTATTTTTGGTGAGAGAGAGACTTTAGACTTTCTTAATTTTATTTTTTGGATTAAAGTTTTGACCCTAAATTAGAGGGCTTTTAAATTGTAACCGAAAAATCAAACGAAGCCTCGGGTTCGGACACTCGAGGGAAGAGTGGCCCGGGTCGTCCTCAAAGGTCATAGCCCGTCTTGAACGGGAGGTAATTTCTTGATCACCCACGAATCCCCTGTAAGTGGGTACTTTTGTGCTTGTTTTCCTATATGATCTTCGTAGTGATTCCTTGGTTTTGAAAAAAAAATTAAAAAAAATTAAAAAAAAAAAAAAAAATATTGATGAGAAATGGATAGATCGTGGTCCCAACATAATGGCAGAAGGGACGAGAGTTCTTCAAATCTACCATGGTGGTATTTAGCAAATGGGCAGAATATTAGTAGTCATCCTAGAGACAATGTGCATAATGATGGTCGTAGGGATTATTACCAACCTCAAGAAGGTTATGAACTATATTATAGATATCCTGACAGATCATCTTACATGCATTATAGTAGAGAGTCTTATGCTCCAAATGTGTCCCAACCTAAATGGGAAAACATTGAAACTAATGACTCTTACATGCATTATAACGAAGAATTTAATGCTTCACACGTATCTCAACCTCAATGGGATAACGGTGAAATTATTGATCCTTCATCTTCAGCATCACCTTCGTTGGCCGAAACTATGAGTATGTTAAAGAAGGTTCATGAAGAGTCTATGAGTGCACTAAGGAGGATTAGTGGAGAGTCTTATGCTCCACACGTATCTCAACCTCAATGGGATAACGGTGAAAAGGTTGACTCTCCATCTTTAGCATCATCTTCGTTGGTCGAAACTATGAGTATGTTAAAGAAGGTTCATGAAGAGTCTATGAGTGCACTAAGGAGGATTAGTGGAGAGTCTTATGCTCCACACGTGTCTCAACCTCAATGGGATAACGGTGAAACTATTGACTCTCCATCTTTAGGATCATCTTCATTGACCCAAACTGTTAGTAATCTTCAAAAGAGTACTTTCGAGTTTTGTCAGACTTTAGAAGAAAAGAATGACAATACCTATAGAACTCTACAAGAAATAACAACTAGTATTATAGAAGAAGATCACCATGAGAATGTAGAGTACGGTCCACAGTGTCCTGTGTACTATGATGACGAGGATACAATTTTAGAGGAGTATAGTTCTCCCGACAACATCGTTATTGAGAGTAAAATCTCAGAAACGATGGATCCCGATATTGAGATATCCTCTCATTGTATCGAACTTGAAATACATTCAGACCATAATGAAGAGTTCACTAGAGTTGAAGATGATTTGAAGTCGTTTGACTCAACTGAGGATGATGAATCATGGTTGACCAATTTGCTAAATGAGAGGATTGACTCGCCTGATTTAGGCGAAGATTTAGAATTCTTTAGGGACACCGATGATAACATGATAAAAGAAATTATAGAAGGACTATCTAACTCGACTTCTAGGGATTGTGAGTCTGATAGTAGGGTTTCTGAGTTTTTACTTTGGTGTCCCTAAAGAATTCTTTAGGGCCACGAGTCTAGCTTTGAAAACGCTGACATTTCCATCCTTGTCAGTTTTTACTTTGAAAACCCATTTGCATCCGATTGGTGTTGCTCCATCGGGCAAATCGATCAAGTCCCATACTTGATTTTCTGACATGGAATCTATTTCCGATCTCATGGCCTTTAGCCATTTTTCGAAGTTGGGGCTCGTCATAGCTTGGTTGTAGGTACTCGGCTCATTATCTTTTAATAGTAAGACATCTGTTTTCTGAGATAATTCTTGGAGCCTTTGTGGATAGATAGGAGCCGCTAAACCTCTTGATATCTCTATATCCGTGTTTATTTGTTGCTCATATCGAATTTCATCGATATCTACATTTCTCCCACTTGTCTGATTGGAAAGGAATTCCTTTTCAAGGAAGACACCATCTCGAGCAACAAACACTTTGTTCTCAAATTCGTGGTAGAAGTAGTAACCCCTTGTCTCTTTTGGATAGCCCACAAAGAGACATTTGTCTGATTTGGGTGCGAGTTTATCTCCTTGTAAACGTTTTACATAAGGCCGCGGCTTTGGGGAATGAAGAAAATTCTCCGGGGAATAAATTCTCGAGGGAATCCAGATTTTTTTTTAAAGTTCTCCGGGGAATAAATTTGTATGGGGAACACAAAATACATTTTTTTGAAAGTTCTCCTCCATCTCATCACCTCTCTCTGCCACCTAACCTTCTCGCCACCTCATCGTCTTCTCCGGCGATGGTCGCCGGCCAGCCAATTAAAGGTCTGCAATTCTTGTTGAAGGTCTGTTCACAGACCATTAAAGGTCCGCAATCAGACCTTTGAAGGTCTATTTGCAGACCTTTAATGGTCTGCGAACAGACCTTGTTGAAGGTTTGTTCGCAAGCCATTAAAGGTCTGCGAACAGACCTTCAAAGGTCTGATTGCAGACGCTTTAGTGTTCTGTGAACATACCTTTGAAGGTCTGTTCACAGACCATCTAGAGATCTGGTTCACCAGATCTAGAGAGAGAGAGAGAGAAGAGGGATTTTGAAAAAGAAAAAAAATTTAGAGAGCGAAAGAGGAGAGAGGAAAAAGATAATTTTTTTTTATGTTTGAAGTTCGCCGGCCGGAAAATTGACCGGCCGACGACCTTTGCCGGAGAAGATGATGAGGTGGCGAGAAGATGAGGTGGTAGAGAGAGGTGATGAGATGGAGGAGCCTTATAAAATTTGTTTTATTTTGAATTCCCAAAATTAGAAGCCCCTTAGCAATAAAAAGAAACATAAAAGTCAATCTTATTTGACTAATTTTAAGAAAAATCTTTATTCCCCGGGGAGTTTTCTTTATTCCCCAAAGCCGCGGCCTTTACATAAACTTCGCATCCCCAGACTTTGAGAAAAGACAACTTTGGAACCTTTCCAAACCATAACTCATATGGCGTCTTTTCTACGGCTTTTGACGGAGCTTAGTTAAGTGTGAAAGCAGCCGTTTCTAGAGCATACCCCCAGAACGTGTTCGGAAGATTTACTAAACTCATTATAGATCGAACCATGTCTAACAAGGTGCGATTTCTCCTTTCGGAAAGACCATTCATCTGAGGCGTTCCTGGCGGAGTGAGTTGAGATACTATACCACAACTCCTTAGATGATCGTCAAATTCTTGACTCAAATATTCACCACCTCGATCGGATCGAATGGCTTTTATTTTCTTGCCAAGTTGATTCTCTACTTCGTTCTAAAATTGTTTGAACATGTCAAACGATTCGGACTTATGCCTCATCAAGTATATGTAACCATAACGAGTGAAGTCATCCTTGAACGTGATGAAGTAGCCATAGTTACCTCTCGCCGGAGTACTCATTGGTCCACATACATCCGTATGTATGAGCTCCAAAGGTTCTTTGGCTCGGTCTCCTTTTCCTTTAAAAGAAGACCTCGTCATTTTACCCATTAAACATGATTCCCATGTGTCATATGATTCTAAATTACACGAACCTGGAAGTCCATGCTTACGGAGCTTCTTCATGCGTGTCATGTTAATGTGACCCAAACGACAATGCCAAAGGTAACTTGGATTCAAATCATCTGACCGTAACCTTTTTGTTTCTATGTTAAAGACTTCGTTCTCAATATTCGTAATATAGAGACCCTTGTATAACTTAACACTGGTATAAAACATTTCACCTTTATATAAAGAACAACACTGGTTTTTTATTAATAAGTGATATCCCTCTTTGTCTAACTCTGAGACAGAGAGATAATGTTTCTAGAAATAGAGGGTATATAATAGCAATTATGAAGTTCTAAAACTAGACCAGTTTCTAAAGGTAGACTGAATGTTTCTACAGCTTTCGCAGCAACCGTTGCTCTATTTACTACTCGTTGGACGAGCTCCCTTGCAGATAAATACTTGATTCCCTTAAGACCCTGCACATCAAAAATGATATGAGCACCTCATCCCATATCGAATACCTAGGATTGAGAATCAAATGTATTTGCTAAGTTAACTTCGATAACATAGATACCTTGGTCGGAACCGTGAGTTCCTTCCTTCTTCCCTTTGTTCTTCTGAATCAGTTGAAGTTCTTTCTTTGATTCAGACATTTCAATGCCACTCCGGATTTCTTTGGAAGTCCCGTACTTCCTCAACCGTGATTTGTTTCGGGACATGTCCCTTAATCGACAGATGATTGTGTGCGCATCCATTTTCCTGAATCTCTTTTGAAGATTAGGCTCCATGGTGGCCAACATAAGGCAAGTTACTGAAACTGATTTCATCCGGATACTTTTGGCCTGCTTTTGTTCTTCAACCTTTGAGTTCGCAGTTATCCTTGGAATAAGGGTATCCGGTACGCTTTCTTTGTTTGTAGACTTGAGAACACTTCTCAATCTCTTTTCCCAATCAAGGAAGTTATCCATGTTCAATTTGTCCTCATCGAGGATTGAACATAGGTTGAAAACATTGATTTTCGCCATAGTAAAACTATATGAAACAGAAAAAGGATTTTGCTAAGTATTACATTCGACAATTTTTGCAAAAAGTCCTAAGTTTTTGCCACATTATTCAAGATAAAACGTGTCCCTAGATGAGTAATGCGATTCCGAGATCCCATCTCTCAAGGATTAAGCGGACTAGGGCCCTACCCTTAATTCCCATTGATTTAGGTGAGTGAACACGTTCACTGATCATACCATATGATTCTCGGTTAATGGATTACATGTTTAGTGTAAAATCCATCCTTTTCCCTCGAGTATCCAAGACTCTCTTGCTGATCTCGTTGAGTAGAACCACTTAGACATGTAGGCCTCTTCTATAGGCCTACCCGCAATGTCCCAAGGTAGAGGAGGTACTCTGCGAAGGCCGACCCACCTTCCTCGAACAAGGGCGCAAGGAGTGTCTTAATTTGGATAGACACTATACTCAAAACTACTTTTAGGGACTTTTACGCTAGTCTGGCGTTTGTTTTAGTGAACTAATTAGCCTAACTAACATCTACGACATAAAGCGTAAAAAGTAAGTAAATGCGCGAGAAAGTAAATCAAGCACATATGGATCCTAGTATGGCCCCTAACCTAGAAGATCTAATCTCCTTTGGTTTGCTTCTTGTTTCGCCTCTTAGTTTGTTTAGATCTCCATCTTTGAACCTCCATTGATTTCTCCCACTCGCCTTTGGATTTCCTCCTTGAGTTTCTTCAATGGACTCATAAACCCTAAACTCTAATTACAAGACTCAAACAATTCGCAGATCGTGTAAACTTGAAATTAAAATTATTACAAATTATGCACCCATCTGTGCTTAAAACAAGAATAAGAAATAAATTCTATGACCATACTAGTTTCCGCATTCACATCACATGCAATCATATAATGTATTTCAAGGCTAACAATTATATATGCATGTATATCCGGGAGATACTCTTGTCGACATCCATATGTCATGTAAGAACCTTAAGTCTACATCAAAGGATTAGACTAATGGTGCGTCCTGGTTTGATTTTAAAATCCGATTTTAAAGAGAAATTCTGTTTGGGCCTTGAATGGCCCGGGTTAATTTCGAAAATATTTGGATTGGAATCGGGAGAAAATTTGGATAGAACTCCCACTCGAATGATGGTCCCTTTTCGTGGTCCGAAAAGCCCGGGACAAGTCCCGACCCAAGCCAAAAAAGAGCTCGGACAAGGTCCAGACATGGCACGGCCCATAGGGCCGGCATGTCCGGGCCGAGGCCTTTAGGCCTGATCTCGTCCTGGCCGGAGCCAGGACGATAGTCCATGCACCAGACGCGTCCTAGACGCATCTGGTGCTGGACCGGACCAGCACTAGGTGTCTCGGACCTCCCAGACGCGTCCACCAGCAGTCTGGGATGCGTCTTCCAGACGCGTCTTCCAGGCTGTTGGTCCAGCCAGGAAGCTTCCTGGCCAGAACTATTGAGTTTCTAAAAACTCAATAGTTTCCAATATATTTTTTTTTTTGTGTTCCAATTCTAAATTGCTATTTCCAAAATTTGAAACACTTCTAAAATATCTCAAATTATCTTTAGAACAATTCTAAAATTTCTAAATTTTGTTTTTAATCAAACCAATTTGGATCAAAATTTTAGGTTTTCAAACTCTTTTCAAGAACAAATTTTTAAATCTAGAAAAGCATGGAATTGGTCCAAAACTTAGATATGATAGGCTCATTGCAAGAGGCTCTGATGCCACTGTTGGGTTTTACACCCTTCTACTAGTGTTTATAGCGGAAATAAGACATCTAATGTCTACACTAGTATTCCCAGGATCACATGCATAAGCCCATAATAATACTAAGTAAAACTAGAAAGATAAATACCTTATTCGCTAGTTTTCCCTCGAACCTTTCCAATAGCTTATGAGAAGACTAAGAGCTTCAAGCGTAGCTCCTCTACTTGGGACACGAGCAATCAACTTGATCTCCCACCTTGTTGTTTAGCTAGCACACCAATGGTGGTTGGAAGAACTCCTTTCTTCTTGACTAGATAGATAGTTAATGGGAATTAGCTCACTTTCTCCTCTCTACTTGATATGGTAGAGTAAGAAAGGTTAGAAAGAAATTCCACACCTTATTCTCTGCTCTAAAAGTGTTTATGTAGAACCCTAATGAGAATACACCTCCTCAAAGGTTTCCTAAAACACCCTTTAGAATAAGATTTAAGGAAATAGTCGAAAATAGCATCTAATGATATTTTCTCAATTCCCTAATTAGGAGGTGTTCATGCATACTACTGGATATGTCATAAATCTCCCCTCAAAATTTCAGCCCAATCCGAGCCCTAGAAGTGCCCGAATTGGCTAAGGCCCAAAAACCCTGTTTTTAAGTTTTTTGTACTATCTTTGCCTAATTCCTTTTTAGGCCTATGAGATATGTTTATGGGACATTCCCATTGTTATATCTCACTCCCACTAGTCATATCCTAGATCAATTTGACACTCTTATGTGTAACCCGTTTTAGGATCCGATCGAAGTTAGCCGCAAATTACTGAAGGAGATGTCCTTCGACCAAAGATGCAATGCGAGAAATTTGTCGGATATGACAATTGATGAAGAAGATAATGAAGTCCGGATGATTTAGGGGTCGTAGTGTTTAGCTAGAAACCAACTACGATCGTCAAATTACGAAGTAATTCGCGACTAACTTCGACCAGATCCTACATCGGTGATGGGCCTAAAAGGTGTCCCTAAAAGGTCTATACCGCAAGTGCACGGTGGTCAAGTAGTAAAACCTGGTAAGACTGGGGTCGATCCACAGAGACTAGTCAAACCTATTCTAAAACTTATAATCAATACGGTTTTCTTTGAATGATTTGGTTTTGGTGATTAATAAAATACCTGAACAAAAAGAAAATAAATACAAATGATACAAGAAGCTCAATGGAGGAGATTAAGAGATTACCTATCCAAGAAACAAGATTAAACTAGTAAGACGAATAAGAAAGAAAAATGGAGGAAGAATTAGACTTTTCTCACTGAATTTCCTCTGGCAGCCAAACGCACCCCTAAAGAAAATACTTTTCCAGCAACTAGGAAAATAAATTTCCAGCAACACTCTTTTACCAAACGAGGTCTTCTTCTCCAACAGAAAATTTCTCTCTGTTACTGTTTATCTCTTTCTGTTTTTCAATCCAAAAGAACTAACACTAAAATAAATGGAGAAGAATATTATATTAGAATAAAAAAATATAAACCAATCTTCTCTCTCTGTACAAATCACTCTCTGTACAAATCACTCTCTGTCTCACTTTCAATTTCTCTCACTCTCTGTTTCTCACAAAAAGAAAAGAAATCAAAGGAAAAAAGAAGATGAAGAATATGATGGTGTTCTCTGTTTTTTTCCCAATAGAAAATATCAACAACTCAACAATGGAAGCCGAAGTTATGATGATTGATGATCGGATAACCTCTGTTTAGTTTTTAGTTCCCTCTCTGACTATCTATTTCTGCTCTTCTCCTTCTCTCTCTAACTAAATTTCTTAAAGCCCACATAGAAGGAGATGAAGAACAGAGCTTCCAATTTTATGATCAGCCCCCCCAAAGAGAAGATTAAAAGATAATCCTATGTTTCTCTGTTTCACTCCATATATAAGAGAAGTAGAACACCTCCCAAAACCAGTCGACCTCTCTCTCTCTAAAAATATTCTTCTCCTTCAATCACTCTTAAAATACTTTCATTCACTCTCTCTGAAAGTTCCATTTTCAATCATCCAACTGAATCCCAATCTTTCGAATCTAGAGAACAGGTCACTTTGAAATCTTTCTTTCTTTCTTTGCTCTTAGAAAATCTTTTCTTTTCCAGCTTTTTCTCTCTACTCTTTTCTATTCTAGCCCTGTGACAGAACATAGCCCGCACACGATTAGCTCTGCACACGTGTCCCTCTAGCTGATTTGGTGAACTCTCTTTGACTACAACTTTGACCTGACCTAACTTTCTCATCTAGGTTCCGATTTCACTTCCGTTTTCGGCCACGAGTTCGTCTTCAACTCTCATCCGAGTCCTAAAATTTCCAGAATACCCTTATCACCAAATGACCAAAATGCCCCTAGTATGCCTTTCCTCCGATTTTATAAGTTTTTCGCATCCAATTCCGTAGAAGACACCTGGAAAAGAGAAACAAGTAATTCATTAGAGTAATGGCTCGATATAGATTAACTAGCCCATGTTAAGAGATTCAGATGGGACATTTTCATGTCTCATCAATCGGGTTACACATAAGAATGTCTATTTGATCGGCCCAATGCACTCGACCATTTGGTGATAAGGGTATTCTGGACACGAGTTCGTCTAGACGCGTCTGGTCATGTGACACGAAAATGTCACATTTGGAGCGCCTAACTTAGACTAATTAGTCCTTTTCGAGTGTTATCAATAATATTTTATGTGTTTTTCTTATTAGGTATCATATTTGGAGTTAAACATGAAATTTGGAATAAAAGAAGCGAATTATCACTATCATTTCATGTGCCCAAAACGAGGGAAAAAGACTTCAAGCAAATCAAATGACAAGTGGAGTCAATGACGATTCCGACGGTGAATACAGAAGTCGAGATTGACTAAGTCAAGATTGACTAAGTCAAGATTGACTAGGGTTTGAGTAGTAAAAGAAGTAGGCTACTATTCATCATCTTTTTCATTCATTCAACAACCAAGCAAGAAAGTAGAGAGAGAAAGAGGCAAGAGGGTTAGGGTTCTTCATCACTAAGTAGAGCTTGAGAGAGAGAAAAAAAGAGAGGAAGGAAAAGGAGGAGTGCCGGCCAAGGCAAGGCCGGCCTAGCCTTGGCCGGCAGCAGCTCGGGCTGCACGGCTGCAGCTCGAGTTGCTCGGGAAAACATAATTTGGGTAGCTCGGGACAGCACGGCTGGAGCAACATATACCGGCGCGAACAACACGCATCTGCAAGAGTGGCAGCTGCTCGCGCGACAAGACGCGATACCAGCTCGGGACGGGTGTTGGAGAGCTCGGTCGGAAGCTATCTTGTTCGAGATGCATCCTCACAGCTCAGAACGGCACCTCCATGCTCGGGAAAGCTTCCCTTGGCCTGGGTCTAGGCATTTTGTGGTCGGAACTTCATTATTTGGCCGGATTGTTCTCAACTTTGGCCGGATTATTTCTAGGGTTCCGACCACTTTCTTGGCCAGAAACCTTAGGGCCTTTACTCCCCATGTCTTTGGCTAGCTACCCATGTGGTTTGATTTGATTTTGGTTGAAGATTGCTAGAGAGAAAGCTAGGGTTTAGCTTTAATAAAGGTTGAGTTCTAAATAGAGAAGATGATGATGGTCGCTATGGGGAACCCAAAATTTTGCTAAGGGGAGATCAGCTGCACCTTAAAGACTCATATTTTTTCTGACGATCTTAGCCTCGAACCACATCGAAAAGGGTGATTCTCTCATCATCTTCTTATCATTTATTGCTTGTTCATCATAATTTAGCTAACTCTTGTATATAGATACTCGTAAAACATGATTTGATTTATGATGAATTACTTATTATTTCTTAAATGCAAGTTCAATTAACTTCGTCTAATATTATGAATACTGTGAGATCATGACCCGTTCTTATAACGGCTGGCCATTCGATGTTGATGATGATGAGCTTGTTTCGAGGATTCCCACACTAATCGACCTGATATGACCTTAGGTGAATACCAACGGATGTGTAGGGATGTTTCGATTAGAGAGGGGAATAGACCATTCGAGCATGGCCGATCTTGTATGACCCTAGGGGAATACCGACAGATGTGTAGAGACGAGCCTAACCAACCTGGTATGACATTTGGAGATTATCTACGAATGTGTAGAGACAGTCCGATTAGTGAGAGGAATAGACCATCTGAGCCTGATCGATCTCGTATGACACTAGCAGAATACCGACATATGTATAGAGATGGTCAAATTAGTGATGGATATGGTCCGACACTAAATATGTATGAGAGACCTTATAGTACACACTATTCTGAGACCAATGATTTTAGAGGCAGGTATGATCCTAGTATGTACGGTGGGAGTTATTATCAAGATTCTTTATTTAATTACACTTGTGAGTCTTATCATGAAGAGACTCTTGAAGATAGATCTCAATTAGAGCCTGTGAGTCGTCTGACTGAAATGATGTTACATCTTGAAGAGACACAAGATCGATTTCAACAGGCGCAGATTCAAATGCAACAAGAGTTACATCAGAGGTTTGAGTCTCTAAATCATTAATCAGAGTCTCTAAATCATCAATTAGAGATGATTGCTTCACGGTTATTAGCTGACGAGGAAGGGGTTTTACCACCCCAAACTCAAGAGGGTACTAGGTCTGATGGCGAGGGCAATACGTCTAATCCTAGTACTAAGTTAAATGTCGACGAATCAACTGAGAGGACCCAAGAGCTTGAACAAACTGATAACCTTGTTGTGTCGTTTCCTCACCATGCGTCGTCTCATCATGATAGGACTACATTAGACTTTGAGATTCAGGATGATGGCTCTATGAACAAGTTTGGGGATGACACTATTTTGAACTTTTCGATTTTCGACACTTGTAGGGAGTCAGTCTTACATGCCAGATATGATGTTATAGCTGACTATGAGGCTTTAGATGCCTTTGAGGACATCGATGACATAGTACCTAAAGACATGTTGGCTAGTTTGTCGGACCATTTACCTAAGGAAACCATGGACCTTGACTTGGTCCCTAAGCCTATTGCCTTACCCTTAGAGTCCAGTTCAACCTTTCACGTGATCTCAGACTCGGTCGTTGATCCCTTTTGGGACACTTCAGACGTCTTTCCTAGAATGTCTATGGACTTATTGGATGTTCTATCCACTAAGCTTGCAGATGTGTTTTTGCCTTCGTCTGACCTCTTAGCCCTTCACTTATATGTCAATCCTTTTGACGACTTCTTATTCGTCGCCCCTAGCATTTATGCTTACTTAGTGGATCGTGCATCCACTAAGTTTGGGGATGGCTTATTTTCTTCAATCGTCTTACTTGTACTTTATAGTTTATATATAGTTGGGAGACGATTATCATTTGTATATAGTTTTCTGTGGGTTGACACCAAATCTTCCGTCTTTTGCTTTATGATCGTTAGGCCGATTGAGATGGGTCTTGATGTTTGTGGGTATCATCTCTGGAAACCCTCCACGAGACATAACTCGTGCTCTTGTGTGAAATCAAGAGAATCAAAGGCTAATTGCATAGCTCAATGCAATCGTGTATACCCACGTTAGTGGTAGATTTGTATGTGGCCATGTTTTTTTTTTGTGATTCATTCTCATGATATTTGTTGATATTTTAGGAGCAATTTTTATATGTTTTACTTCTAAGGCGTGATTTGTTCCAAGTTTGGGGATGTCGCGAGTTTGGCATCAACTTGGAACCTCTTTATACATGAGCCTTGGTAGTATCATCTTTTATCTCCTTCGGTTATGGTAATATCTCTCCACTCTTCTCTTTTCATTGATGTGTCTCTTTATCTTTTGGTGAGTGTATACTTAGAACATTGAGGACAATGTTAGTTTTAAGTTTGAGGATGCGGGATATGACCATAACCAATGCATGACAATGGGTTTCAAAGACAAAAGGGTTCAATTTAGACAAAATTAGAAATTTTGAACATTTTGAGTAGATTTGCATGTGATTCTAGTGATATTTTTAAGAATTTTGATGCATATGTGTCGAGTTGATGAGTTTTGTGATTGCTAATGGCCTTTGCATGAAAGTCGAGTCATTTAGTGTTTGTGTTGTGTCATGTGAGTTACATCTTAGTGAAGAAGAAACATTTATAAGAGACCTTGAGTAGTCATTAGTGGAGACTTAACCCATTTGAGAGCTCAAAGCCTAAATTGCCATTCGAGTGTACTCTTCCGCGCTAACTCCGAGTAGAATGAAGAGCTACTAAACCTCGTAACTTATAAAAGAGCTAATTTGATCTCGTGTGCTCAATTTTCTTAGTCACTAGGAGTGATGTTAGGATAGCGAATTAACCTTGCCCTTGTAGTCCATGAAACCCAATGAGAATTCCAACTAGAGGAAAGCGGATACTCCATCACCATCCATCATCTTATATCCCGAGAATGAAGACATGAGATAAAAGAATGAAGAATGTCAAAAGCAAGTATGAAATGAAAAGTTGATTGCAAGACGAGAGTTGTGTGTGTTGTACTTTATTTTGGTCGATTGTATTTGTATTATGAAAAGAAAAAAAATGAAAAAAAAGAGAAAAAGAGGAATGAAAAAAAAGTGATATGAAAAAAAGTGTGAAATAAAGTGATTTTTGTGTGTGTTTGAGCATGTGTTAGCTCTTTTGTGTGAGTGATGTGATTGTATATATGTGTTGGTGTTTTTGTTCATGAATAAGTATTCGAAGCAAGAAACAAATGTTCAGATGCTTAAGAGGTTCCACCATAATGAAGAGGTCAAAATTCTCGGGAATCCACCATCATCACCCATCTCTAGTATCCGCTAAACTTTAGAAGACATTTTTAGAGGGTGGAATGGGTGAGAAGGGCGAGTGAGCTTCCCCACTCTATATAGTGGCTAAATCCTTTTCGAAGATCATTCATTCTAAAATGTTATCCTCACCCCTTTTTATGTGTTGAGTCTATAGTCGTGATCACGCTCGCACATACGAGCGAACCATTCTTGAGTGATTTCATATTTGGAGTGTACGTCCGTGAGGCCGAAGTCGAGGCAAAATGTACTAACTCAGGAATCAAGGTTTTGTGACTTCGGAACATAGATGTTGCTCATTATGGTATGACATTAGCACTTTAGGGTAAGATCATTAGTGAAGAGGTCTTTAGCTTTTACTTGATAGCTTATTTACTTGATTCATTATGTGTTCACATGCTTAAACCCTTTACTATATGAATCATGCTCATCTATGATTTGGATGTTGGACCCTTGTGTATTTGAAACTCGATGTTTGTGGGTATCATCTATGGAAACCCTCACGAGACAAAACTCGTCCTTTAGGGGTAAGGTAACCTAGAGGTTTAAAGACTTGTTGCATACGCTAAATGGAACCGGGATGCCTCCGAAAGTGAGTTAGGCTTTTGTTTTGTTTCATTTGCTCGCGGACTAGCAAAGTTTAAGTTTGGGGATCTTGATGTGACACGAAAATGTCACATTTGGAGCACCTAACTTAGACTAATTAGTCCTTCTCGAGTGTTATCAATAATATTTTATGTGTTTTTCTTATTAGGTATCATATTTGGAGTTAAACATGAAATTTGGAATAAAAGGAGCGAATTATCACTATCATTTCATGTGCCCAAAACGAGGGAAATAGACTTCAAGCAAATCAAATGACAACTGGAGTCAATGACGAGTCCGACTGTGAAAACGGAAGTCGAATCGGAGTTCGAACGGGGAAGATATGAAAGAAAGAAGTCAAGGTCTTTTCTTGAAAGCACCCTCCTTTGTTTCTAATTGGAAATCAAATCAAGCCCAAAACTAAGCCCAAAACCCACAAAAATCAAAGAAGAAGAAAAGAGTAGAGAATATACGGGCACCCTTCTTTATGGTCCAAGTCTAAATGAATTGACTAAGTCAAGATTGACTAGGGTTTGAGTAGTAAAAGAAGTAGGCTACTATTCATCATCTTTTTCATTCATTCAACAACCAAGCAAGAAAGTAGAGAGAGAGAAAGAGGCAAGAGGGTTAGGGTTTTTCATCACTAAGTAGAGCTTGAGAGAGAGAAAAAGAGAGGAAGAAGGAGTGCTGGCCAAGGCAAGGCGGGCCTAGCCTTGGCCGGCAGCAGCTCAGGCTGCACGGGAAAACTGCATTGGGGTAGCTCGGGACAGCACGACTGGAGCAGCATATACCGGCGCGGACAACAGGCATCTGCAAGAGCAGCAGCTGCTCGCGCGAGGGGACGCGATACCAGCTCGGGACGGGTGTTGGAGAGCTCAGCCGAAAGCTATCTTGTTCGGGACGCATCCTCACAGCTCGGAACGACACCTCCATGCTCGGGAAAGCTTCCCATGGCCCGGATCTAGGCATTTTCTGGTCGGAACTTCATCATTTGGCCGGATTGTTCTCAACTTTGGCAGGATTATTTATAGGGTTCCGACCACTTTCTTGGCCGGAAACCTAAGGGCTTTTGCTTCCCATGTCCTTGGCTAGCTACCCATGTGGTTTGGTTTGATTTTGGTTGAAGATTGCTAGAGAGAGAAAGCTAGGGTTTAGCTTTAATTGAGGTTGAGTTCTAAATGGAGAAGATGAGGATGGTCGCTATGGGGAACCCATAATTTTGCTAAGGGATGATCGGCTGCACCTTAAAGACTCATAGTTTCCGACGATCTTAGCCTCGAACTGAAGGAGATGCCATTCGACCAAGACTGCAATGCGAGCAATTTTTTGTCTAGGACAATTAATGAAAAAGATCATCAAGTCCGGTTGATTTAGGGGTCGTGGAGTTTAAGCTAGAAACCAACCACAATAGTCGAATTACGAAGTAATTCGCGGCTAACTTCGACCGGATCCTACAACGGGTTACACATAAGAGTGTCAATTTGATCTAGGATATGACTAGTGGGAGTGAGATATAATAATGGGAGTGTCCCATAAACATATCTCATAGGCCTGAAGAGAAATTAGGCAAAAATAGTACAAAAAGCCCAAAAATGGGGTTTTGGGTCTAAACTGATTCGGGCACTGTTAGGGCTCGGATTGGGCTGATTTTTGAAGGGGCCTTTCCTTATTTTATGAACATTGAATTTGCCAATTTTGGATGTCTTTGGATGTCATATCCTTAGGGAATTGAGAAAATATCAACTAGTTGCTATTTTCGATAATTTCCCTAAATCTTATTCTAAAGGGTCTTTTAGGACACCTAATTGGAGGTGGATTCTTATTAGGGTTCTATATAAAGACTCTTAGGGCAGAGAATAAGGTGTGAAATTTCTCTCTAAGCTTTCTTACACTACCACATCAAGTAGTGAGGAGAAAGTGAGCTAATTCCCAACTATCTATCTAGTCAAAGAAGAAGGTCTTCTATCCAACCACCATTGGTGTGCTAGCTAACAACAAGGTGGGAGGTCAAGTTGATTGCTCGTGTCCCAAGTAGAGGAGCTACGTTTGAAGCTCTTGGTCTTCTCAAAAGCGATTGAAAAGGTTCGAGGGAAAAAACTAGCGATTAAGGTAATCATCGAACTAGTTTTATTTACTTAGCATTATTAGTTTATGCATGTGATCCTTGGGATACTAATGTTAGACATATGATGTCTTTATCCGCTATAAACATTAGTAGAAGGGTGTAAATCCCAACAGTGGCGTCAGAGCCTCTTGCAAATAGCTAATTTTTGCTAAGAATCGAACTAACCCTTGCTTGATTAGATTGATAGTTGTGTTTAAAAGTGTTTTAAACATCTAATTTGAATGTTTTGAATGGGGATTCAATGGTTTTTAAATTAAGAATCAAAGATTGATGATTGAAAGTGTTTCAAAAGATTCAATGTGATTGATTTTGTTTTTAAAAGTGTTTTAAAAGTGTTTAAAAGTGTTTTAAATACAAAATTTTGACTGATTTTGAATAGGATTCAAGAATTTATCAAATTGATTTCAAAATTGTTCTTGAAAAGAGTTACAAAAACCTAGACTTTTGATCCAAAATTGGTTTGATTAGGAGATGTTTTTGAGTTTTAGGAAAGTTTAAGAACACAATTTGGAAATTTTAGAAGTGTTCTAAAAGTTTTGGAAACTTTAGAATTTTCTAAAAATTTGGAAATTTTAAAAGTTTCTAAAAGTTTTGAATATTTTAGAAGGATTCTAAAAGGATTTCAAAATTTTAGAAAGAGGTTTTAAAATTGGGAAATAAGCAAATACGGATTTGCATAAGAATTTTTTTTTTTTGAAAACCTAGGAGTTTTTAGAAACTCCTAGTGTCTGGCCAGGAAGCCAGGAAGCTTCCTGGCCGGACCAGAAGCTCCTGGACGCGTCCAGAGCAGCTGCTGAGATGCGTCTTGGAGATGCGTCTTGGAGACGCGTCCAGCAGATGCAACCAGAATGCTTCTGGATGCGTCTTGGTGACGCGACCAGCAGCTGCTACAGGAGCTTCTAGACGCGTCCAGAGCACGCGTCCAGTGCTGCAACAGCAGCTACTGGATGCGTCCAGGAGACGCATCCAACACTGGCCACAGGAGCTTCCTGGACGCGTCTAGGACGCGCCCATAACACTCGACCAGACGCGCCTGGGAGGTCCTGGGTGTCTCAGACTAGGTCTGAGACACCAAACACTGGTCCGGTCCAGCACCAGACGCGTCTGGGACGCATTTGGAGCATGGACTAGCGTCCTGGCTCCGACCAGGACGAGACCAAGCCTTAAAGGCCTCGACCAGGACATGCCGGCCCTATGGGCCGTGCCATGTCCGGACCTTTGTCCGGGCCCTTTTGTGGGCTTGGACCGGGAGTTGCCTTGGAGTTGTCCCGGGCTTTTTCAAGGCTGTTCGGACCATGAAAAGGGACCATCATTCGAGTGGGAGTTTTTGCCAAATTTTCTTCCGAATCCAACCAAATAATTCCAAAATTGAACCAGGGCATCCAAAAGGCAGAAACAGGTTTCTCTTAAAATTGATTTATGAAATCATTAAGAATCAAACCAAAGTTTTTCCGAAACTGAACCGGGCTTTCTAAAGCCCAAACCGGAGTTTTTCTTAAAATTGATTTTAGAAATCATAAAAGATAAAACCGGAACGCACCACTAATCGAATTTTTCAAATTTAAACTTAAGGTCCGTAATGTGACATGTGATGTTGACAAAAGTATCTCCCAAGATTATCATGCATATATAATTCTTACCCTTGATATATTATATGAATGCATGTGATGTGAATGCGGGAAACTAGTATGGCCATAGATTTGTTTCTTTATTCTTGTTTTAAGCACGGATGGGTGCATAATTTGTAATTAATTTTTAATTTCAAGTTTATACGATCTGCGAATGTTAGAGTCTTTAAATTAGAGTTTAGGGTCAATAAGTCCATTGAAGAAGCTCGAGGAAGGAATCCAAAGGCAAGTGGGAGAAATCAATGGAGGTTCAAAGATGGCGATCTAAGACGAACCAAAAGTCGAAACAAGACAAAAACCAAAGGAGATTAGATTTTCTAGGTTAAGGGCCATACTAGGATCCATGTCTGCTTGATTTACTTTCTCGCGCGTATTTACTTACTTATTTACGCTTTATGTCGTGGATGTTAGTTAGGCTAAATAGTTCACTATAACAAACGCCAGACTAGCGTAAAAGTCCCTAAAAGTAATTTTGAGTAAAGTGCCTATCCAAATTAAGACACTCGTTGCGCCCTTGTTCGAGGAAGGTGGGTCGGCCTTCGCAGAGTACCTCCTCTACCTTGGGACAATGCGGGTAGGCCTATAGAAGAGGCTTACATGTCTAAATGGTTCTACTCAACGAGATCAGCAAAAAAGTTTTGGATCCTCGAGGCAAAAGGATAGATTAGTTATTCATCAATGAAATCTATCAACCAAGAGTCATAAGGTATGATCAGTGAAGTAGTTCGCTCACCCGGAACGACAGAGTTAATGGGTAGGGCCCTAGTCCGCTTTACTCCGAAGAACTGGGGTCTTGAAATCACTTATTCAATTAAGGACGATTTTATATTGAATAATGTGGGAAAACTAATGTTTTTCAAAACGATAACGAGTTTTAAAACTTTGTCATTTCTTTATGTAGAATAAAGATGACGAAGGAGAATTTAAACTTCCGCTCACTTCTCGAAAAGGAGAAGCTGAATGAGCACAACTTCCTAGAATGGAAGAATGAATCCGAGAATAGTTCTCAGGTTCAAAAGGAAAGCGTACTAGAATACCCAATCCCAAAGTTGACTCATAACAGATGAGGTCAAAAGCCATTTGCAAACAATAGTATAACATTCTCTTTGGAAGAGTAATGGATGCTAGGACGACCATTAAGACATACTGAGGAAGTGATTCCTACAGAAGTCATAAATGGAGAGGCACGAGACTTCCATGGAAATCTGAAAGTCATCCTATGGAAGGCAACATAATTGATCTATCAATTCAATGTCAAGACCATAGATGAGTCACTCAGATTGTTACAAACAACTGAGCAGAAGACACGGGAATAACAAATCTAAGAAAGGTTATTGAGAAAGTGTTTTTTGGGATTCAAAAGGGCAAAGGGTCAGTCAAGTGAGACAAACATTTGATCAAAGAAAAGCAGTTGCCGAGTACATGATCAAGAGCATTCCTCATTACTGTAAATGTTTCCAAATAATGGTTAGACCATTTAAAAAGGAAACTACCCTTAGCACCTGGAGGACAAAAGGAATGGAATTATGAATTCTGATTCCAATATCCTTGTTAACAAAGTTAAAAACAAGTATCGTAAAATTCCTTCATCAGGTATTTGAAGACCGGATGTGCGGCTTGGTAAAGCTCAAGGGAATCACATACTTGACTAAAAGAAGTAATGATCCAAGACGGAGCAGAAGCAGTAATACTGAAAGGGATCGATCGAAGTCTTCTTTTAGCCACTGATCTAGCTTAGAACTTAATTTTGTTCTTTTAGAAACATCTGATGTTTTAAACCAGTGGTAAAATTAACTGAAGGTTAACATTGATAATGGCTGATATCGAGAGATTCAAACTCATTAACTTCAGCATTGTCAATTGGGTCTTAGGGACTAATTGACAAAGTCACCCTTTTCAAAAGGGCATAGAGACTAGTAATCTATTAGGACTCATACAGTGTTATGCAGACTTATAACTTTACTTGCAGAAGCTAACGAGAGAAACTTCAATACGCACTCTGACAACTTCATGAAGTATGGAAACGTACAAATCATAATATGTAAGTCGGAATGTTTGAAAGGTTGAAACAAAGTACAAACCGAAGTAAAGAATCACTTTGACAAGCGAGTTTAAGCCATCCGATTAGATTTGGAGTGGTGAAAACTTAAGTCAAACACTTGATAACCATCAAAGGAATTGAGAAACCGTTTCCCAATCGCTCCATATAACACATCTGAGGGATGGTGGATTCAATGGGAGTAATCGAACACTGCTATGCATGATTCGATCAATGATGGGTTTAAGCCAAGTCTTCCGGACATTTTTGGATATATTCTAGAAACGATTGTTTCTCACACATTTACCAAAATCCGTCTAAAAGCTAAATCTTGTGTAAAAGTGTTTTACGAGGATACAAAAACTAGCTAAAATCCGACGCAATTTATTTTGGAAAATTTTTGGGCTTCTTCCACCACAAACAATCAAGAGAACAAAGTGTTTGTTGCTCATGATAGTATTCTTATAGTAATTAGCATAACCAGTGTTCTGGGAGAAAATACTAATTATTACAAGAATAAGTGGGCGAAAAGTACAAGTTGAATTAATTCGATCATGAGAAAAATCATGAAGAGTCGTGAAGAACAATCATGAAAATTGTGCAGGCCGATTAAGTTCGACCAAGAGCAACAAAACTGTTGAAACACAGTAATTCGCGGTTCCTAGGAAAAGGAAACGGTAAAGATGTGATTTTAAAAACCTACTGTACAAAAGCGAATGACCTTCGCAGGGGAACTCTCAAGCGAATGAGAATACTCCAAATTGTTGTTCAAAAACCTTAAAGGTCAAGAGTAAAAGACCTGCGCAGAGACGGAAAACTGACTCTAGATTTTGGCTAGAAGCCAAAATCATCATGAAATCCACATCTCATCTAGACACGTAGCTTGATAATTTAAGTCAACGGAAGACCTAAATTAGTTTTCTAAAATAGAAAACTGAGAAGGATGGAAACATTCGAGTTTCCCAAAACTAGACAAGAGGAATCAAATTCTTCCAGTCTAGTTATGTCCATATGCATGCTTCAAGAATCCATCGACGGATTATAGCACGCAAGAGTCGGAATCACGAAATTTCAAGAAGGTAAGTGGGAGCGACAAAACTTTCCAGGTCCGTATCCAGAGTACATACAAAAAATTGAGTGCATCATAAGATGTTGCATAACAGTAACGAATTAACTCAATAAAAGGACCACACACAAGGATAAAATGCCATTTTGGGCATCTAAAGATCTATAAGAGTAGATCAAATAGATGATAGGATTAGAAAGACTCAGTACGCTGAGACGCTTGAGATCCAAAATCGAAAATCTGAGACTCGGAAAAGTCTAAAAGAATTTTGACCCAAAAACTCATGTCAGAGTGCATTGCAAGACTCGGAGTCAATAAGACACCAAAGAAGCAAGCAAGCATGAGAGTGACATTTATGTTAATCATGTTGGACATGATTAGCATTTAAATATCCAAATTCGGATTGAAAACCGAAACACTACTTAGAAACATCCTAGAAGGCTAAAGGATGAAGTAGTACAAAAGTTGAATATACCATCGTAGCAAACTTCCAGACATGGAAGGAAAGTAGGCTAAAAGTGTTTAAGCCAGGAACTGTTGCAAATACTACATAAAGAATTAAAAGCCTTAACTCTAGTAAAAGTTACTAGAAATTATCAAGGTTGAAGAAAGCAATCTTCAAATTAATTGATAATTAGCAAAGTTTAAACGGACTACATCTGTAGTCAAACTAAACTGTCACCTAAGACAAAGTATGAGAGTCATACACGAGTCTAAGGCATAAGGTATAATTTTAAACCATGACAAGTAAAATTGAGTGGGTAAAAGGAATTTTACGAAAGAGGCTCAAATTTACAAACTCTCGATATCGGAAATAAGTTGATTATTTCACAATCGTCTAAATTTGGTTTAGTATTTAAACGACAGTCCACAGATAATAATACATTTCGAATAGGTTTGTCCGATACGTCATCTGATGAATGAAACCCTATTAAGTGAACTTGGAATATTTTTTATCATCTCCCTGGTCCAGGTCGTTACAGGGACAACAATGACCAAGGAAGAGTAACACGTGAGATCGACCATATAGCGCAATTTCATAGGCTATTGAATAAGAGTATTCGAGTCGACTACGTGGATGTGTAAAAGGTTTATACATTGGATAACCCTCAAATGAGAAGTACATCACTTGTGATGAACGTCAATACTTCTCATAAAGACAAGATTGGAGAGATTCCTCAAAACATGAGTGCTCCACTCATCTAATGTAAGGAATGTTTGACTTTGGTTCTGTTAAACGCCGCGCCGTAAAAGGAGGTTATAAAGGCGGATATTGGGAAGGACAGGATAGACATGAAGTTAAGTGGGAGTGCAAGAATGGACTGTGTCATCCTAATCTAGGTACAAAGTGTCTCAAGGCCACTTGATGAGTAGCAACTAAAAATGTGTGGGCACGCTCAAACGGATTAAACATTAATCGTATCTCTTTACAGTTGTACTCGGATATCAAGAAAGTCTGAATGACGTGATGTTTAAGCTACAAACCAATCACGATTGTCGAATTACGAAGTAATTCGCGACTAACTTCGACTGGATCCTACAACGGGTTACACATAAGAGTGTCAATTTGATCTAGGATATGACTAGTGGGAGTGAGATATAACAATGGGAGTGTCCCATAAACATATCTCATAGGCCTAAAGAGAAATTAGGCAAAGATAATACAAAAAAAAACCCAAAAATGGGGTTTTGGGCGTAAACCGATTCCGACACTTTTAGGGCTCGGATTGAGTTGATTTTTGGAGGGACGTTTCCTTATGTTATGAACATTAAATCTGCCAATTTTCCCTAAATCTTATTCTAAAGGATCTTTTAGGAAACCTAATTGGAGGTGGATTCTTATTAGGGTTCTATATAAAGACTCTTAAGGCAGGGAATAAGGTGTGGAATTTCTCTCTAAGCTTTCTTACACTACCACATCAAGTAATGAGGAGAAAGTGAGTTAATTCCCAACTATCTATCTATTTAAAGAAGAAGGTCTTCTATCCAACCACCATTGGTGTGCTAGCTAACACCAAGGTGGGAGATCAATTTGATTGCTCGTATCCCAAGTAGAGGAGCTACGTTTGAAGCTCTTGGTCTTCTGAAAATCGATTGGAAAGGTTCGAGGGAAAAACTAGCGATTAAGGTAATCAACGAACTAGTTTTATTTACTAAGCATTATTAGTTTATGCATGTGATCCTAGGGATACTAATGTTAGACATATGATGTCTTTATCCGCTATAAACATTAGTAGAAGAGTGTAAATCCCAACATGAACCACATCGAAAAAGGGAGGTTCTCTCATCATCTTCTTATAATTTATTACTTGTTCATCATATTTTAGCTAACTCTTGTATATAGATACTCGTAAAACATGATTTTATCTATGATGAATTACTTATTATTTCTTAAATGCGAGTTCAATTAACTTCGTCTAATTTTATGAATTAGAGGACTCAATCTTAATTGTTTATATACACGTAATTAGATAGTGCGTACATAGCTAGATAGTCGATGCTTAGTAATTTTTGATCGATTATACTTATTGTGACGCATTATACTTTGGAATGTCATATTAGTTCATCGATATGTAATTAGATAGTGCGTGCATAGCTAGATAGTCGATACTTAGTAACTTTTGATCGATTATACTTATTGTAACGCATTATACTTTAGAGTGTCAATGTATGTGGGTGAAGTTAATTAACTTTCCATTCTAGTAGATAATTAGTAGTAATCGATATCAATCTTGTGAACCAAAGTATCCCTCTCACTTAACTTTCACCCGAATCTTGTCCGACTTCTTGCGAATCTTCTCCTGAATCTCTCTCACCTCTCACTTAGATAGATTAGTTAGTTTTATCTGTTTTCTTATTTCTTACAAATCAATCATCAAATTTATGAAGTGGGGTGTGTGTGTGGTCTAAGTACCTATTGACATCTTGATTATTGGGTTAAACTCGCCTTCAATATCCGAAGTGCCTACCTATCCCTTGGGACGATTCACGAATTTACTAACATACTATAACTTGACCCCGTATACTTGCGGGAATATACCTATTTTCGGCCTATCATCTGGTCTCGGCCAAACCATGCTAGACACGGCCCAATACACTCGGCCTCGAGCCGAACCGAGCATGGGCGTAATCTATGCATGACCCGAGTCTCTTTTGGGCTGGGCGATCATGTTGGGCCATGCCCCATGGTTGTCCTAGGCCATTCTGAATTCGACTTCGGTCCATGAGCCGAAGTTTTACGGGTCTTCACCCGAGTGAGTTTTTTTGACAAAAGTCTAAATTTTTGTCCAGGTCCCACCCAAATATTACAGAAATTGTTTTGGGCCACCCGAAGGGCCGAAACGGGTTTTTTTTAAATTGATTTGGAAAATCATTAAGAGTCAAACCATATTTTTCCGAAATTAACCCGAGCTCTTCAATAGCCGAAACGGAGTTTTTCTTGATCTTGATTCTAGAAATCATAAAAGATAAAACCGGAACCCGCCATTAATCGAATTCTTCGAATTTAGACTGAAGCTCCATAATGTGACATAGAGATGTCGACAAAAGTATCTCCCGGATTATCATGCATATATAATTGTAAGCCTTGAATATTATTTGAATGCATGTGATGTGAATGCGGGAACTAGTATGGCCATAGAAAATTATTTCTATCGTTCTTGTTTTAAGCACAGATGAGTGCAATTTGTAATAATTTTAATTTCAAGTTACACGATCTGCATATCGTTTGAGTCTTGTAATTAGAGTTAAGGGTCTATGAGTCCATTGAAGAAACTCAAGGATGGAGATCCTAATTCGAGTGGGAGAAACCAATGGAGGTTCAAAGATGGCGAACCAAAAGGCGAAACAAGAAGAAATCCTAAGAAGATTAGATCTTTTAGGATTACGGGCCATACTAGGATCCATATGTGCTTGATTTATTTTCTCGCGTGCATTTACTTATTAATTTACGCTTTATGTCGTGGATGTTAGTTATAGTTCACTATAACGCATGCCAAACTTAGCGTAAAAGTGCCTAAAAGTAATTTTGTGAAAATGCCTACCAAACTAGGACACCCTTTGCGCCCTTGATCATGGAGGTGGGTTGGCCTTTGCAGAGTGCCTCCTTCGTCTTGGGACAATGCGGATAGACTCATAACAGGGGTCTACACGTCCAAATGAGTTTTCTCAATGAGATCAGCAAAAGAGTTTTGGATACTCGAGGCAACAGGATGGATTTGGCATTCATTAATGCAATCTATGAACCAAGAGTCATAAGAGTATTAGTGAAGTAGTTCGCTCACCAAGGACGACGGAGTTGAGGGTAGGGCCCTAATCTTCTTGACTTCGGATTACTAGGATCTTAGAATCACGTTATTCAATTAGGAACGATTTTATTGAAAAATGTGGCAAAACTGAATTTTTCCAAAAACGACAACGGTTTTAAAACTTTGAAATTCTTTCATGTAGTTTTAAGATGACAAAAGAGAACTTCAACTTTTGCTCACTTCTCGACAAGGAGAAACAGAATGAGCACAACTTCCTCGAATGGGAGAGGACCCTGGGAATAGTTCTCAGGATGGAAGGCAAGCTAAATGTACTAGATACTCCAATTCCAAAATTGGATGCTAATTCAACCTCTGAAGAAAAGGAGCATGAAAAGAATATTCGGAAAAGGGCAGAACCTGTAACATGCCTGATGTTAGCAACCATGAAACCTACTCTGCAAGAGAGTTCATAGACATGGATGCTTTCTCCATGATTCGACAACTTAAGGAAATGTTCCAACAACAATCGAAATTGGAGAGGTTTGGAACCTTCAGGACATTACTAGACATGCGCCTTGAGAAATGAAAACTAGTTGGGTCTCATGTTTGTCAGATGATCAGGCTCATTGGTAAGCTAGCTAAGCTGTGTTTTCCATATAGCCAAGAGGCGACTATCGATATTATCCTTCACTCCCTCCATAATGGGTTCAATCAATTCAAGATTAACTACAACATGAATGGATGAGACAAGACATTGGAGGAACTTCATGCGATGCTTCAGACGACCGAACAGGATGTTGCCATAGTGGATCATAAGAAAGATGTTTAATGATTCAAAAGGACAAAGGGTTCATGGAAAGTGGAAAATAAAAGAGAAAACTGTGTCTAAACGAAAAGGCAAACGAACTGCCAAATTTAAAGAAAAAAGTCCACCTTCTGATACAAAATGTTTCTACTGTGACGACAAGGGTCATTGGAAGAGAAACTTCCCTAAGTTCTTGAAGTACAAGAAGAATGAAACTATAGCTTCCACTTCAGGTATTGACGATTAATTTATCAAATACTGAAAATTCCCAAAATTGGTATGAGATACCTAAGGCCCTATCACTGTGAATGTACATGAGCAGGCGGGAACTAAGTATTTGGCTAAAGGAGAAGAGATCCAAAAGGGAGCAGAAGCCAAGACTGCTAAGGATGCTGAAAGGGATCAGAATCTTCTTTAGGCACTAGTCTAGATTAATTTGTTTTTCTAGTTAGACATCATCTCTGTACTAAGTATTACGGAGAATCAATAAAAGGGTTTAGTTCTTAATTGAGATGTTAAGAGTGTTAAATTAACAACATATACCGAAAAGATTCTTAATGGCCTTGACCCGAGTGGGAGTTTTTCGGTATTTTCTCCGATTTTTCTCCCGGTCTCACACAAATTTTTCAAAAATTCACCCGGGCCATCCGAGGGTCCAAACGGAATTTTTTCTAAAATTGATTTTGGAAATCATTAAGGGTAAAACCAAAACGCGCCATTAGTCCGAAATTTACGAAAGTAAACTTAGGGCTTGTTTGACATAGAGATGCCAGTAGTTTCTCCCGAAGAGCTATTTTGACTATAACGAATCTAGATTCGATCTTAGAATCGAATCTCATACATACTATAGAATACTATGAACATCATATTATTGTATGTATGAATGTGAATGCGGAGATTAGTATGGCAATAAAATTGCCCATTGAAGAACCAAAGGATGAGATCGTGGTTCGAGTGGGAGAAATCAATGGAGGTTCGAGGATAGAGATCCATGCGAGCTAAGGCGAAACAAGAAGTTACCCATGAAGATTAGATCAATTCAGCTTGATTTATTTCTCGCGCGCATTCACTAATTTATGTTTTACATCTGGATGATTGCATCAGAGTTCAGAGTAATGCATCCAAGATAAAAATGTAATAGTCCCCACAACAATTTTGAGTAAAGCCTACCCAGATTAAGACACCTGTTGAGCCCTTGTTCATCGATGATGGGTCTGCCTCCGCAGGGTGCCATCTTTTACCTCAGGACAATACTGGTAGACCTATGAAGAGGTCTACATGTCTAAATGGTTATTCTCAACGAGTCAGCAAAAGGGTTTTGGATTTCGAGGCAAAGGATGAATCGAACACATAAACGTGTTATTCATCAACCAAGAGACATAGAAGTATGACCAGTAAAGAGTTACTCACCCATGACGCGGGGTTAAGGGTAGTGCCTTAGTACGCTTAACCTCGAAGAAATGGGGTCTTCGTATCACATTATTCAACCGAGACGGTTTTCATTGAACAATGTGGGAAAAACTGTGTTTTTGCAATGATAATAAGTTTTAGGATTTTGCTTTTTCTTTTAATGTAGAGTATATATGATTATTAGAAAATAGTTTTCCAACCTTCGTTGAGTCCTTGAGACGGAATAAAATGAAAGTTATTTCCTTGATTGGATTAGAATCCGAGAAAGGCTCTCGAATTCGAAATGAAAAAAAAAACGTCCGAGAATATCTCATTCCTAATGTTCGGTGTTACCTCAGTTTGTGAAGACAATTGAAAAGAACATTAAGGAACCTTGAATCCAAGAAGCAAGTTCTTAAGATTCAGCAACCAAATAAATATAAGAAGAGTTCTTATGATTCATATGGACAAAGGGTCAGAGTTTTTAAAAGCAATGGTTGGGCCATTACAGGAAACTACCCTAAGTACCTGGAAGACAAAAGAAACGGGATTGTGAATTCCGGTTCTTGCGTATTTGTTAACCAAGTTAATCTAGCAAGTTAGTAGACTTCCTTCATCAGGTGTTTAAGAACGGATGTCCGGCTTCAAGGTATCAAAAGTCTTCTTTCAGACACTGATCTAGCTTAGAACTTAATAAGTGTTATTATGTTCTTCTAGAAACATCTAATGTTTTAAATCAGTGCTAAATTAACGAAGTCGATTCTAGTTGAACAGAAACGTTAACAATGGTACCATAGACTATAATCAAAGGATTCAATCTGGTCAACTCTGTTTTGTCATTGCGTAAAATTGACAAAACACATGAAGAAGATCCATTGCTTTGGACTTTTAAGTCCCGTGATTTTAGAATCATACGACAAATGTGAATTTTATTTAAGAGGACTATTTGACAAAGTCACCTTTCGGAAAAGAAGACATGACTAGTGAACTAATAGTCTTCATACATACAGATGTATGTAAAACTATGAGTACACTAACTAGAGTTAACCAGAATCCACTTGACAAAAATATAAGTCATTCGATTGGATCGAGATGGTGAATATTTAAGTTAGAAATTTGATGACCATTAAGAAGTTGAGAAATAGTTTCTCATCTTGCTCCAAACACATCATATGAGTGATGAGTCTAGTGGGAGTCATCGAACATGTTAGACATGAGTCCATCAATGATGGGAATAGGCCAATCTTCCGAACACTCTATGGGATATATTCTCAACAAGGTCGTTATTTCTACCTAATCACATTCCGTCGATAGCTTAAAAGACACCATAACAATATGGGTTTGGAATGGTTCCAAAGTAGTCTTTTCTCAAGGTCTAGAGATATGAAACTGTCGTAAATTCTTACCGAGAACCAAGTTGTCAGATCAGACAAAATATTTCTTAATGGGATAAAGAAATACTGGGGATTCTTCCACAAACAATCAGAGTACAAGGTGGTTGTTGCTCCTGATGGTGTCTTGTTTGAAATAAGGGTTATTCCAAGAAGACAAATGGGAGAAATTTAAGATATCGAAGAAATTCGATGTGAGCAAGAAATTGACAGTGATGTACGAATGTCGGAAATTGCGGTTCCTATCTAATCATAGCTGATAGACATGGAATGAGAGGTGGAGATAGGAGATCTTGGAGAACCTCCCGCATAAGTTAAATTAGATTCATAAGAGAGCCCTCAAGAAGTTGAGAGCGCCCCAAAGTTGTTCAACCCCCTTATAGGCCTTGAAGGCTCATAAATCTGTCTCAAATGATTGGAAACCTGCTGAAGAAGGAAATGAGCTACCTACACAGAAGTTATGACAGAATCACTCCGAAATATGGCTTGGAGCCATAAAATCAGAATAGAATTCATGTCTGAAATCAAGTTTGGAATTTGATCTATTTTGCTTAAAGGAATAGTTCCTGTTAAGTACAAATAGATTTTTCATAGTGAAAAACAGACAAGGATGAAAATATTGGTGTTTCCCAGAGAAAGACTAAGAAAAAAGGTCACAGAATTAATGCTATAGACTATGAAAAGACCAGCTCTCATGTCACGAGGCTCAAAGACCATACTGATCAATCACTAGCAAAAGAATATGTACGAGACATATCCTGGTGGAAGTTAACACTTCTAAAAGTTGGTGAAAATCACAAGTTCAGAAATCCATCGGTGGATTTAAGCGAGCAAGTCGGAGTTGGAATCTTTTATTCTGCAAAGTAATCAAGAGTTGGTTTGTTTGGGAAAGAGGAGAAATCGTGAATTCAAGAAATTTAAGAAGGTTAGTGGGAGTGACCCAGTTTTCTTTGGTCCGGTATGTGGACGACATACTAGAGATTGAGAACAACATCGTGATGTTGAAAACAGTTTAGAACTATCTCAATAAAAGGACCACACACAAAGGTGAAAGGCTTTTGGGCATCAAAATATCTATGGGGATAGATCGAGAAGATGATAAGACTCGTTCAAGAAAAGTCTTGAAAAGTCTAATGTGAAAAGACTCAACTAAAGTATTTCTACCCAAGTCTCATGGCACACAACTTAGCAAGAATCAGCATCTGAAGGATTCTGATGAGCAAGCACGCATGAGAAAGATGGATATGCTCAAGGCATCAAATCGGTCATGTTGGACATGATTAGCATTTACTTTGACGTCTCAATATACTTGAAGTATCTATGGTCGTCATCAATCAATTCCAGATAAGCTGATCTGGATCAGACAAAGTTTTTGAGAAGAACTTGTGATAAATTCTTGGTAGGAAAATAAATGGTTGAAAAGTCATATGTTGCAAACTTCCAGAATAAGATGACAATCTTTACATGGAAGAACAGTAAGCTGGAAGGGTTCCAGGCGAAGGCTGTTGCAAATTAACTTTACAAATAAAA
Source organism: Eschscholzia californica (assembly GCF_041429995.1). Lineage (NCBI taxonomy): Eukaryota > Viridiplantae > Streptophyta > Magnoliopsida > Ranunculales > Papaveraceae > Eschscholzia > Eschscholzia californica. Next base: position 25,740,228 of record NW_028238420.1, on the reverse strand, counting down.
GAAAGTAGCTAAAGCTTGAGAAACTTTAATTTAGTATTGGAAAAGATTATCATCGGGGTGATAACCAGCAAAAATCCACATAGATTAGATCTACTAAATAAACTGTCACCTTAGACTAAAATGAAAGGCATACTAGGGTCATAGGCATTAAGCTTTCCAGAAAAGTTTTGACTGGTGAAATTGAGGGTGTAAGGAGTTACACGGGAAGGCTCAAATTTTACAAACTCTTATTATCAGAAATAAGTTAATTATTTCGTCGTTAAATCATGGTTTAGTATTTAACAGACAGTCCCAGTGGTAGAAAGTGTAACACGCTTTTGTAACCTTGACTGTTATGCTACAACTTCTCATGCAAATGTTACCAAGTAACCCAAAGTACACTTGAATCAATATCCCCAACCGTATCAGAGTCAGTATAACTAACCAGTAATGACCGATCACCTCCAAAGGTAAGCTTCAAATAAGAAGTTTTTCGAAGATATCTCAAAATGCACTTTACTGCATTCAAATGTTTCTTCCTCGGATTTGAAAGAAACCAACTCACAGTACCAACCGCATGAGCTATGTCTGGTCTGGTACACACCATGACATACATTAAACTTCTAGAGGACACTCAATAGCATGTTGAATTTCATGCTTTTAAGTTCAGGATTACCAGAAGACCTGTGGAGGAAGGCAATTTTATCCGCATGCCGTGTGTTGAACAGAGTGCCTCATAGAGGTTTAGACAAAACACCTTATGATTTATGGAAAGGTCTCGCACCTAACCCGAAATTCTTAAGAATGTGGGGGTGTTTATCAAAGTGGGTATACTTGACTTTAGGAAAGTAACTGTTGACTCTGTATTTATTGGTCATGCGAAGAATAATGTTCCTGAAGGATTCTTGTTGTTAGATGATAATACAACGATAAAATCTAAAGATGCTGAAATTTTTGAGCATGTGGTTCCTTTGAAACTGCCCGTTGATAGTGTTCCCTTGCATGATAAGTCACTTACCAATATGCCTTTTGATGTGACACGAAAATGTCACATTTGGAGAGCCTAACTTAGACTAATTAGTCATTTTCGAGTGTTATCAATAATATTTTATGTGTTTTTCATGTTAGGTACTTATTTTGGAGTTAAGCGTGTGATTCGGAATAAAAGGAGTGAATTATCACTATCATTTCATGTGCCGAAAATGAGAGAAAAAGACTTCAAGCAAATCAAATGACAAGTATAGTCAATGACGAGTCCGACGGTGAAAACGGTATTCAATTCGGAGTTCAGACGGGATGGAGGCACTCTCTTGGTTTGAAGATGTAGAGACAAGGATGTAGGCACTCTCTTGGTTTCTAAATCAAAGCCCAAGAGCCAAAGAGCCCAAGGAAGAATGACAAGGAAGAATTATATGGGCACCCTCTCTTTATGGATCCAAGTCAACAAAGTCTAAAGAAATTGACTAAGTCTTGACCTAGGGTTTGAGTAGTAAACACAAGTTGGAGTTTACTATTCATCATCTTCTAGCTTGGAAAGGTGAGAGAGAGAAAAGAGGAGGCTAGGGTTTTGGGGGTTCTTCATCATCATCAAGTTCTAGGGTTGAGAGTTAGAAAGAGAGCTTGAGGAGAGGCAAAGAGAGAAGGAGGTGAAGGGGACCGGCCAAGCTTAGGCCGGCCAACACTAAGGCCGGCCAAAGCATGGCCGGAACAGCAGCTCGGGACAGCATACAACAGCAGCCCGAGCTGCATCCTAGAAGATAAAGCACGGGAGCAGCTCTTAGCACGAACGGACAGCAACTAGGCAGCAAGGAAGCTGCTGCTCGGATCTGCTTCACGAGCTCGGCCGGGACTTCAAGGATGCGGCTACGGGATGCAAGCTTGGGGACGCGGCTTGCAGCGCGGAACAGAGCTCCTGCAGCGCGGACGGCCGGGACAGCAAGCTTTAGCCGGATTTTCAAGTTTTTTTGGCCGGATTTCTTGCTTCTTTGGTCGGACTTTTCATAGTTTCCGGTCACTTTCTTGATACGAAACTTTAGGGTTTTTACTCCCCATCATCTTGGCTTGCTTCCTATATGGTTTAATTTGGTTTTGGTTGAAGATGTCTAGAGAGAGAAAGCTAGGGTTTAGCTTTAATGGAGGTTGTGTTCTAAATGGAGAAGATGATGGTGGCCGCTTGGGGAATCCAGAATTTTGCTAAGAAGAAATCGGCTGCACCTTAAAGACTCATATTTTCCGACGATCTTAGCCTCGAACCACATCGAAAAAGGGGGATTCTTTCATCATTTCCTTTCCATTTCTTATTCAATTACCATGTTTAGCTAACTTTAGTGTGTCGATTATATGAGATGAAATGTGATGAATTCGTGATTATGTTTTAATATGATTTGATGTTTTGATTATAAATTGATGTTCATTTATTTCGATTATCGTTTTGATCGTATTTTCATGTGTCTTGTCAAGCACTTCGCATAGTTAATAGACGAAACGAAGTATTCGATATCGATCGTAGACTAAGTCATAATTTCATGTGTCTTGTCATGCACTTCACATAGTTAGGCGACTAGGCGACACTTTCGATGACTCGGGATTAACCGATTTAGACGTTTGTTTGACTAAGTATGATCTCCGGATATACATAGTACTTAAAGACATCTACTTTAGGAGTCGAATATCGATTGTACCTCGACACATCAAATCGGACTACACATAGTCGTAGGTTTATCATTATCGATTCCCGGACTTCGACACCCCTCTCACTTATTTGTTGGCCGAATCGAGTCTTACCGTCTCCCGACACTTGTTTCCTTCGAACTCTTCTCTCGAATCTCTCTCGCCCGTTTACATTGATTGTTTAGTTTAGTTTTACTCGTTTTCTTCTCTTATTACTTATTCAATCTAAAACCCCCATTTATCTTTGTTTCCTTTCCTATTTTGTCTAAGTTAGCTGTTCATATCTAGACCGAGGGATAAGACCCTTCGATATCCAACCTACCTTCATATCCTTGGATCGATCCCGGCTTTGCCGGATTACTACTTGATACCTCCGCTTGGGTGTGCAACCTTTTCGGGTGCATCACCTTTGCGTGTTTAGATGCCTACTAGGTAGTCTTCCTCTAGTTCTACTATTGATAATGGTTTAGATGGAACAAAATTTAAGAATAATAAGAGACGTGGGATAGAGGAAAACTTTGACCCTGATTTTGTTACTGTAAATATATCTGAAGTCATTAATTTGCCTAATGATGAGTTTGTATCTGGTTATCTCATAGAGACCAACCCTAGAACTTCTCATGAGATCATAACTTCAGTAGATGTAAGTTCTTGGAAAGAGGCCATCTAGAGTATGTTAGACTCTATTTTTGGTTAACCATACTTGGGAGTTAACACTCTTATTTAGAGGGTGATAATCCGTTGGGTAAATGGATGTTTAAGAGAAAGTTAAGACTCATCAGGACCATAAAAAAGTATAAAGTTCGACTAGTGAATAGAGGCTTTATACAGAGTGAAGGGACTTGACTACTTCGACACTTACTCTTCAGTGACCAAAATCACTACAATCGGGTCACCCATTGCTTTGGCTGCCTTACATGACTTGGTGATTCACCAATTGGATGTAAAAACAACCTTCGTAAATGGAGACCTAGATGAGGAAATTTACATGTATGAATCTAAGGGGTTTATTGTCCCTGGTCAAGAGAGTAAGATGTGCAGACTGAAGAAGTCCTCACATGGTCTCAGTCAAACACCCAAGAAATGGTATGAGAAATTTGATAGTACCTTGTTGAGTAATAGGTTTACTGTGAATAATTTTGAATCAGGTGTTTATTTCAAATAGTATAATTATGGGTACGTGATAATATGCTTATCTATTGATAACATATTTATTTTGCTGCTAATGTGAATGACACCAAAAACCTTTTGTCATCTGAGTTTGAGATAAAGGACTTAATAGAGGAAGATGACTTTCTTGGGGTTAAGATTAAGAGAAACCCAAATGGCATCTCTCCAAGTCAATCTCATTATGTTGAACTAATGTTGAGAAAATTCAACTCATATAATGTGATGCATGTGGGAACTCCATATGACTCCAACGTTGACCTAGTTAAAAATAAAAACTTTAGTGTTTCACAACTAGAGCATGTTAAGATCTTGGGAAGTTTGATGTTCTTGATGAATTACACGAAACCTGATATTTCCTTTGTTGTTAACAAACTCAGTGGATATACTCATAATCCTAGTAAGGAACACTAAATGTTCTTCATTGCTTGCTTAAGTACTTAAGAGGCACTATTGACCTAGGTTTACATTGCAGTAAGTTTTCTGTTGGTTGGAAGGTTACTGTTATACTAACTGCATCACTAGCAATGATGAAGTTTGTTACACCAGTGGTTATATTTTTATTTTCGGTAGAGGTGTTGTGTCATAGAAGTCTTACAAACTGACATGCGTAACGCGTTCCACTATGGAGTCTGGATTTATTATTGAGTTGACAAGTCAAGAGATAGAGTGGCTAAGAAGTCTTTTAGGAGACGTGGCACAGTGGGGGGGGGGGGGGGGGGGGGGGGGTGGGAGATGACACCGATCTCTCTTCATTGTTACTCATGATGAGACATAAAAATGTCACATCTGAATCTCTTAACTTGGGTTAGTTAGTCTATTTCGAGCAGTTACCCTGATAAATTGGTTGTTTTTCTTACTCAAGTGTCTTTTAAGGAGTTGAGCGTGAAAACGGATAAAATCAGGAGAAAGACACACAAAAGGGCATTTTGGTCATTTGGAGATTCTGGTATTTGGGCCAATATTGATGATCGGGTGAAATGTAGATTCGAATACGGATCCGTGGGTGAAAACGGGAGTCAAATTGGAGTCCGGATACGAAAAATAGACAATGCCAAAGTTTTGGTTAAAATCAAAACTTGGTTGACCAACTTACAATTTTGAGCAACACGTGGCGCACAGATATGAAATAGTTGACGGTGCAGATCGAAAGCGGGATTTATTCTGGCTGGTTGGGATAGTGCCTAGTAATCTGAATGGGACATGATTTGGTGTGTTGCTGGCCAGAGCTTCAATGCTCCTCGCAGGAATCTGTGGGTCTATCTTGTTGAAATGACACATGGCCTCATCCTGGTTCGTCTTAGTTTTGATAAGTTTAATCAAGATGTTATGTTTTCACCTCCTAAAAGTAGTTGTCGTTCATAATGGTACATTTTCTCGACATGTTTGTTCGAATCTGCCATCTTTCTTCAAAATTATTGTTCAGCTTACGTTATTTGTTAGAAATATTTCGTTCATTCGTGAGGGGTTTTCTTAATATTTTTGGTCGGTTTTACGTTTACTTTTTTGACATTTTCTGTTAGCTCTATGTTAACTTATCGATATTTTCATTCAGTTCTGCCACTTTTTATGTACATCTATAGCCGTTTTCACCGTTTTTTAGCAAAATTTTGACACGACTTGGGATTGTTAGATCAGTAGGTCGTTATGCTTAAATAATGGAAATTTATTTAGAGTAAATGAAAATAATCTCTAACATATTTAGATTTCATAACCAAAAAAATACGAAAGATCACTTTGTTCTTACAACCCCAAAAGTTTAGAACCACCAAAAGTCTTACAAAATTACTAAAATATAAAAAGACCAGTTTCGTTTTTTTTTCATGTCTATGATTTTGCAAAAAATACAATCCATCTGCAACCATTTTCCTTATTAATTTTCATTCCCTTCATCATCTTCATCCCTTGGATCTCGCTCTGCGACCATTTTTTCTCTTATGTTTGGGCATTTTATACGACTTGAAAATGAGTACAACCCCTCAAGACTGTCGTGAAATATCCTCTTCGATCTTGGGCTCATTGGTGTGTCTCCACAAGTCTTCATATTATCTATGATGCTACAAAGACTTCCTCTCTCGATTAAAATGAGAGAAAAGTTAGAAAAAAATACTACAAATAGATTAATAAACTGTAACAAACTTATAAACACTAGCACTTATGATACGTTTTAAAAACAAAGAATTTCTTGAAGATGATCGCTCGGGCACAAAAGTAGTATACGCCGATGTTATTCTTTTATTTGGTTAAGTCACCTTAATATGTGAAACATTTTTGTGCTAAGTCATGTATCTTGGGGTGCATCCTGGATGGGGTTCTGCCTCAATTTTGAGGTCGTCACTCATAAGGTTGTTTCTCCGTTGTTTCCATGTCCAGCGTCCTAAATATCTATACTACGGACCACAGTTCTTCCTCTAGAGTTGGTGGTACGGCTTCCTTTGGAGTTGGTGTTGCGGTTTCCTTTAAAATTTGTAATGCAACTTCATCCTGAAGTCGTTGTCATTTTTCAACCCTCATCCTAAAATTAGACTGTGTTGCTATCTCTCTTTCAACTCGTACTTCTTTGTTTATTTATGTCTGATCAGTAAGACGGGTTTCGGATTTCGTTGATCTGCATAAAGTAATGAAGTGAAAAATTCAATCCATAACACAAGAATGAATGTAAACTATGAATATCAAATAAGTTTTTAACTAGACAGAAATTTAAAATTTTCAGTCAGAAACAACAAAAACTATAAACAAAATATGGCTACAAAAAAAAAGATGAATTTTTGGCAGGAACCACCGAATTTCAACAGACAATTTTGCTGCAAGAACCAAAAAAAAAAAAATATGGCAACAAAATCTCATCTTCCATATATTTCAACCGAAATTTTTAATATCTTCAAAAGCCTATTAGAAAACTCTTATACTTAGTAAAACAAGCCATGAAACCCTAGCTAAAACTAGTAAAATCCTACCTAAAGAGAAATCTACTTCCATAAGTATATATGGTTCGACATTTCTAGAGAAAGAAAATAAAAAAATCATAATGTAGACTAACTACAATACCCACAGAACAAATTCATTCAATAGGTTAAATACATCAAGATAAATCTGTAACATTGAAGAGAAACTTATCGTCTATAAAATCCTAAAGCTATAACAAGATTTCTTTGGAGACTTAAAAAAAAAGCATGGAAAGTAAAAAAAAAAAAAAAAACAAGATGCTTACCTTTGCCTCTGATATCTCGTTAATGTGGTTGGAGAAGATAACCGAATTCTTTGAGAAAGTGAGATTTTTTTTTTCCTTTGAAGAAGATGAAAAGTTAAAGTATGGAAGGGTTTGAATGAATTTTTGAGGGAAGAACATCTACTTACGAAGAGGATTTAGATCAGTTCTAAATTAAAGGACCTATCTCTAAGATAGGTGTCTACTTTTAAATACGTAATAAATTGTGATGAAGTTAAACTAACTGTAAATATCAAAAAGTATATCTGCAAATAACCTGCTCTGTAAACTGCTTCTCCTTGTTATGTAAATACCAGCTGCCAAAAAGTTAGAAAAAGGACAAAATTTTGGTAGATAAAAAGGAATGGTGGCCAATACGTGGACAACTATCTTATGTGGACAATCAAAATAATCAATTTTCTTTATATGGACACCAGTTTCTAAGGGGACAATTCTCTATTATTTTCACTCAAGTCCTCTTAGAATTAGATATATTATTTTAACACCTCCCTCTTTTCTCCATAAACCCTAAGTAAGTTTGGTCTTCTTCTACTACTTCATCTTCATCATCAACCCGAAATTCTAGAGAGTGAATTTTTTTGGAGAAGATTATGACATCAAACAAAGGGAAGGGAATTGCTGAAGGATATTCCCAACCAGCAAGATCAGATCTAAAAACCCTAAAATTCCTTAAACTTTTAAAACCTACAAAAATTTCGAAACCCTAGATTTTTTTTTACAAACAAGTAGAGTTGCTGGTGCTTCGTGGAAAAACGACAAAACATGAGAGATCTTAACTTCTGACTTTTTGTAAAAGAAAAAAATTCTGACTTGCCAATTTCGTAGATTTCCCACGAAAATTTGGCAAGACAGAAGGAAACTTGCCACGAAAATCTAGCATATTTTCGTGGATTTCTCACGAAATTCTGGGAATTTCTTCTTCACTTCGAATTTTTGTCTTGAAATCGTTTTGTATTATTTCAAACTAGCCAAACGAAAATACAAAATAAAATTACAAAAGTTAGACTTTTACCTCATCAATGTAGGGTTTGATTAAAACCCTTATAGGATTTGATAAAAAAGAAAAGGAAGTAGTAGAAACTATAGTTCACTAAAAAACAAAGAGAAGTGGTAGAAACTATAGTTTACTAAAAACCAAGGGAAGTGAAGATTGATGAGTTTTATCTTCTTCATTCATCTAATGTTTGATAAAAAAAAAAGGAAGTGGTAGAAACTATAGTTTACTAAAAACCAAGGGAAGTGAAGATTGATGAGTTTTATCTTCTTCATTCATCTAAGGTTTGATAAAAAAAAAAAAGAAGTAGTAGAAACTATAGTTTACTTTTAGTAGCAGTAAAAGAATAAGAATAAGAATAATAAAAAGGAAGAAGAAGAAGAAGAAGAAGATGATGAAGAAGAAGACAACTTAGGTTTTCAATTTTGAACTATTATTTTGTTAATGATCCACAAGTTAGTAACTTTAAGTATTTAAGACTTTATGGAGTTGTCCCCTTATTAAATCAAAGTCAACTAAGCCAAGCATAATTGACTCGCACGGGACCCGAACATAGTTATCCATATAAAAACAACAGTTGTCTACGTATTGGCCACCAAAAGAATAGTCTCTAGAGAGGAAAGTTTAGAGAGAGAAAAAGTTGGAAAGTTTAGATATCGATATATATAAGAATTGAAGTATGTGGAGAGGAAAGTTTAAAGAGAGAAACAATTGGAACAGTCAAAACCAAAAAACCTACAAACAAACATTGCCGAGTTGAAGCCATTTATGGACTTAAAATTTAAAATATTTTGGAGCCGTGATTCAATGAGAGCTCCAGGACCGTTAGATTTTGTTAGATCATCTAGGTCAAAATATGTACAGCTGTAATCCTAATAAATATGTAAAGTAATAAATAATAAACCATGCTTTGTATATTTAATTACAATGTTGCCATCGTCTCCATCGTCTTCCCTTTCTCTGTCAATTACTTTCTCTCCCTAAAACTTCTCTCTCCCCAAGTCACCCAAAAGTACACTTCTTTGAACGAAGTTTGTAAATGATTTAATACTCAAACTTTCTGCAAATAATAAGATTAAGAGTAGGCACAAAAAAAAAACATTTCATTATTGATTTGAGTTACATGGCTAGAACAAGAAAATTTTACATCCCCTAAACCAAAACCTTTATATAAGACAGATCATATTGATTGTTCGTCTTGTCAGGTACATAAAACTATTAAAATCCCCAATTAAAAACCCTTAATTTTGAAGACCTTTATTGAAATAGATAAAGTAATAGTTGGTTTGAGCAAAATTTTCAATAATAAGTGAATATTGATGAAATTACATGGCTCAAACAATAATATTCACATCTTCACTGGAAGTACTTATAGGTTTGGAAATTTCCTACCTGTTTTCTAATGGAGCAACTTATCCGATGTAGAAGAAAAAAATTGGGGTGCTTCTAAAGGCACCGGGTCAAAAGACTGTTAGCATCCGGAAATTTTATTGACTCGGTCAATAGCTATTGACCCGAGTTCTCTATAAGCACCGATTTTTAATGTGGGTGACATTCACCTTCATTTGCTTCTTCCATCTTCTTCTTCCAAAAAAAAAAAAAATACCAATTCATTTTTTTCCAAAACAAAAATCATGTGTGCTCATCTAGATAGTGTAAGTAAAAAAAAATTCATTTTTTCTTATTTACTTTCTATTCCTGTTAGTAAATATACAAAATTGAAAAGAATGGGTCCACTCTCGTCTTCCTTCTTCACCAAATTTCGTCCACAAAATAAACTCATTTTCTCTCCTCTTCCTTTTCATGTTCATCTTCATCCCTTCTATATCTCCTTTGTAAATGTAGAAGAAAGATTGAAAGATTCAGAAAGGTAGAGAGAGAGAGAGATGAGAATAAGGGTTTTTAGAGAGATAAAGATGAAGAAAACCTTGCGAGAAGTAGCAGAGGAACTGGTCATGGTCGAGTTCACGAGAAAGTGAATGAGGATTGGGATGTTTTTTAAGCCCCGAATCAGCTGATCCGTTTTGCCCTCTTAGGTCCCGGATCAGCTGATCCGTTTGGTCCTCCTAGGTCCCGAATCAGCTGATCCATTTGGTCCCCTTAGGTCCCAGATCAGCTGATCCGTTTGGTCCTCTTAAGTCCCGGATCAGCTGATCCGTTTGGTCCTCTTAAGTCCAGGATCAGCTGATCCGTTTGGTTCTCTTAAGGCTCGGACTGGTTCAGTCCGTTCGATAGATTTTATTTGGTTTTGTGATAAATGGATGGAGGTGTTAGGGTTAAGTTGGCTTTGACTGGTGCCTACATAGTTGTACGGTGCTAACAGAGAAAAGAGCAGTTGAGCCTGGTGCTAATAGAGATGGATGCTAACAGCCTTTTGGCTTGGTGCCTTTAGAAGCACCCAAAAAATTGTTGCCTGTTGGGGTGAATATAAAGAGATGGTGTTTTTGTAATTAAAGATATAAAATATGGGTTAACTGTTATCTTTTGTTTTTATAAGCTCCTTATAGGACGGGGAAGAACAACGGTCTGGATTGACATGAGAAGATCAACGGCTATTGAGCTCAAGCTCATTGAATCAGGGCTCAATATTTTGTGTCTTTCTTTTTTTTTTTTGCGTTGAACTAATATTGTGTGTTTATAGGCACACTTAAAATTGCTCTTGGCCAATTACAATGTATGCTTCTGTACTTTTTTTTTTATTTCACTCCAATCACGCTTTTTTTTTGTTGAAGAAACCGATCACTCCTTGAAAGATTTCCTTTGCTCTTTCTTTTGGCCAATTGCTCTACATCTCTCTTTGGTTTAGGCTGCGGCTTTGGGGCCTAAAGAAAAATGTAAGGTTTATAAGTGACGACAAAACATATTTTAATGCTCTAAATTAACAAATTTGGTAAAAATAAAGAGTTAGGAGTGTGTTTACCTCTCTTGAAGAAGCTTGATTTTGGACGTCTCATTGAAGGTGATTTGGTAAGAGCTTCAAGAGTTTTTGTTCATGTCTCTTTCGATTTCTCTTTATGCCCCAACCTCGCTACTTTGGTATATCTAACCTCACAGGTGTACTTACTAATCAGAGAAGGAAGATCCTGTGGCATCTTCTCTGTTCAATCTTACCTTTCTCATATGAGGATTTATCTTCCCAACCAGTCAAAGATATGCAATCATCAAAAAGTTATTCCTTGATGTCCAAAACTGGGTCAAATTTCTTTTGGATAAGACCACTTGCATTGTTCTGCTTACTAAAATGTTCCATTAATTTACTTAAAGCTTTATTAGTTAATTTATCCATATGTTTCTCAGAATCACCACAAATTTCATCTCACTTGATACGGATTAGTGCTAATAAAAACAAAGGTGTTTGTTGGCTAAAAAAAACTCTTAGGTTTGAAGTAATGACCTTCAACACATTCTTTTTTTTCAGAATACACCCTTTGCCACATGAGGTAATAAGTTCATGAGATAATTAGTTAAAAGGATATTTAAATTGGTGTTGTTTGGTCACTTTGAGAGGGTAATTCAACCAAGTGGTCCATAGATACATCAGAGAACCTAAAAAAGAAGTGATAGCCTAAATGGGAAAGCTCTAGGCGAGCATAGGAATTGTTCCTAGGATATGCTACTCCACTAAATAGTATAGCCAGATGGAAGACAGAAATCATCTAATATATATAGGCAGAAGCATGAGTCTTAACAACCATCAAAAAAACATGTAGGGTTGATGAATAACAGGGTAATCTTCACTTGGCAGAGACAAAGGTAGTATTGCTCATCTAGCATGTTAGTTTGTACCTTTTTTCCGCCAAGGGAGAATTGCCCTGCTATTCGGTCTTACGATCTATAACATAATTTGAAATATTGATTAGATCCCGGTTTGCAGCATGGTCATGATCCACTGATATAAAACCGCAAAAGACCGTTGATTACGATCAAATAGCACGCAAAGAACAATGCAGGAGGACTATGCAACAAGACTAACTACTCCAAGGAAAGTAGGGTAATACTAATACCTTAATGTGAAGCAAGTTTCTTTGCTTAGTAACCTTTAATATGATACCTAACTGTGAAGAAGCATTATGAATTTTGTTATTTTCTTCAAACTTACTTAAGTTCCCTCCTATATTCAAAATTCCTAACTATATTTTAGGAACTTAGAAGTTACTTAATAATTCAGTTCAATGGGATGAACTTAGCAATCTCATGTTAAAAGCAGAATTCAATTCATTAAATTTAAACATGAGGAAAGTCGTCATTGATAAGTTAAGAGTGAATTTATTAAAGATGTACAAGTAACTAATTTATGGTGTGTTTAGATGAAGGAATCATGAACGCACACATTCATGAGTGTTTTGGATTCATGATTCCAAATGAATTTTTTTGATTTGTTTGGTAACCAATATGAATCCTAAGATTCATAATCTTTTCTTTTTTTTTAAAAAAGAAACGATTTTTGAGAAAACGGTATTTTGGCAAACCTAACCATTTGTTTTTAAGATACCCGTTTTTCTTTTTCTGCAAAAATCAATTAAAAAAAATAGTGTTTGAAAATCGGTTCTTGAAAAAAAAAACAGGGTTTATAAATAGAGTTTTGAAAATAATGGTTTTTGACAAAAACAATTATTTGAAAAAATTATCTTGAAATTTTTTATATTCTTAAAAAGAACTTTTCAAACTTTTTTATATCTTAAAAAGGCCGCGGGTTTGGGGAATAAAGAAAAATCTCCGGGAAATAAATTCTTCGATAAAATTGGTCAATTTAGATTGATTTTTTATTCCTAGTTGTTGCTATAGGGCTTCCAATTTTGGGAGTTAAAAAAATTAATTTTTAGAAAATCCCATAAAAGAATTTAGAGGAACTTTATTAAATTAAACAAAATTTTTCTAAGGATCTAAACCCTAAATTCCTTCCAAGTGTTTTTCTTTTCTTCATCTTCTTCTCCAAAGCTTTGTTTTCTTCTAATCACTAAACCCTAAAACTCATGGAGAACAAACCTAATATGTTTAGAAGTGATTAAAATTATGTTTTTCTTCTTCTCCAAAACTGTTCAAACATTTTTATATTTTAAAAGGCTGTGGGCTTGGGGAATAAAGAAAAATCTCTGGAAAATAAAATTTTCTATAAAATTGGTCAATTAAGATTGATTTTTTATTTCTAGTTGTTGCTATAGGGCTTCCAATTTCGGGAGTTAAAAAAATTAAATTTTTAGAAAATCTCATAAAAGAATTTAGAGGAACATTATTAAATTAAACAAAATTTTTCTAAGGATCTAAACCCTAAATTCCTTCCAAGTGTTTTTCTTTTCTTCATCTTCATCTCCAAAGCTTTGTTTTCTTCTAATCACTAAACCCTAAAAACATGGAGAACAAACCTTATATGTTTAGAAGTGATAAAAATTATGTTTTTCAGCTTCTTCTCCAAAGATTTGTTTTCTTCTAATCACTAAACCATAAAAACCTGGAGAAGAAACCCAATATGTTTAAAAGTGATCAAAATTATGTTTTAGAATTGAAAATTAACTGATTTCTAGGGATTAGATTGTATTTACTTCTCTTGGGAGGATTAATGGATGGAGAAACTTGCTTTGGACGTCCCATGAAGGTATATTAAGGGCTTCTAGAGATTTTATTTGATGATTTCTAGGGTTTAGAATGTTTTTCCCTCTTTATCTCTCTAACTTTGTTTCTGATTTTAGAGAAGTAAGTGTAGTAGGGGTTGAAGATTTGGGGATGATAAGTAAGAGAAATGATGAAAGAAGAACAAAAAGTTTGTCTAGAAGTTATGGAGGAGATGAGATGGATGAATTTTTTTTTTCGGAGATGAGTTTTTCTCCAGAAAAGAAGAAAGCGAAGGGGAAAGAGAAAGAGGGGGAAATGACTTAGACTAAAAAAAAAAGAATTTTTTACTTAAAGTTTATTTTGTAAATTGTAAATTTGTTTTGTATTCCCCCAAAGTAAAATATGCCCTGGAGATTTCACACAAAAACATGGATGCCCAGAGAATTTATTCCCTGAGATTTTTCTTTAGGAATATTTAGCGTTTGGGTCAAGGATAAGTACCGACTTTAGTGTTTGGGTCACAAGTTTGTCCTTTATAGGGTCTGGATCACGGACTAACCATTGACTGTTGACGAAAGTTAACTACCATTTGAATTCGAAAACGTTAACGGCGTGACGATGACGACTTAACGGCCGCCTGCTGACGTCATTTGACCGTTTTTTGAAATAAATCTGGACGGTCTAAATGAACGATCAAGATTACTTCAAAATCATACCATTTTTCCCCCAATTCCTTTAAATACTTTTTTTTTTCCTCTTATTCATACCTTAATCTCACCATTTGATTTCAATAAGTAATTTGTGTTTTCTTTCTTCAATTTAGAAGTCTACTAACATCAACATCAATTGCAGTTAAGAGGGAAAGAACCAATATGGAATCAAACAACCAAGTGGTAAGTTTTTCTGCCATTTTTTTTTACCCAAATACTAACATTATGCACAAACAGATGTACCCATGTCTAATATATATTTAATTTTCAGATATGTCAGTTGTGTGACCAAGCTTCACATTCTACAATTTCCTGTTGTTGGATGTACTCTAAATGCTTCAAGAGAGGATGCTCTGGTATTACAATGTTATTGCAATTTGAAGGAACACTTGTTAAGGAAAAAAATATCTAAAATGTCAATATCCTTCATGTGATGGATTCAAATGGTTAGATGAAGCTATTGCAAATGCAAGTGGGTCATCTTCATTCTCAAAATGCTACTGCTGTGGTGATGATGATCATAAAGGAAGAGACTGCCCATGGGATGTATGCCCATGGGATGTATGCCCATGGGAAGGATGCCCCTGTTCTAAACAAAGATGCAAAGGTATGATGCATATAAGGGTTTCGCATTCAAATGAAAATGAAGGGAAAAAGTTTGTGAGATGTGAAAATGTGGGATTTTTAAGTGGTTGGCAGATGCAATTGCCAAACATGAAGCAACCACCGAGCAACAATCCTTGTTGAGGGGAAAAGGCAGGCACGCACCTGGTCAACATATGGATGAATTATGTGAGGAATTTATGAACAAGTCAAAGTTTTGGAACACATACCAATTGAATCAGAGTCAGTGACAAATGTCTTCCCATTCAGAGTAGGACTACTTTTGAAACCAATTCTTCCACTTCTGCGCACAGGAGTCAACTTTTGCCTTTTGTTTTGATTACCTTGTGATATCTCCTATTGTTGTGTGATCTGAGACTCTTGAGTTGTCTGGGTGAAGGTTTGAGATGGTTCAACTGAACCAATGGAATTTCCTCTCCCATTGCCCCTTCCTCTCCCATTGCCTCTCTTCAGACCAACTGGACCAGTTCCCCTTCCTCTCCCATTGCCCCTACTCAGAGCAACTAGACCAACTCCCCTTCCTTTACTCAAACCAACTTAACCAATGCCTTTACTCAAACCAAATGAACCAATGCCCCTGCCAAGACCAACTGAACCAATGCCCCTGCCAAGACCAACTGAACCAATGCCTCTACTCAAACCAACTGAACCAGTACCATTTCCTCTGCCATTACCCCTGCCTCTTCCACTTGATTCACCAAAAACTTGTGTAGTCTGATGTCTTACATGTGGGCCTTCATATGAACCAGTTCTAGCAACTGAAACTATAGTAGCGGGTGCACCTTTGTAAGTACTCCTATTGTGACCATATTCCTTACACTTTCGCCGTCCCCCGCTTGGTTCATTGAGTTTTAGATCACTACGAGATAGCTCCTTCGCAACTCATGCCTGACGCGTGGAGGCTTTTGTTATGCTTGGAGGTGTTGGCCTACCTACAAGACATAGATCTTTCGGGTAACGATGTTGTCTTTATCTATCACTTGACGAGTCACTCTAGGGACCATGGTCAGTATAATTTCAAGTTGCGAAAACCTGGTGCCTACTTAATCACTGGTTTGTCGGGTACCGACCGAAAGTGGAAAACCAATTACTTTCTTGTATGCGGCGACCTAGTGTTCGGTGACCGAGGCTTAGATCGGATTCCTTCCCATTAGCAAGACGCGCGTAAGTATGCTATTGTTTATTTTGAGTACCTCATGTATTGTTATCTGTTGTTGCCTAAGTTTGTATCGTCTCCTTGACAGATTGTACGTTCAACAATAAGAACGTTGCGAAGCTTCCTGGTTGGAAGGAGAGGATCTCCAAGCTGGTCGAGTGTCGTGAGCCAGAGAGAAATAGTGCCTACCTTTTTATCCATTCCCTTATCTCAGGTACTCCTTTGTGGGATTTCGTCCCTGGTAGATCTTTGACTAGTCGTCTTCCTCCTCTCGCGGCGGCAATCGAGATACAGGGTGCGATTGAATATTACCGAGAGACGTTAGGTGCGTCGATCCTATTCTCACCTCCTTCGGCGAGTACAAAGTCTTTTGCATCATCGCAAATAGTGGGTTTCAGCTACATCCCTGCTCCCTATGCAGATATTCGGAAGGGTGGCCAAAGGAAGAGATCCAAGGTGGGTACCGATTCGAGTTCCCTTCCACCTTCTTCTTCGACTGCTCCTCCCACCGAAGAGGCCCTAGTCTCAGAGCCGGTTTATTCGATAATACCTCTATCTGGTTCTTCAGACGGGATCCCTACATGGAGGCATCATCCAGTTGCTTCTCCCTTTGATGGTTCCACTTTCATGTCTACTAAAGGGGACCAATTACTTTCTTTTGAAGATCACCAGAAGTTTCTTGCTCTTGGTCGTTGTGGGAGAGCAGACTACGGTGTAAAGCATCAGTACCGGGTATGTGCCCGTTGCTTAGGTTTTAGCTCCTTTTAGTTGTATTTGTATGCTCATCCTTGCTTTTTGGTCTTTGTAGGCTTTTAGGGCATCACTTTCTTCCTGACGACAGTTAAGCGAGAGCGTGGATAGAGTTGCGGAGTTGACGGGGTCATTCTCCCAGTTGCAGACTCGTTATGAGAGCCAAGTGGCTTCGTTCCGTGAGCATGGTGACATGCTGCGCAGCAGGGAGAGAGAGCTGGAAGATCTTCAGGGCATGTATGTTATGATGGAGCGAGGAACGGCGTATAAGCAACAGATTATTGACGATTTTGGTCGTGAAAGGGATGAGATCGCGAGCGACCAGGCGTTGCGGACTCGTGCGGACTTGATGGCCGAGTTCAAGGACCGGGGGTCTGATGGATGGGACATTAAGGATGACATAGAGGCCTCGCGAGCCCGTCATGAGGAGCTCCTAGCGGAGCAGCGGGCGGGAGAAATCATGATAGACGTGGGCGAGGTGATGGGAGGTAACGATGCAGCTGAGGGTGGTTCGCCTCATTAGTGCTTTTCTCTTTTACCTGACTTGCTTGAAGTACTATGTGTGTTGTTGATTTCATTTCCTTATTGACGAACTATATGTAGTCGTCTTCGTGTGTTGTGAGGCGTTCAGTCCTTTTGTTTGGACGACACGCGTCAGATATATGTTGATGTGGAGTTGACTTCGGGTTCAACTAGACTTCTTGATTTGTATTTTAACGGTTTAAGTGATCCCATTAGGTTCCTTTTGTAACTCTTCCTTTATAGAGATGGTACTATAGTTATGTTATGTACTTGTTGTTTTCTTCTTAATTGGGTGGTTGTGAGACCAACTTATGGAGGGAAGACGACCAACACCTTATTGAGTTCAGGCGTCGGCTAGCGACTTGTTGTCCCATCTTGGATGGATTACCAATCCCAACTCATAGAGGTGAGACGACCAACACCTTATTCTGTTTAGGTGTCTCCTAGTTGCTTCTGTCCCATCTTGGATGGATTACCAGTCCCAACTCATAGAAGTGAGACGGCCAACACCTTATTGTGTTTAGAGGCCTGCTAACGACTTGCTGTTCCTTTTCAGACAAGCAAATAAATATCTTCGTAGTTAAATGACACCAATATTCATTGTAGACTTAATTCAAGAATAAAATTTGTACATATATAAGTAATGAATAAATACTTGAAATTCATTTTTAGAATTTTTGTTTACATTGATAGTGACATCTTAGAAGGATAAATGCGGGACTTTGTTCCTTCTAAATAAGATTGAAGAGTGCTACATTGAACTAATTGTTGTCGAATGAAGAAATGTTCGGCATTCGGGTTATATGATTCGTGACTTTAACTGCCTAGTGGTTGCGAATGAAGAAATGTTCGTCATTTCGGCGGTGCTTGGTGACCTGAATTGCCTGGTGGACAGGTGAGGGTTGCTTAACCCATTGTGTCTTTGCGTCTCTTCATAGTCTTCTCATAGCCTCCTCATGCCCCCCAGTCGAAGTGTGGAGCCCCTCTGGTGGTTCGAACTTTGAATGTGACGTCCATCCTCTTATTGTTTTTGCTACTTCGTTGACCGTCTTGGAGAAAGTTCCTGTCATCACACGTAGATAGTGATGGGTGGTTGTTGGCGTAGCCAACAACCCTCTGACACTAAAGTTAGTAGGTGATCTTTTGAAGAAAGGCAAAAGAGAAGAAGTTTCAAGGTTAGAAATAGTACCTTCGTAAGTGGATGGCATTCCAGCTATTGCCTATGTTGAGGCCATCTTTTAATTGAAGTTTGTAAGCTCCTTGTCCCACTACCTTGGTAATGAGGTATGGGCCTTCCCTAGTAGGAGCCAACTTGCCAGCTCCTGACTCCTTAGTGTTTTGAGATACTTTTCTCAAAACCCAATTGCTAACCTTGAATGTTCGAACCCTGACGTTCTTGTTATAATGGTTAGCTGCTTTCAGTTGGTATGCGGCATTTCTGACTGCCGCTATGTCCCTTATCTCATCCATCGTGTACAGATTGTGGTTAAGTAGTTCCCAATTACTCTCTTCTGTGGTCCACTATTATTGGAAAGAGGTGACTCCTGCTTCTGCGGGTATTACTGCCTCACAGCCGTACGCAAGAGAGAAGAGGGTTTCTCCAGTTGGGGTTTTTGCAGTGTTTCTGTACGACCACAACAATCCTGGTAGTTCATCCGCTCATGCTCATTTATCTTTCTTAAGTAGCTTTTTAAGTGAGTTCATTATCGTCTTGTTTGATGATTCTGCTTGCCCATTAGACTGAGGATATGTGGGAGTTGAAAAGTTTAATTTGATCACCCACTCCTTGCAGAAGTCTTGGAAATCAAAGCTGATAAATTGTGAGCCGTTGTCTGTGACGATCTCCATGGGAACTCCAAACCTGCAAATGATATGTTTCTAAACAAAACTCTTTACCTCGCGATCTCTGATTTGGTGATAGGCTTCGGCTTCCACCCACTTGGTGAAGTAATCTGTGACATCAAGCATGTAGACTCTTTGGCCTAGGGCAGTTGGTTATTTGCCTACTATATCCATCCCCTATTTCATGAAAGGTCGTGGGGATAAAATTAAACTCAGCTTCTCTAAAGGGAGGTGGGCAGTTTTGGCAAACCTCTGGCAGGTGTCGCAACGTATAGCATAGTCAATAGAGTCTGCCCTCATAGTAGGCCACTAGTAACCTGCAGTAAGTGCTCTTTTGGCTAGGCTGTGACCGCTAGAGTGGTTACCGCATTCCCCCCTCGTGTAACTCCTTGAGGACATACGTGGCTTCCTCTTGGGTGATGCATTTCAAGTAGGGCCCAGAGTATGATCTCTTAAGGAGCTGGTCGTCCATGACGCAAAACCTTGCAGCTTTGGCTTTGAGTCTTCTAGCTTTATTTCGATCCTGTGGCAACTCATCGTTAGTTAAGTACTTGATTATTGGTGGCATCCAGGTCTCTCCTGCTTCTGTAACCGCTACCTCTGAAGGCTTTGTTTTCCATACTGTCGGCCACTGAAGTAGCGTGAGAGGGATTGTTTGTGCATCGTTGGTAGGAATTGATGACCCCAAAATGGCCACGGCATCAGCGTGCCCATTCTCGAGCTTGGGTACCTGTTCAAAACTAACCTCGATGAACTGATCTTGTAGTTCCTTTACATGTGCTATATAAGTTGCCATCTTTACATCTCTGACCTGGTAGGTTCCTTGTAGCTGGTTGATCACGAGTTGGGAATCCGACCTGATTGCAAGTTTCTAGACTCCCATTTCTTTTGCTAGGATCATTCCTACGATCAAGGCCTCATATTTTGTTTCGTTGTTGGTGGCTTTTATCCCAAAACGTATGGCTTGCTGGATTAGGTCACTTTCTAGCGAAGTGAGAACTACACCAAGTCCCACTCTGTTCATGTTGCTAAAACCATCTACCGATAAGGTCCATTTAAGTTGACTATGCTCCTAGAGGTGGAGCAGTTCTCCTTGTGCCTGCACTAAGGTGTTAGGTGTAAAGTCAACAATAAAATCGACTAATATCTGAGAGTTGATTGCTGTCCTTGGCTGGTAGCTTATGTCGTATTCGGTTAACTCCACTCCACTGCCCATTTGGTTAATCTTCCAGACAGCTCTGGTTTGTGAAGAATATTCTTCATAGGAAAAGTTGTAACCACTACAATTGGGTGGCATTAAAAGTAAGGCCTGAGCTTCCTAGCTGCAGTAACTAGAGCTAGCTTCTCTAGCTAGTTGTATATAGTTTCACATCGGGCAACGACTTGCTTGTGTAGTAAACAGGCAGCTGCTTACTGTCCTTTTCACGAACTAGTACTGCATGTCTCTGATAGAGCAAGGTACATGAACAATTTTTCTCCATCTTTTGGTTTGGGGAGCAATGGTGGGGATGTGAGGTACCGCTTCAATTATTGTAGAGCTTCTTCACATGCAGGTGTCCAATCGAAATTTTTCGTTTTTCGCAGAGTGGTAAAGAACAAGTAGCATCTTTCAGAAGACTTAGGAATAAATCGGCCAAGTGCAGCTACCCTACCTGCAAGTCTCTAGACGTCCTTGATGCATATTGCGGAAGGGATACCCATTCTCGAGTTAATCTGATCTGGGTTAGCTTCGATTCCCCTTTGTGTCACCATATAACCTAGAAATTTTCCAGATGATACACCAAAAGAGCATTTAGCAGGGTTTAGTTTCATATTATACCTCCTCAGTACCTCGAATGCTTGCTTGAGGTGCTCTAAGTGTTGTTCTGCTACAAGAGACTTGACCAACATATCATCAATGTAAACCTCCATCGTGTCGCCTAGCATCACTACAAAAAAAGGTCCAATAGGGACATACGTTTTTAAGTCTGTCCCTGATATTTTCAAAATAGGGACAATTTTATAATATTTGTCCCTAACAAAACTACAGTAGGGACGATTGATGTATTTAGGGACTGTTTTTTAGAGTAGCGGGATGTAAAAAATTGGCGGCCAATTTTGGCGCAAATATTTCGGCGACTTCATTTTGGCCCAAATTTAAACGTAATATAATCAGATTTTAAAATCTTTTTCTGCTTCTTTTTTCTCTTCTCGTCTTCCCTCTCTTCCAAGTTTCATCTGCCGAGTTCTTCTCCGAGGTGCGGGATCTGTGAATCTTCACACAACCGGTCAGTTTTCTATATTTCTTCTTCATCTTATCATCATCTTCTTCTACTACTGCCACAAACTATTTTCCAGATTTTTTATTGAGTGATTCCAGTCAAATCGACTTGAACAAATCAGAGAAATCAACTGCTTCTGTAGGTATTACTATGATTAAATTTGTTCTTCGTCTTCTTTTTTGTTCACAACCATAGTTATAAACAGAAAAATCCATTAAAACTATCTAGGATTTACAAATCATAAACTTAATTTCTAATATAAGAATGAATTTATTTAGGGTTTTTACAGTGATTATTATATGTGATTTTTTGTTTCAGATTTAAGTAGAGATCTTCTTTAGTTCTTAGATTTAGGGTATCTGATCAATTAGATAGAAATAGATAAAGATGACATCTTTTAAGAGTTCAGGAATTGGGTCAAGTTTGCTTTTTTAGTTGTCCATTATTGGCTTTAATATTGGCTTTAATTGTAGACTTATATTACTAATTATGGTGGAAGAAAAGAGGAAGATTAAATAGTGGAGGAATTCAAGATGGTAACAGTTTGAAGTAGTAGTAGTAGTAGTTCATGATGCTGAGTTATTTTCTTTCTTCTCTTGGAAAGAAACCATCTTCATTAAACTCAACAAGTTCAAAATCTTAAGATTTGATGTTTAATAGCAATTCTTAAGATTTGATGTTTAATCAAAGGACTTGTTAAATCAATCGAATAGGTCAATTGAGAAGATGCGGAATGCAAATGATCTAAATTACTTTTCATTTGGTTTAACATCCTTTGTTTAGTGTTAATATTCAGAGATTTGATTTTACTGAAATCGAAGAAATCGGCTAGGAGATCTCAGAGCAATCAGTTGCTCCTATAAGTAATACTTTGAGCAAATTTCTTTCTTCATCTTATTTTTATACGCTAGTAATAATTCTTTTTCCCGAACTTCAAATTCATTTCAAGAAGAAATTGATCGATTTTCGGGAAGTGGTTGAATTGTGGTCTTGATCTTATTGGTACTTCAGGAAGCAGTTGAATTGTGGTCAATTGATCATGTTACAGGTCTTCTCATTTAAAGCTTGGCCTCCTTTTCATTTCTATCTTATTTGAGCTTTGTGTGTTTATGTCTAATAATGGTTTATTAGCTTGAATTAAGCTGACAGGTTTTTACTGAATAGCTTATCATTTTAGATTTTTTGTCCTAAATTTACATTTATCAGTTGATTCTAAAGGATCCAACCGCTGAAGTTTTTGAGATCTTTTTCTTAGTTTGGTTTTAATGGTTACTCAAATTTCGAGAACTCATTAGGATATTTTCTCTCTGTTTAATCAGTTCTCTTTATGTAATTTTTTTTTAATTATCTATTAAATAAGACATCTGTGTGGTGCTTTTGAGTCATTGCTACTCTAATTCTTTCATCTTCTCATTTATATATGTTGGATCAAAAAGAACATTCTGAAGCCGGAGCTAACAGTGGAACTTGGAGATCTTATATTGGATATCTGCTGCAGTTTGGAATAGCAAACCATAATACCAGGCTTACCTTTAGTGGTTCGTGAAACAACGTATGTTCCTCACCTTAATGATTTTTTTAGAGTTCCTTACTTGCACTACTTGTTTGTTCTATATTTAGGTTTTTGTACTCAATTCGGCTTATATAAGCATTATGTTTTATTTTCTGTTTCATGCAAATATACATTTGATATGTGTTGGTATGATCCTTCTGTTAGAATGTAGTTTCTTGTTCAGCTTTAGTGACTTGGCTGGACCGTGTAGTGAAGTACCAAAATTTTCGTATATAGACGAAGATCTATAGCTGTTTCTTGGAAGCGTTCATGAATGAAGTTTGACTTTACAATTTGGAAACTAATTCGTTGTGCTATTTATTTAGCTATATAGTGTGCTGCTGCAGTGAAGTCCTTTTCAATCTTCTACATCTATTCCTTGTAATGTTGAAGTCCCCTTCGCCTCACAGATCCAAGTAACTATGGCAACACAGTGAATGAGTGGTCAAAATGCACCAGCACTGCTTGTTGACTAGTCTTGCAAAATACATCAATGTTCTTCATATGCAGTCAATCTTTAAAGGTTTTGGTGGTTGTTGACTAAAATTTACATCTTTCAATCTTTTGTTTATTTAGTGATTTTATTTAATTAGATTTTTGTTGCTATCTTCTCATGCTGAAAGTTAGTCGGTAAGTGTACTTCTAATTTGATCTTTAAGGTTTTAAAAGAAGGTTAACCGAAAGTTTTGTTGCTATCTTCTTAGTTAGTATTTAGTGATTTTTTTTTGAAACATTTTCTACGTAAGATTAACTGAAAGTTGACTGGTTTTTTGCTTTACAAGGTTTTAAAAGGTCTGTGCTGGGACATGCACTATTACTATGAAGTGGTTTTGCTCCTGGCAATGGTAAGTGCCCGTCAAATCTGAGAACTAAATTTTCAGTTAACTATTTCTGATGTCGTCATTCCCCTGGCAATGATAGTCAATATTAACTTTCTTTGTACACCATGTTTCCTTATGTGAAGGCCTTCCATTTTGCATTTGATATTGTCTTAATACAACCTAATTTTCACATGGTTCACAAGCTCGAAGCTTCATTTTTCTTTTACTTAGGGAGAAGCGGAAAGGCAGAGAATAAGAATGAACACGATCTACCACACTTTTGCAGTGAACACGATCATAGGTTTTTTCCTAATAGATCTCCCATCTTTTCGTTTTTTACTTTCAGAAAGCATGGACACTAGACTATTTTTAATACTTGTTTGACTTATGCTTGCATATTCTTTACTACAGGCTTTTATCCCTCTCATTATGCACCATTTACCTCCGGTCTCAAGGATCTTGATCAGTTGAATATTAGCTTTGAACTAGGTTCACCATTCAAGCCATTCAGTCAACTAATAGAGGTGTGTCTAGCTGCAAGGTTGCAATAGTTCTTTTCATTTATTTCTCTACAATGTCACGGAGATGATGGGTTTCAACAATGTCAAACAATGGTTTCAGTGAGGTCAATAGACGTACAAAAATGAGTGTGTGTGCAAGCTTCTTGTTTGTAACAAATTCGATTTGGTCTGTCCGACCAGTTCGGTAACATAAATGTGAATGTTTTGTTAGGTCAATATTTGTTAAATACTCTAATTGATAAATATTGATAAAACAGAATACATTATATTTTTGTTTGAGTAAGAATATTTTGATTATCTATGTTTG
The DNA here is from genome assembly GCF_041429995.1 of Eschscholzia californica. NCBI lineage: Eukaryota > Viridiplantae > Streptophyta > Magnoliopsida > Ranunculales > Papaveraceae > Eschscholzia > Eschscholzia californica. Next base: position 25,715,573 of record NW_028238420.1, on the reverse strand, counting down.
AACTCATTTTAGGTGGAATCACCAAATTTATTTGATTTTCGCCAATTTTATAGTGACAGTATTAACTGTCCCCAATACTCTCGCCAAACTTCTAGGGACAGATGTTGATTGTCCCAAATCGGAACGGTAGAAAATTTTGTCGAACTTTTAGGGACAGTTCAAGAATGTCCCTAATAACCTTTTATATAGGGACAGTTGAAAAACCGTCCCCAACAGAACATTGGACAAAAGCCAACCGTCGTTGTAACTGTCCCCAATAACATTTGGGACGCCACTTGCTGGGACAGATCACAACCGTCCCCAATACTCTATTGGGGACGGTTTTTACTTTTTTGGGACAGTTTTTTTCCGTCCCTAATAGCTATATTTTTTGTAGTGCATGTTGGCGAACATTTTTTTTACCAGCCTCTGGTAGGTGGCACCTGCATTTTTTAGTCCAAAAAGCATGACCTTGTAACAGAATATACCTCTTTCCGTGACAAAGACGGTTTTCTCCTGATCGTTTGGATGCATAAGGATCTGGTTGTAACCCGAAAATGCATCCATGAAGCTCAAGAGTTTGTGTCCGACTGTGGCGTCTACCAGCATGTCGATGTGGGGTAGTGGGAAAGAATCCTTCTGGCATGCTTTGTTCAAGTCTGTAAAGTCAATACAAACCCTCCACTTACCATTCTTCTTTTTTACAACCACCACATTAGCTAGCCAATCTGGGTAGTGCACTTCTCTTACTGATCCGATGTCAAGCAGTTTCTAGATCTCGTCATTGATCACCTTGTTGCGTTTGGGCGCACATTTCCTCCTTTTCTGTCTTACAGGAATGTGAAAGGATCTACCTGTAGTTCTTGGACTATTATGGAAGGTTCTATCCCCGTCATATCTGCATGAGACTAAGCAAAACAATCAGAATTAACGGTTAGGAATTCCACGAGTTTTTCTCTGAGAGTAGGTACTAGCGGTGCTCCAATTCGAACTTTGCGCTCTGGCATGTCAGGGTGAATTGGGACTTCCTCTATGCTTGGTTGGTTGAGGTTTGAATTGAGGGGTACTTCATTCTGTAATTGCAACAAGGGCTTCTTGGGAGCCTTCATTGTGTTCTTGTAGCAATTCTTAGAGGGTCCTTGGTCTCCCTTGATTTCGCGTACCCCCTTGTGTATTAGGAACCTCAGTACTTGGTGGTATGTTGATGGTAATGCCCTCATCTCATGGATCCAAGGTCTTCCAAGGATCATGATATAAGCAGATGGGCAGTCCAGTACAACAAAAGTGGTGCTGAGGTCGATTCCCCCTGCATATACTAGCAGCACGATCTCTCCTAATGTATACTTTTATTCTCTATTGAACCCTATAAGGACAGTAAATCGTCGGTAGATGCTTGAGTCTTCTAGGACCATTCTTGTAAGGCATGAAGAAACAAACCGTTAGTGGAGGATCCATTATCAATGAGTATGTGTTTGACTAACACATTCGCAATAGTAAGAGAGAGGACATGAGCGTCATGATGAGGGTTGACGAGCCCTGAGACTTCGTTGTCAACACAACTGATGATTTGATTCGTCAAAGTCGAGGTCGGAGCTTCTGTTGAGTGGGCAGTTGGATGGGATGTCATTCGTACACTTTGTTTGGCTCCTTAGTGGCCTACTCCACTCACTTCTGAGCCTCTTGTGATCATGTTACAAGTTAATGTTGGAATCAGCTATGCTGGCTCTTTAGGTCGGGCATCTCCTTGGGACATAGTCTTTTTTCCTTTATCTGTCAGTAAGTCGGGGTGAGGTGACCCCTCTTTAGGAGCTCAGCAACCTCAAGCATGAGGGCAATGCAATCTGCAGTAGTGTGTCCATGGTCCGATTGGAATTCACACCACTTGGTAGTATCTCTTTTGTCCCCTGGCGTCTTTTTCTTCCCTGGCCACCTTACCGTGTTACCCATCCCCTTCATTACAACTATTACCTCACTTGGTTCGATTTTGAGGTTGTACTCTGGGATTCTGGTAAGGATGGGTCCATGCAGCTTCTTGTTCGGACAGTTAGGTGGAGGGTTGAATGGCCTTCTACTCTCTCTTGGAACTGGTCGTCTGGTTGGGTACGGATCATTGCTTCCGGCTTCTGATCGTCGTTCGTATCTTCTTGAGTGTCGGTCTCTTGACCTATCTTCCTGTGAGTAGTATCTGTTTCTATGGGCCTCGTCTTCTTCCCACCGAATTTCAACCCAGGCTTTGGAAAGGACATCCTCCATTGTAGTGCAATTGAACTTAGTCAGTTCTTTGTACAACTCTCCATCTGGCAGTAAACCCTTCCTGAATGAATCCAATGCTGTCTCCTGGTTGCAGTAAGGAATTGACACCTTCTCTCGATTAAACCTTCCCAAATACTCCTTAAGTGGTTCACCTCTTCGCTGCTGGATTCTGTAGAGATCGCCAGAGAGTTTTTCCAACTTCTTAATACTTACGAATTGCTCAACAAAGGTGTCTGTGAGTTGGGCGAATGAGGCAATTGAGTTGTTGGGGAGGTTGGTGTACCATTGTAGAGTTGGGCAACCGAGACTAGACCCAAAACTCTTACACGTACATGTTTCCCGCAAGTCCCTTGGAATCGCAGTAGTAAACATTCTCTGTTTATAAGAGGCTATGTGATCATCCGGATCAGAGGTGCCGTCATACATCTTCATGTTAGAAAATGTGAATTTTCTGGGCATCTTCACCAGGGCAATTGCATCAACAAACGCAGAATCTGCATAGCTTTGTGGGAGGCTCTTCTTGAAGGGAGTCGAGCCTTCCGGAATTCTAGTGATCAGGGCCTCAATTTCTGCTAGCCTTTTTGATAATGCTTGCTCTAAAGGGGTACCTGTATGTGAAAATAGTAAGATATTAGAGGCCATAATGGTCTGAGTTAAAGTAAAAATAGTAAGCATAGCAATAGTGGAAGATGAGTAAAGATGAACAACCATTGTCTGTTGTTGAGCGAAAGTTTGTTGAAAGGTCTGTGTAGGAGCACTTGTAATCCCAGTTTCCATCTGAGAAGGGGTGAAGGCTCCAGAAGTGTTGTGAGGAGGTGTTGGGCGACTAGATGGTCCTCCTACTTCAGTGTTGTTAGGAGGTGGTCGTGTTTTTCCCAAATCTTATCTTAGAACTACCAATTCCGTAATCCTTTCTTGCAGTAACTGGTTCTTTGCCAGAACATAGGTGTTCTCTTCCTCCAAAGTTCTCAACCTTTCAGCAATTTCTTGCATTTGAGTAGTTAGTGCAGCAAGTTGTGATGAGAAATCCACAGAAGCATTGGACATGTCTCCCACCATTATAGTTGTCTTTTCGGTAGTTAGTATCCGACCCCTCCTTCTAGCGCCAAGTTATAGACGGTAAAATGTCTACGGGTCAGAAAGTCCAAGAGTCAACGGGTTGACTGCCGGAAGTCTTGTCGGATCGGGTCGGATGCTTCGGGGACCGGCTACGTTGTCGGAGTACTTAGGTGTCGCGGCTCGTAGAGTAGTCGGAACAGATTTCCACGGTAGGGATATACTTACTGTAATGAAGAGGGTGATGAAAATGATATCGTGACGATAACCTGCTGGTCGTGAGTGGGTTTTGCGGTAGGCTGCTGGTCGTAAGTGGATCACGTGGCAAGGAGGTGGTCGTATAAGAACGGTGTCGATACGACCAGCTCGTTACTGTTGGATGAGAGATGGATCGGACCCGAGGGTTATATGATTGCGGTAAGCTGGTGATCGTACGAAGATGGTGTCGATACGACCAGCTAGTTACTATTGGATGAGGGACTATCAAGGTCTTATCTCCCAACTCCTAAGACAAGAAGTCAGAGACTTTGGAAGAATGGGAAACTCTTTGAGAGGCTTATCGGAGAGAATGTTCGAAAGAAGATGGATTAGACTACTAAAGTATTGTCGTCGAGTATTGGATGCCTTAGTCTAAATGTAGCCTCTTCTATTTATAGTGGTAAAGGAGGGGTCGTCTTGATGACGACCAGTTAGTAATCAACGTAGTTATTCCGTGACGTTACTCCTGGGAGGTCCGTTAAGGGATAGGGGATCTGATGGATCGACCATCAGATGAGTATTTGAATTTCTCGAGGGACGACCAAGATGTTACCGAGTGTGCGATAAGCTACTGGCCGGTAACGTCTGTCTTTAAGTGGTAAATACGGGATATTTAACACATGTCAGATATGCTTAGTGTCAAGCGGGTATGGATTATCGGGCCTCGCAGATTTATCCTGTCGAAGTAGTTGTTCCATTATTTTACAGGCACCTTGTTGGCGAATATTTGCCCATACAGTGGAAAAACAGTACAAAAGTTTTAAAATTTCAAACATGGAAGTAAATATCTGAAACTGAAATAATTGGAAAACCTACATTAAGAGTTTCTAGAGAGAAAAAGTTGGGAAAACTCAGATTTTATCAATCGAAAATAGAAATGAAATAATGATTAGTCTAACTCTAACTTAGTAATCGATAACTTGTTAATCATTCATATTTCAGTCCAACAAATGAAAAGTTTTTAAGTTCGAAATCTTTCAAACAGAAATCGATAACTTGTAAACAGAAATTAGGTTAACTAAGAAGCCATTAAAGAACACTTACCTTACTACCTTATAAACCCTAGCAATATGATTTCGAAGTAACCTTTAAGCTCACACGAACCCTTCACAGTCAAAATCTCCCAAATCGCAAGAACCCTAAGCCGAGAATTCCCAAATCGCTAACCTTGGGATTTCACAAAATCCCCAATTCTGTCCGCGGGAAATCCACTTAAAACCAATTTCAATCATTAAATCTGACCATCCATTCCTATCGTATCTGGGTCGTCAATTTATTCCGTCAACCTAACGGAAATGAGTTTGGTTATTTCGTAAATTCTATTTAATCTTTAGGGTAATATAGTAATTTCTATTGAATTCAAACGGTAGTTAACTTTCGTCAACAGTCAACAGGGTCAATGGTTAGTCCATCACCCAGACCCTATAACGGACAAACTTGTGACCCAAACACTAAAGCCGGTACTTATCCTTGACCCAAACACTAAATATCCATTTTCTTTATTCCCCAAACCCGCGACCTTTAAAAAAACCATTTTTGTGGAAAAAGTGTGATTTTCAAGAAACATTTTTTTGGGGTTGATTTTATGTTTGAAATTTGGCTGTAATAATCCAAAATCGATATGATTTGCGCTCTTTAGGTTAGCGGGAACTGAATCCAAGACTCTTTTTGATCCTTGTTTAATACGAAGATTTACTAATCCTTCTGATTGACTAGATAACTTTATGGGAACTATTAGTTATTTTCTATCTTTTGCCAGTGTAGCTAGAGAGATGGAAACAAAAAATTTCCACATCTTTTCAGATTTAATCTAGTCATTTTATAGAGACTTCTAAAGTCAGAACCATAAACGAATTAGAATTTCCAAAATGACAAAAGAACTTATCTACAAATTAGCTAAGATTTCATTCAAAAACCTTGCATGAATAGGATTAATTCTCTAAGAGGGGCGGCCAAGTACTTGTCTCGAGCGTCCGGCCTGACCATAAGCTAATATGGATCCGACTTTCAACTGATCTTTTTAGGCATCCTTTGGTCGGATCTAATCTGCAGCTTATGTCCTATTTCCTTTAGTGACATCTTCCTATTAAGTCGTCACTATTTATGTCGAAGGTGTCTTGAAAATGGGTTGATATTAAACCCAGTTTACGACCCGCAAACCCGCTTACCAGGCAAATTTTGGACCTGTTAGCGGAGCTGATTACTGAAACAGAGCTGGACTCCGAGACAAAGCTGGAATGCGAAGTTAGGCTTATGTCGGTTACTAGTGTTAGGGTATCCATGTGTAATACGGATTTAGAGAGAGAGAGTCGGTGAGGCGGTAGGATTAGGGTTTAGTGGTTATATAAACTAAACCCTAAGGAGATATCAGTAGCACAATCTCACGAAATCTCTTGTGTAACTTGTTTGCTTATTAAAGTGGAGATCATCGCGCCGTTGTCGCCGTGGAGTAGGTCTCACCAACCGAACCACGTAAATCTCCGTGTTCTGTTCTTGATTGTTCTTTATTTCTTATTGCTTCTTGATTACTCGTTATTGATCACATTAATCCCCGATTGGCATAACAAACTGGTATCAGAGTTGAGGTTTTGAAGTTTCTGTGATGGCGAAATACTAGATAGAGAAGTTCGATGGAAGTAACGATTTTAATCTTTGGAAGATTAAGATGCGAGCAGTACTAGGTCAAAAGGGTATGCTGAAACCGTTGAATGGTAAGGCTGCACTCGCTGAATCACTTTCAGAAGCAGAGAAGGAAGATCTCATGGTCAGATTCTACTCTGTTTGAGCAATAAGGTCTCGCGGGAAGTAGCAACGGAAACTATAGCAGATGGGCTATGGAGTAAGATGGAGACAAGGTATGTGACGAAATCTCTAACTAATCGGTTGTATCTAAAGAAGAAATTATTTAGTTTACAGATGTTAGAAGGGGAATCGTTGAAAGACCATATGGATGAACTCAACCAAGTATTCTTAGATTTGGCAAATATATATGTCAAGTTCGAAGAAGAAGATAAGGCAGTACTATTGCTGGTGCTGATGTCAAAAAATGGCTTTCCGTCTTATCAACATGAAACAGGGAGTTGACGCATGACAACCTACGTTATGTATGAATCCTCCGTTAAGTTGAGGTTTGATTAGCCTAGTATTCCTGCTTCCAGCTCTGCTTCCTGTTCTGCTTTTTTTTATTCCAGCTCCCGGCTCCTGCTCCTTGCTCCAATTCGTCTATTCCCGAGGGGAAAAATCCTGCAAAGTGTTCGAAAACCGCTCCGACGCTCAAGCCAGTCAGGGTGCTCTTTGCAGTGAAAGAATGAATATTGAATGATCCTTTTGGGGGGCGAGTTATGAGAACTCTGAGATTCTTGTGATCTTTTTTTAGGGTAAAAAGATCGTGTCCTGTGAAAGACGATGTGGGGGGGGCCTTTTATAGGCGATGTTAGCCCGACTGTGATTAGTGGCGGTGATGAGGCGGTTGCCGTCAATCCGAAGGGAAAGTTTCCTCCCTTAAGTATCTAGGGTTTCTCTTGAAGTCTATCCCGGATCTTCGATAAGTGGAAGTTCCTAAGTTCAAGGATCTTCCATAGATATCTTACCGGTGTGATAAACTCTAGAAGAGAAGTTTCCTTCTTTTAGATATGTGGAGTTGAAACTGGCTTAAACACTTCGAGATGTGTGGCCGACTGAGATCTTTCTAGAAGTTTCGGGATTAGGTCAGTAGGTCGCTTGGCGCTGCTGCCTCCCTAGTTCTGGACGTAAGACATTGGCCGAACCTGTGTGGACGCCCCCTCACTCCTTTAAATACCCCAGGGCTGACCTGTCCATGTCAAGAGCGTCTTACAGGGCTGGTTGCTTCTGGCCAACCTCCCTGTTAGGGGAATATTTGGTGGACCATCAGGAGCTCAGCGGTTCTGCTGCCTTAAGCCGGTTTGACACGGTAGACTTCAGATCTGATCTCGACTCTTCAGACGTTAGTCAAAGTCTGAACATTTTATGCATCATCATGAGTCCCGCCACTCTTTAGTCTCATAGAAGTAACTCGTGTGTTTTAAATATTGAAGACTCTGAATTCAAGGATCTTACCTGGACCAGAGCTGTTTCGCGAAGCTCGGTCTTTCTTTTGGTTTTCTAGAGCTGCATATCCCTGAGCTAGTTTGTACCGAGATGGTAGAGACATCTGATGGTAAAACCTCTTTTTCTAGGGTTGTATTTGCCTGAACCGATTTAAGTTGTGTTTGCCTTGGACTGGTGGACGCTTGGTTGGTTTTCTTGAGACACGTTTCAACTTCTGCTCAAGCAATTAATTTCCTTTTCATGTGTGATTCTGTGACGTCACATAATTGATCTTTTGATCACGCAATTTCGGCGTTGATCTTTTGGGTTTTATTTCAGCATGCGTGGACACGTGGTGCCTTGCTAGTGGGAGAGTCGACGCGTCTCTTCGAAATCTGCCGATATCTCGTCGAATCTGATCAGCCTCGAGCTGTGTGTATCCCTCGGTCATTATTCCTTTGAGCGTTCCCGAGGTGTGTTTGGTATTTCCCTTTAATGACCCTTCAACTCTTTTCAAGAAGTTTCTTGGCCATTCCTCTCCAGTATAAATAGGCTACTTTGGTTCTTTAACTCCTCATCATCGAAAGTTAAAGAAGAGAAGGTCCTTCCTTTGCAGGTATATTTCAAGTTTGCTCCTTACCTTCTGTTTTCATTGAAGATCCGAGATGCGGCCTCTACTTCACTTCATACTGGCTTCCTACTTGAAGAGTATTTTTTTCGACAATGGAGATAGTTAAGGGTAACTTTTCCGATAATGGAGAGAGTTACCCGGGATACCAATTTGGGTCCGGCCCCAAAAATGGTGGTTTGGTCGGGCGCCATTCTTAATCTTGCTTTGGTCGAAGGCTTCTTCGGTTGTTCGTGGGGCGATGTTCTAAATGAGGGAATTTTCCTCCTGATTGCATCGTGGGCTTATCCCTTTGCCCTTTTAATGCTTTCTTACCTTCAACTTCTTTTTTTTTTCTTATTTTAAGCAATTTCTTCTGTAATAGACCCGAATGCCTGTTGTGGCCTTGGTCTCCTTTTCGACAATTTCTTCTGTAATAGATCATGCTGGATAAAATTATATGTTTAGGCTCTCCCTCTATCGTTTGCTATTTTCTGGACGTTAAACACCTGTTAGCAAAGGAGCGCTGATTCGTCTTTAATACTTATTGCTTTATTAATACTTTCCTGATCGAACCGCCTGTTCATTCCGTCTTTCTACGGCCCAGACCTATAAATATGCCTTGGACGGGCGGACAATTTCATTTGTTTCCTTCATGGCCAGTTTGTCTATCCAAAGGCTTCTTCCCCGTGATAACCTTAGAATTAATTTTCATCTGACGCTTTTTACGGATGAATTTTACGTCCGTCGTTGTCATGTTGATGTCGAAGCCAAAGGTCCAATCAGGGTTTTTCGCCTTATCGGCTTGTCTGTCTTTGAAAATCTGGAGGTAATTGTTTGGCGAGCCTTTCTGTCCCCTGCAATTTTCCCAGAGAGGGGTGTTGAACGATGGCCGGCGGGTGACCTTTGAAGTAATGGGATACCTGGTTCGTTTGCTGGACGGAAGTCTTACAGCGGTGATTATACTGACCTCTATAGAACTAGTTCCTTCTGATGTAATCTCCCTGTCTCCTTTTTCTAAGTCTAACATGTAGATGGTTGATGATCTGTATCCCATGACATTCCTTTCTTATTTTGTTTTTATCTGCACATACTTAAGTATGGATTAATAATTATTTGTAAAAAATCATAATCTTACTAATGCCATGTTCCTAACTTACTACGCATACTCCATATGATCGCTTCTGCAAAAATAAAGAAGATTAAACTTATTCTATCATGCCCTAATCTTACTATTCTCTCTGCAAGATAGAACCCGAATTATCTTCTCTAGACTTTTCTACTTCCGCTTCTCCTCGACCTTCTACCGCCAGTGCCACTTCACCACTTGACTCACCCGCCGAGGGATGTGATAAGCCTACACAACCAAATCGTGCTAGGAATCTGGCTACTTATTTGGTTGACTATAATCTTTCTCGTTCAGAAACGACATCTTCGCGCGCTCTGTTTCCACTGGTTGACTATATCAGTTTCAACCCTTTTAGTCCTTCTCATAAGGCTTTTCTAACTTCCTTCATCACCACGAAAGAACCCAAATCTTACAAAATTGCCTCTGCTTCTCCAGAATGGCTTGAGGCGATGACTAAAGAGATTTCAGCCCTCGAGACTAATAATACTTGGTCTCCGACTTCCTTGCCATTTGGTAAGAAACCCATTGGTTGCAAATGAGTTTACAAAATTAAATATCATTCAGATGGATCCATCGAACGTTATAAGGCACGCCTCGTCACCAAAGGGTATACCCAGGTTGAAGGTGTCGACTATCGTGATACTTTTACTCTAGTTGCCAAATTGGTAACTGTTCGTGTCCTCTTATCCCTTGAGTCAATCCAAGGATGGTCGCTGCATTAGTTAGATGTCAATAATGGTTTCCTCCAAGGAGAGTTGAAAGAGAAAGTCTATATGACCATTCCCCCCGGTCTTAGCAGCAAAGGTGACGCTAGAGTTTGTCGCTTGAACAAATCATTATATGGTTTGAAACAAGCTTCTAGGCAATGGTTAGCTAAATTTTCCTTCGGTTTAAAAGCCAAAGGTTTTTCCCAATCTTCGTCAGACCATTCTCTTTTCTGTTATTTCAATGGTCCGACTGTTATTTACATTCTTGTCTACGTGGATGACATGATCATTACGGGCAATGACAATAAGGAAATTGAGTTCCTTCGACAACGATTCGAGAAAAGATTTTTCTCTTAAAAATCTTGGGCGACTTTAATACTTTCTAGACTTAGAAGTTTCATGGTGTCCTAAGGGTATTTTCCTTTGTCAAGGAAATACACTTTGGACATTCTTCGTGATTCTGGACTTCTCAGAGCCAAAACGAGTTTATTTCCCATGGAACAACATTTGAAGTTGTTACCTACCGACGCTACACCTTTAGACGATCCCACTTCATTCTGACGTCTTATTGGTCGACTTCTCTACGTGTCTGGAACAAGACCCAATATTGCTTTTTTTCGATGAATTATTTAAGCCAATTTATGCAGCACCCTCGTTCCACACATATGGATGCAGCTACTCGAGTTCTACGATATTTGAAAGGGACCCTCGATCATGGGATTCTCCTTCAATCTTCTAATTCTTTGACACTTTCGGGTTTTGCTGACTCTGATTGGGGCAGCTGCGCAATTACTCGTCGATCCACCATAGGCTACTTCGCAATGCTTGGTGTGATTCCGTTTTCTTGGAAATTTAAGAAACAACCGACTATTTCCGGATCGTCTGCTGAGGCAGAATATTGTGCTATTTCTTTTCCTACTGCCAAGCTTCAATGGTTGAAATACCTAATTCAGGACCTTCGGATTTCCATTCCAGAACCTTTTCAGGTTTTCTATGACAATAAGGTGGCTATGCATATAGCTGCTAATCCAGTTTTTCAGGAACGAACAAAGCACATCAAACTCGATTTCTACTTCGTTCTTGAGAAACTTGAAAGTGGCCTTATCCAGTTGTCTCATATTCGCTCTGCAGATCAGGTGGCTGATGTTTTCACAAAGCCCCTTGGTTCTGACCAATTCCACTGATTAACTTCCAACTTAGGCTTGACTCTGATTTCTTCCCCAACTCCAACATGGGGGGGGGGGTAATGTAGTAATATTAGAGGCGCGCATAGTAAATGCCACCTCCAGTAATCAACTGTATCTATCCCAAAGGAAATCTCCTTCCAAATTCATTAACCCTTCTTTGTAAATAAAGATATTAGTTTCCATTCTTTGTAATTAGGTTTCCTATTTCTTGTTTATTCAGTTATGTTAAGTTCTCCCTTTGTAAAGCTATAACTACATGAACACTCTATCAATAAACTAACACCTTGATTCAATATCATTTCATGTCGGATTTCTTATATTTTCACAGTGCTATTCCCTTGAAATAACTTTGTCATCATCAATATGTCGTTACACTTATAAAAAATCGGAATTAATTACTTCATGCAATTTGACAAGAGTTTGTCACATCTCCGGAAGCAATTTGCATTGTAGCCTTCATTTAATCTCGGTCGAGAGTGAGAAAATAATGCTTTATGCACAATGTATCTCATACACTTTTTAAGTCTTTGGACTTTATCCCTCTCTATTTTATTTTCATCTACTATTTATTCTAACATAGTCATCTCACAGTCTAGCTAGCCATATTAATTATTGAGAACTTAGAGAAAGACCACAAACCCTTCTACCCAACTTGTTGTCCCCTATCTTCACTGGCTTCTTGATAATACGATCCCTTGCATTAGAAGTGTGCATGTTCTGTCCTAAGTTTTTTTTATCTGGTGTACACATGCCATCCAAAAGGTAACCAATATACAGAGCCGGCCCTGAAATTTTGGTGGCCCTAAGAGAATTATTTAGGATGTGGGTCCTATACGTTTTCATCATATTTATACGAACTTCAATAATTACTCATTTGCAATAGTTTTGGGACTTAACCGAAATAATCTATTGCTAAAATTTAAATGTTTACCAGCAATCTTTATTTATTATTTATTCAAACATACTATCAATGAAAATTTATTTCACAACCATAAGAATTGAAGTGGAATCCTTGTCACTTATCCATCATGTACGTGGTTGTTTTTCAAAATGGTATTTCACAAAAAGATGTAAAGTATTGTGTATGCATCAGTAAGTTTGCAAGATTAGATTGGTGATGTTAGAATTTTTGTTGATTGAAGATCATACTTGAATTTATTAAAGAGGAAGAAAAAAAATCAATTAAGGGTAGTGTTGTCATATTTTCAAGTTCTTGGTTACGGAATCCGTTCCATGAGAGGTGTATCCCTGGATCTAGTCTGCTAGATTTATTTTATTTTCTCGAGCGCATTTACTTACTTATTTATTTACGTTTTATGTCGTGAATGGTTATATTAGAGTTCACAGTAATGCATGCATGATAAAACGTAATTAATCCCAAATGGAATTTTGAGTAACGCCTACCCAGATTAAGACACCTGCTGCGCCCTTGTTCATCGATGGTGGGTCGGCCTTCGCAGAGTGCCATTTTTTACCTCGGGATAATACGGGTAGATCTATGAAGAGGTTTACGCGTCTAAATGGTTATTCTCGACGAATCAACAAAAGGGTTTTGGATTTCGAGGCAAAAGGGTGAATTTGACAATAAGTGTGAAAATTCATCAACCAAGAGTCATAGGAGTATTATCAGTAAGGAGTTTACTCACCTAGGATGACGGGGTTGAGGGTAGTGCCCAAGTACGCTTAACCTCGAAGGAATAGGATTTTGGAATCATATTATTCAAAGGGGACGCAAATCTTGAATAATGTGGCAAACTTAGAAAGTTTGCTAGGATAAACAAGTTTAAGTCACTTTTCATTTCTTTTATGTAGTTTAATTATGTCAGTCGATGTTCAACCTTTACACGGTAATTAAAAAATTGAATGATACAAATTTCATTCAATGGGGAAAAAATCTGAGAAAAGTTCTCGGACCGAAAGCAGAAATATTAGACGCTTTGATCCCGGTACTTACAGAAACCTCTTCTAAAGAGTAATGTGAGCAAGTAGACATAATTCGAAGAAAGCCAGGGCCTGTTAAAGGATTAGTGTTAATATCCATGGAAAAGGAATACATAGATTGTTTCATTAACATGGATGCATACAATATCAATTGACGACTACGGGATGTGTTCAGCGCACAACATCGAATGAAGAGATATATGATCTCTAGGGTTGTACTAGAATAGCGATAAGAAGAGGGGAAACAAGTCTGAATCCATGTTTTAGAAATGATTGATCATTTCAAAGACCTGAAGTGGTTGGGAACTCCTATCGAAGAAGAAATGGTCGTTGACTTGATATTACTTTCACTACATGATGGTTTTAGCGAAGTAAGATGCAGTTTTGATAAAAAGTTTGGATTAGTGTCCCTTGGAAGTCTGCTTGCAATTCTAGAAGTTGTTGAATGTAAATTCAGTGTACATGAAACTACAGAAGAAATTCTTGGTGATCAAGAGGGTACCGATCCGGGAACGGGAGTCGTTAGGAACATGAGACTTCTGGCAGGAGAGGATGCAGGACAGCTCCTAGGCGCAGGACTATCCTTCCTAAAGACAGATGTTTATTTTGTGGTAGCACATCTCATATGTGGGTAAGAGATTGCCCACGCTACTTGGAAGAGCTGAATAACGGAGTTGGGAACTCTGTCTCAGGTAAAGATGTTAAAAGTTGATTCAATTAAATACAATCCCTTAAAGGTATTAGATACCTAATGCTCATTGCATTATGAATGACAGAAGCAAATGGGAGCTAAGTATTAAATTGAAGAGGAGATGAAACTGTTAAAGGCGAACGGGGCAAAAATTGTTGAGAAAGCTCGAGAAGGATCATAGTCTTCTTTAGGCATTCACTTTAATTAGTTTTAGTTTTATTTTGAGACATCATCTCTGTAAACTTTAAGAGTTATAGAGAATATAAAGTATTTAGGGTAATATTTTATGATGCTCTTAAAATGCCTAGTTAACTTTTAAAACATTAATACCATATGTTTCAACCTAGTTATTATAATCTAGTCATATATGTTAATTAAGACACGTCTTAAGTAACAAATTGACTAGATCATCTTTTAACAAAGATGAGTCAACCAATCATGGAATCTTATATGGAATCAAAATTGACTATTAGAATTTGATAAAGATCAAAACTCTAAGTCATGGTGACTTTCTAAAAAGCTGTAAAGACGAATCTCTTTACAAAAGATACCACACTTTGTAAACCAAAGATTGATTAGATAAGTCATCCGAAAAGTCTTTCAAAACAAATGTGTCTATATAACTGTAACCCACTAAACCTAAAATCTGATATAGCTAAGAAGAGAGATCCACAAGGGTATGGAATTTTAGAAGGTGTTCTAAAATAGTCTCTTATGTCTACAAACGTCTTAGACAGAGTTTCTTCAATGAAACAAATGGGGTTCTTCCGCACAACATCGGAACACAATTAGATTGTTGCTCTCGGTTGTGTCTTCCTTGAAAGGTTGTTTTCAAGAAAGCTAAGTGGGAGAAATTATCGAATTCGATTCGAACCGAGCAACAAGTGGGAGTACATAGAGACTCTCCACAAACAAGTGGGAGTAAGTAGAAACTCTCTGAGAAACTTCTTAAGAGTTAGGAAGGTTTCATAAAATTGTTCGTAATTCCCGTGTAGAGGAAAGCTATAGCAGAAACCAGACTCTAATATTTGGCTAAGAGCCAAAAGATCAGCTATTAAAGTAGGCAACCCAAGACGAAACTTAAGAGATGCACTACAAATAAGAGTTGGTATCTAAACATTCAAAAGGAAATTCAAAGAGTTTGTTTTCCTGGGAGAATGAGTTAGAATCTTGTTCAACAAGAAGGTAAGTGGAATAAATCAAGTATGTTTTTTGTCTGAAGTATGTGAGACATACAGAAATTGAGAACAACATTGGAACAGTTAAGGAACTGACTCAATAAGAGGACATCCCGACAAAGGTAAATTAATTTGGGCATCGAAGTCTAAATAGACAACGAAGATGATAAGACTCGTTCAAGAAGATCTTGAAGAGGTATAACTAGAAATACTCTTGGAGAGACATTCTACCCATCTCTCATGGAAAATTGCTAAGCAAGATTCAGAATCTGAAAGACCTTGATGAGCCGAAGCACACATGAGAGAAAAACTTATCCTAGAAGCATAAGATTAATCATGGAGATGATTAACTTTTACTAAAACATCTAGAAATACTTAGAGTATAAGATGTCGTCACCCATAAGTTTTGAAGAAGATGCTTCGAAATAGTAAAATAGAGAGCGTCCAAGAAGGCTGGGATCGTCAGGAAGGAAATCTCTGAAAATAAAGATTGAAGAAAGTCATAAAAAACAATCTTCCGAAAGTGAGACATGAATCTCAATAGGAAGGACGACCGGATGAAAGAGGTTCATGCTGGCAGTTGTTTGAAACTCTACAAAGAAAAAGAGTAAAATTAGAACCTAGGAAGTAATAATTGCAATTAAGATACTGGCGTTATCGTAGTAGTTAATGAAGAGCATTATTCAGTAAAATAATGAACAAAGTGAAGAGTGGATTAGATCCACACCTAAACTGTCACCTTATAAAGAACGTGGAAGATGTACGAATCTAAGGAATTAGGGCCATAGGAAATGCCCTGAAAGACGCCTGAAATTAGGCACACAAAGGAGTTTACGAGGGGAACTCAACTTTCACGAACTCTTGTTAAATCCGAAATAAAATAGTTTATTTCGTCATCTAAATTGTGGTTAAGAATTTAGACGACAGTCCAAAAAGATGGAGTATTCCAAGTAGGCTTATTAGATATGTGATCTAATAAAGGAAACCCTACTAAATGAACATGGAAGCGTTCCATTATAATAAATCCCTGCTCCAGGTCATTGTTGGACAATACAGACTTATGAAGACCAGCATCAGTGATTGACAGATAGCCATGTTTCTTGGGCTATAGGAATAACGAGTATTTAAGTTAACCTCATGGGTGTATAGTGTTGGGTTTTGTACGTCTCTAACTCTACTAACTAGTGTTGTAAGCGGAATCTCAAACATCTATATGTTTAACACAAGATAACCAGGATCATAGCAGCCAAAAACCCTTGGTTGGAGTGGTAAGAGGTATAACCTTCCATCCTAGAGGTCAAGGGTTCGAGGCACACGCTGAACAATTCAAAAAGAAAAAAAACCAGGATCATAGCAAGAATTAAAGATGAACTTAGAGAGAGAGAAAGATTGAGGGAAAAGAAGAGAGAGAAAGGAGGAAGATGGGAGAGAAAGGAAGAAGAAGATGAGAGGGAAAGGAAGATTTTTTTTTTTTAGTTAAAGATGGTCGGCAAGAATATTTTACTTCGGCTGGCAACCATTTCGCCGGAGCAGAAAGGTGAGGTGGAGAGGAGTTGGTGTGATGGAGGAGAGATAAGGTGAAGTGGAGGAGAAATAAAGAGGTTATGTGACTTTTATGCCTTTAATGTTTTTTTTCAGAAATAATTCCATTTTGGCCCCCGAGGATAATTTGGTAAAAATTTGGCCCTTTGGGGCCAAAATGATCTGTCGGACACAATTGGGGGCCAAAACGGTGAGTTGGTCACAATATGGGGGCGAAAACAGAATTAACCCTAACTATTAATCCATTTGAGTGCGGCCGCATATTTTTCTGTTGCTTCTCCTCAAGTGGCCTAAAGATACTAATTAATCTTAACCTAATAGGAGGACATAATCCAGTTATGCACTCCCACTTATCTTCATGTCTATCATGTCTCACCTAGTAATCCACTTTTATAACCTCCTTTTACGGCACGACGTTTGGCGGTACCATAGTTTGACATTCCTTACACAAGATGAATGAACCCCTCATGTTTAAGGAATTTTTCCAATCTTGCCTATGAGATTTCACCACGTTTTTCATCACTTGAAAAACTCTCATGTTTGGGTTGTCCAGTGTATATTCCCAATCATACACTCATGTAATTGACTCGAATACCATATTCCTATAGCCCATGAAACTGCTCAGTCAATCTCACATGCTAGTCTTCTCGAGTCATTATTGTCCATGCAATGACCTGGACTACGAACATAATAATGAATCTATTCCACGTTCATTTAGTAGGGTTTCATTTACCAGGTCACATATCTGATAATCCTACTTAGAATGCCTCATTATTTTTGGACGTCGTTTAAACACTAAACTATGATTTTAACAACGAAACAACAAAGTTATTTCATTTATTGAATGTAGCTAATCGATTACAAACTTTTAAAGCCATTTTACGATGCGCTTTATACCTGTGCCCTTTGTATGACTCTCATGTTTGGGCTAAGGTAGTGGTTTAGTTAACGGATCCGCTACGTTGTTATCCGTATGGACTTTGCAAATGACCACATCTCTCTTATCACGTGGTATTTTCTTTGGATATGTTTGGATTTCTGGTGTGCTCTTGGTTCCTTAGCTTGGGCAATAGTTCCATTGTTGTCACAATATAACGCTATTCCGTTTTCTATGCAAGCACGACACCAAGTTCGGAGATAAACTTCTTGCTCCAAACTCCTTCCTTGGCTGCTTCCGAAGCAGCTAGGTATTCAGCTTTAGTGGTAGAGTGTGCTACAGTAGTCTGCTTAGAGCTTATCCAGCTTACTGCACCTCCATTCAGGCAAAAGGCATAACCCGATTGCGATCGGAAATCATCTCTGTCCGTTTTGAAGCTCGCATCCACATGTCCTTCAACGATTAATTCTTCTTTCCCGCCGTATACCAAGAAGTGATCCTTTGTCCTTCTCAAGTACTTTAGGATATTCTTAACTGCGGTCCAGTGATCTTCACTTTGATTCGATTGGTAACGGCTACACATGCTTAAGCCATATGAGACGTCTGGGCGAGCGCAGATCATGACGTACATGATTGATCCTATTACCGAAGTATAAGGCACCTTAGTTGATGATCTATCTCTACAGATCTTGATGCCGAAAATGTATTCTGCATCTCCTAGGTCTTTCATTGAGAAACACTTCGGTAACCATCTTTTACTGATCCTAACATCAGAATGTTGTTTCCAGTGAGCAGTATGTCATCTACATACAAGACCAAGAAAAATAGGTCGCTCCCACTAACCTTCTTGTAAACGCAAGATTCTTCTTCGTTCTTCAGAAAACCAAACTCTTTGATTCTCTCGTCGAATCAAAGATTCCAGCTCATGCTTGCCTCCTTCAATCCCAAATGCATCTTTAAAGCTTGCAAACTTTTCCAGCATCTTTGGTGTCTACAAAAACTTCAGGTTGTGAGCACACATCCTCTTCCCGATTTCTGTTTAGGAACATCCATTTTCCAGATCTCATAATCATAATGAGCTGCAATTGCTAGAATAGTCTGAATGGATTTAAGCATCGCAATGGTTGAGATAATACAATTAGCCTTGGTGACCTACGTGGGGATTGAACAACGGGTGAGACACTCTCAACTCCTTGAGGGTTCTCTTGCGAATCTAATTCGTCTTGCATGGGAGGATCTCCGAGATCTTCAATCTCTTCCTCTTTTTTCCTAACCATCGGCTGTGGATAGGTGGGAACCGCGATTTCTGACATCGGTCCATTAGTGTCAGTTTGTTGCTCAGATCGAATTTCTCCGATTTCTATATTTCTCCCAATTTTCTTCTTGGAAAGAAACTCCTTTTCAAGGAAGACACCATTGATGTGACACGAAAATGTCACATTTGATGCGCCTAACTTAGACTAATTAGTCCTTTTCGAGTGTTAGTTCTAATAATTTATGTGTGTTTTCATGTGAGGTACCTATTTTGGAGTTAAGCGTGTGATTCGGAATAAAATGAGGCAATAATCGCTATCATTTCATGTGCCCAAAACGAGAGAAAAAGATTTCAAGCAAATCAAATGGCAAGTGGAGTCAATGACGAGTCCGACAGTAAAAACGGAAGTTGAATCGGAGTTCGGAAGGAGAAATTATGGAAGATGCAAGCCAAAGTCGCCTCTTGAAATTAGATTTGTAGAGACCAAGTATGAAGGCACCTCTTGCTTTCTAAATCAAAACCAAGTTCAAACCCAAAGCCCACAAAAGAAAACAAGAAGAACAAGACAAGGAAAGATTCTATGAGCACCCTTTCTTTATGGTTCAAAGTCAAAATAGTCAAGTCTGAGTCAAAGTCAAGATTGACTAGGATTTTTAGTAGTCAAAAGAAATCTTAGCCAAGGATTATACTATTCATCATCTTCTACTACACAAAAAGAAGAGAGAGAAAGAGGCTAGAGTTTTCTAGGATTTTGGTAGTTCTTGATTAGAAGCTAGAGCTTGAAGAGGGAGAGAAAGGGTTTGAAGAGGAATAGGCAGTCGGGCCAGCTTGGCCGGACAGCACACTAGGCCGGCCAAGCATAGGGCGGCACGGGCCGGTACAAGGCAGAAGCGGGAATAGCCATGGACAGCAGCTCGGAGCACATCAAATCGGCATAGGGGAGCTGGAAACGCAGCTGCTGCTCGGGACGTCGTGGACAGTAGCTTATAGCAGCAGCCCGTGCTCCATTGGAGCAGCTCAAGAGTGCTTCAAAGCACCAGCTCGGGCTTTCAAGGCAGTTCGGGACCTTCATAGAACGGGGCGGCACTAGGGACGCTCGGGACAAGCTAGGGGCGGCGCAACAGTAGCTTGCTTGGCCAGAATCACCAATTTTGGCCGAACCCTAGTTTTTTCTTTGGCCGGATTTCTTATCCTTTCCGGCCACTTTATTGTTCGGAAACCTTAGGGCTTTTGTTCCCAATCCTCTTGGCTAGCTTTCCATGTGGTTTGATTTGATTTTGAGTTAAAAATCTATAGAGAGAGAAAGCTTGGTGAAGCTTTAATGGAGGTTGAGTAAAAATGGAGAAGATGATGAAGATCACTATAGGGAACCCAGAAATTTTCTAAGGGGTGATCGGCTGCACCTTAACTACTCATATTTTCCTATCTTAGCCTCGCACCACATCGAAAAAGGGGGTTTCTATCATCATCTTCTTGTCATTTCTTATTCATTCACCATGTTTAGCTAACTTTAGTGTGTCGATTATATGGGACGAAATGTGATAAATGTTAAGATTATGTTTTATATGATTTGATGTTTTGATTATAAATTGATGTTCATTTGATTCGATTATCGTTTCGATCGTATTTTCATGTGTCTTGTCAAGCACTTCGCATAGTTAATAGACGAAACGAAGTATTCGATACCGATCGTAGTCTAAGTCATAATTTCATGTGTCTTGTCATGCACTTCACATAGTTAGGAGACTAGGCAACACTTTCGATGACTCGGGATTAACCGATTTATGACGTTTGTTTGACTAAGTATGATCTTCAAAGATACGTAGTACTTAATGACATCTATTTTAGGAGTCGAATATCGATTGTACCTCGACACATTAGATCGGACTACACATAGTCGTTGGTTTATCATTATGGATTCCCGGACTTCGACACCGCGCTCACTTATTTATCTCCCGACTCTGTCTCCCGACTCTTCTCTCGAATCTCTCTCGCTCGTTTACTTTGTTGTTTAGTTTAGTTTTACTTGATTTATTATCTTTTTGTTGTTTATTCAATCATAAACCCCCCATTTATCTTTGTCTCTTTCCTTTTTGGTCTAAGTTAACTAGTGATACCTAGACCGGCGAACGAGACTCCTTCGTTATCCGAATCACCTTCCTATCCTTGGATCGACCCCGGCTTTGCCGGGTTTCTACTTGATACCTCTGCTTGGGTGTGCAACCTTTTCGGGTGCATCAACCATCACAAGCAACAAACACTTTGTTCTCTGATGGGTTGTAGAAGTAATAGCCCCTTAACCCACAAAGACACATTTGTCTGATTTGGGTGCTAGCTTATCTCCTTGTAAACGTTTTACATAAACATCGCAACCCCAGACTTTAAGAAAAGACAACTTGGGAACCTTTCCAAACCATAACACATATGGCGTATTTTCCACAGCTTTATACGAAGCACAGTTAAATGTGAAAGCAACCGTTTCGAGAGCATATCCCCAGAAAGTGTTAGGAACACCCGCTGAGTTCATCATCGATCGAACCATGTCCAACAAAGTTCTTTCTCCTTTCGGACACACCGTTCATCTGAGGTGTTCTTGGCGAAGTGTGTTGGGATACTATTCCGCTACTCCTAAGATGATCCTCAAACTCTTCACTCAAATATTCCACCACCTCGATCCGGTTGAATGGCTTTTATTTTCTCGCAAAATTGATTCTCTACTTCACACTGAAATTGTTTAAACATTTCGAACGATTCTGACTTATGCTTCATTAGATATATATGTAACCATATCGAGTGAAATCGTCAGTGAACATGATGAAACCATATATATGTAACCATATCTAGTATCCAAAGTTTCCTCTCGCCAGTGTACTCATAGGTCCGCATACATCTGTATGTATCAGTCCTAATGGTTCACTAACTCGGTCACCTTTCCCTTTGAAGGGTGATCGTGTCATTTTCCCCATTAAGCATGATTCGCATGTATCGTATGATTCTAAATCACAAGAACCCAGAAGTCCATTTGCATGAAGCTTTTGCATGCATTTCCTGTTAATGTGGCCTAAACGACAATGCCAGAGATTTGCCTTGGTTCGAATTATGCGTACGAAGCCGTTTCATGTCTATGTTTAGGATTTCGTCTTCTATGTTCGTAACATAAAGATCGTTATAGAGTTTAGCACTGGTATATAACATCTCACCTTTGTAAAGAAAACAACATTTGCTGTTTATTACTAGATGATATCCCTCTTTGTCGAGAACTGACACAGAGATGATGTTCCTTGAAATAGATGGTACATAATAGCAATTATGTAACACTAATATCAATCCAATTTCTAAACTAAGATGATATGTTCCTACAGCCACAGCAGCAACTCTTGCCTTGTTTGCGACTCGTAGAACCATCTCTCTTTTTGTCAGATACCGGATTCCCTCTAGCCCATCTAAATCCGAGATTATATGAGCTCCACATCCGGTATCAAATACAGATGAGGGGGAATCAGCCATATCTGCCAAATTTACCTCTATAACATAGGCACTTATTTCCTAATTACTTAAAGGTATCTCTACTACGCTTTCTTTGTTCAAAGTCTCGAGAACACATCTCGAGTCCTTCTCCCAATCTAGAAAGTTGTTTAGATTATCCTCTTTCTTCTTAAGGAATGAATTTAATTGTGAACTAATACATCTCTACACTACATGAACAGAAAAAGGAATTTGCTAAGTACTACATTAATTGTTTACAAAACAGTTTTGCCATATTATCCAATGAAAACCGCCCCGGTTGAATAATATGATTCCAAGACCCCATTTCTCCGAAGTTAAGCGTGCTAGGGCACTACCCTTAACTTCGTCGTCCTGGGTGAGTAACTCTTTACTAATCATACTCTTATGACTCTTGGTTGATGAGTTTCACACTTGAGTGTCAAACTCATCCTTTGTCTCGAAATTCAAAACCCTTTTGCTGACTCGTTGAGAATAACCATTTAGACATGTGGACTTCTTCATAGGTCTACCCATATTGTCCCGAGGTAAAAGATGGCACCCTGCGGAGGCAGACCCACCATCGATGAAGAAGGGCTCAACAGGTGTCTTAATCTGGGTAGGCTTTACTTAAAATTCATTTTGGGGACTTTTACGTTTTTATAAATTCTAAAATAGAATCTGCTGTCTTCTTGTCCAATTTACCTCAAGCTGCTGTTTTTTATGACTTTCATCAAAACCAGCAGGCTTCAATATCATCAAAAATATTAGTTTTGAAAACTTTTTTGAAAATCTGATCAACTTTTCATCTTTTTTTTCGAAAACACGTTTCAAAATCGAAGAATTTAAAGTTTTATGCATTGAAACCCTTTCAATTTTTATCCGATTATGTTCAAATATAATTCAAACTAATCAAATTTATGTCTAAATCTTTTAGTCAAATATAAACATCTAATCAATCAAGTCCGAATCTAATTTGTCTAGTCAAAGTTAGTTCGTGTAACCGGCTCGTGATGCCACTGTTGGGTTTTGTATGTCTTTAAGACTACTAACTACTGTTGTAAGCCGAATCTCAAACATCTATATGTTTAACACTAGATAACCAAGATCATAGCAAGAACGACAGATGAACTAGAATCGGGAAAAACTTACCTTAATCGCAATTTTCCCTCGAACCTTTCCAATCGCGTGTGAAGATTTGAGAGCTTTAATTGTCGCTCTTTATTTGAGACACCAAGTAGGTTAACTTTTGTCTCCCTTTCTTAATGTCTGCTAGGACTTAATAGAAGGTTGAGAAGAACCTTTCTTTTTACTAGATAGATAGAATGAGATCTTTTTCTCTAAAATCGTCTCTCTCCCCCTCTCTCTCTCTAAGCTGTCTGAGAGAGATGATTTTTTCTTTTAGAAAATTCCACACCTTTTCTGAATCCTAACTGGTCCTTATATAGGGAATCCCTTATTGGAGTTTCACCCAAACTAGGATTCCTTAAGACCCTCAGAAAAGATAACACCCTGAATTTCCTTGAATACCCTTTCAGGGAAATTAGGGTTTTCCCTTTAAGTGTGGCCGTCCAAATAAGCCCACTATGGGCTTGGCTTGGCCGGCCCACTTTCCTTGGTCGGCGCTCATATGGCCGGCCCCCTGAGCCTCTTTCCAGGCACCTCTTTTGACCCTGGTTCATTCTATCTTTGTTCCGAATCTCCATTCGAACCTTTTTGGCTTATGTAGTTCGATCCAATCCATCTTTAGCCTAGATCCCACTAGTCAAATCTCTCTCATCAAGCTACCCCTCTTATGTGTTACCCATTGTAGGATCCGGTCTATGTTAGCTGCGAATTACCGAAGTGATTCGACAATCGTAAGCGGCTTCTAACAAAACATTACGACCCCTAATTTGACTGGACTGGATGATCTTCATGATTAGTTCATCATTATCCTAGCTGACAAATTAATCGCATTGTTGCCTTGGTCAAAGGACACTCCTTCAGAAGGGCATCTCCTTCAGACCGAATGGATATATCCTTCATATAGTACACTGAAGACCACAAAGTGAGAGTGCTTCAAAAGTTGAAGAAATTAACGTCATAACTCTCATTTTACCAAATTGGAGAGATTCCTCACAACATGAGTATTCTGCTCAGTTTATGTAAGGAATGTCAAACTTTACTTCCATTAAACGCCAGACCGTCAAAGGAGGTTATAAAAACGTAACCAGGTTAGGCACGATAGCCATGAAGCTGAGTGGGAGTACAAGAATGGAATAAGTCTTCATGGTCGTGCTCAAATGGATTAAGTGTTAATCATTTCACTTGTCAGTTTGTCCTTTAGATCAAGAAAGTCTGATAAACATGATGTATCAGATGAGATATGAATAAGTCTTCATGGTCGTGCTCAAATGGATTAAGTGTTAATCGAGCATTGCACTTGTTCTAAGTACAGGTGGGAGACTGAAGGATGAATTCATTTGGTCTGAATGAAGATGTCCTTCTGGAGGAGTGTCCTTCAACCAAGATGGCAATCCGTGCAATTTGACGAATAGGATAACGATGACCTTGTCCGGAAGATCATCCAGTCCGGTCCAATTAGGGGTTGTAATGCTTAACTAGAAGCCGCTTACGATCGTCGGATCACTTCGGTAATCCGCGACGAACATAGACCGGATCCTACACGGGTTACACGTAAGAGGGGTAACTTGAACGGAGAGAATAAGACTAGTGGGAGATTTCCTATAGATGGATGTGATCCAGTCTGATAGCGCTAAACAGAAAGAAAGAATCGGGTTCGAAAGGGAAGCCTGAAAAGGCTGAAAGGCAACTATAGGCCGGGTAGATCAAACCCATTTAAGGGGTGATCTAACCGGCCATACTGAGGGAGTGGGCTGGCAAGGCCAAGCCCATTAATGGGCTACTCTGGCCGGCCACACCATTAGGAGAAACCCTAATGGAAATCCTAGGGTTTCCCAATCAGATGGGACTCTTGTGTTTATATTTTTTGGGACTCTTATTGAAACATAATTGGAGTAGGATTCTAATTAGGGTTGCCCTATATAAGAGTCATTAGACAACTAGAAAAGTGTGGAATTTTCTCAAGAGAAAATCAACTCTCTCACATATCTTAAAGAGAGAGTGAAGATTTTAGAGAAAAGGTTCTAGTTCTTTGTAACCAGTCCAGAAGAAGGAGTTCTTCGTCTCAAGCTTCATCAAGGTCCTAGCTGACTTAAAGGGAGGGAGTTCAAGTCAACCTACTCGGTGTCTCAAGTAGAGGAGCTACTACTTTGAAGCTCTTGATCATCTGAAAAGGCGACGACATCGAATTTGAGGAAAGCGAATTAGGTATTCTTCTTTCTGGTATTTACTCATTACTAGTTCCGCTAACAACATTAGCTGGTCTTAGAGATGTACAAAACTCTATAGTGGTAATATTATAGTAGCTCTACCAGAGCCCTCAATGAAACTAGATGAACCAGTGATTATTATCGCATTAGCCTTGTACACCCTCAATGTCTCATACTTAGTATTTTGAAAGATAGAGTTAGTAGTCCCGGTATCAACTACACATATATCCTCATCCTCCTTTAATATTGTATTTCTGCAATCCATACCTCTTATATATAAAAATAAGACATGAGATAACTATAACACATCTCTCTCAATAGAATCAAATTTTATTCTCCTAACTTCCTTCACAAGTGGTTGATAAATTTCACTTCTCAACCACGTATATTTGTGGAAAAAGATTTGAGATTTGCTAAATGGTGGATTAAGAAGACAGGACCGGTTTTTGAGGAGAGAAAAGGTCTGCAGTGACGTCATCAAAGGGCGATTTTTTCCCTCTTTCCTTTCTACCGTAACCCTAGGTTTTCCATCTCCATCCACCGAAAAATCTTTTACCGAGTTCATCAATCTTCAATCCAAAAGAAAATAAACCTTTCATCTTAGTTACTGTGTAATAAGAAGGATAATTATTTTGAGCAGAGGTACACTTGTTAGGGTGTATTTTGCCCCTCCTTTTCAACTAAAAACCTCAATCGAGCACTTGATCTATCACCACCAACTGTTAGGTTCCAATCTGACTGTCAATCCCACCCTCTTAATCATACGCTAAATCTAGCTTGCATTATTCAAAAGGAAAAGTTGGCTCGGAATTAGGGATAACTCAAGTCCCCATCGCCGACTACATATGGATGCCAGAGAGCAGTAAGGTAGATTCATCAAATAGAAAAGCAAGTGTATCGTCGGATGACTATCTCCAAGCTCACAATCTCTTGAAGACAACAAGGAAGTAATTTCTTCATCTCTTTCCGACATCAGGGAAGTCAATCTATTCATCCATCTTATTTCGAATTTCATTGATTCATTTCATGTTCATATAGTTAATTTCTTCTGTAGATCTGATATTTTGATCATCTTCTTACTTGTATGGCTTTTTCTACGAGGGAAACCCTTACCCTAAAGGTTGTAATCCCACTTTTGGTAGCACAATTAGCTAGTAGCATTTTCTATTGTGGATTCTAACTCAGTTTTAGATTCCTAGGTCTTCTGTTCTTAGTTCATAGATAAATAAAATAAGGGTTATTTCCCTAATGGCCCCCAACTTTGTGACCAGCTTCCCGCCTGACCCCCTACTTTACGAGAAATACCCATATGGCCCCCTTCCGTTATAACACTGTTATTCTCTCTCCTCCATCTCTTTTTCTCTCTCTTCCATGTCACGCCACATCATCTGTTACGCCACCTCATCACCTTCTCCGGCAGAGGTCGCTGGCCGGCCAAATTTCCAGCCGGCGACCTTCAAACTAAAAAAAAATTAAATTTTTTTTCTCTTCTTCTTCTTCCTCTCTCTCTCTCATGTTTTCTCTCTCTTCTTCTTCCTCTCTCTCTCTCTCTCTCATCTTCTTCCTCTCTCTCTCTTCCCCTTTCTTCTCACTCTCTCTCTCTCTCTAAAATGGCCGGCGAAGGGGGGAACCCTTCGCCGGCCGTCGGTCTGGTTATCCCAAACCTTCGAAGGTCTGGGAAGGTCTGGTTTTTTCCCAGACCTTCAAAGGTCTGGCATAACCATACCTCATTATAGTATTGTTGTTTTGTTTCTGGTTTTGGCGGTTCGGGATTGCTTATATAGTTTTGTATTTAGTTCTTAGTGGGTGTCTATATTATTTTCTTCTTCTTTCTCTTTGATATATACTAGGACTGTCTTTTTTCTTCCTATAGTATGTCTAACAACACTGCTATTATGGAAAATCCATCCATCCTTAGTTGGAATGTGAGGGGAGCCTCCACTTTCCTTACCAAAAAGCACATTCTCAAACTCATCACTAATAATCAACCGGATATTGTTTTTCTTTCGGAAACAAAAAACAAAGCAAATATTATGACAAAAAACATCCCTATCCAAAAAACTTATGCTAGTCATTTTGTTGACTCGATCAACAAAGCTGGAGGTCTTGCTCTCTACTGGAAGCATCATCTGAACATCAATATCAATCACTCTGACAATAACATCATTCACGCGGAGCTTAACATGGATCATTCAACCAACCCCATCATGATCACTGGCTTCTATGGCTCCCCTTACAACAACAACAAAATCAAGCCTTGGAAAACTCTAACCCAGCTCTCTCCTGAGAATAATACTCCTTGGTTAGTTATTGGAGATTTGAATTGCATTCTTGACCCCTTGGAGAAAAGGGGGGGTTCTAATGCGACCAACTTCCATACTCGTAAGATCATGGACATCATCAACAACCTAGGTCTCTTAGACTTAGGTTACCAAGGAAAACCGTATACTTGGAGTAACAAGCAGTTCGGAGCTCATCTTATTCAAGAAAGACTTGATAGGGGGATGGCGAATCTTCAGTGGCTTCAACACTTTCAGACTTCTGGTGTCACCCACCTTGATGCTGTGGGGTAAGATCATTCGCCCATCTTTCTGGACAACAGAGACCTCAGCCAGCTTAGCCCTAAACCTTTCAAGTTCATCCGGACTTGGATGCCCACCCGGAATAAAAAGATCTTCGGCAACATTGAAAATAAGATTAGCCAGATTATCAAGCAGATCCAGAACAACAATACCAAAAGGGATTACAACCGCCTGAATCATAACCTTGAAGAACTCTACTGTCAGCAAGAAAGCCTTTGGAAGGAAAAATCGAGAAACAACTTCCACACTCTAGGAGACAAGAACACCAAATACTTTCATTCCGAAGCCATTCAACATAACAGAACAAACAAGATTAGAGCTACTAAAGACAATAATGGAGATTGGAAGGAAGATATCAAAGATATCTAAGACATATTCTCTTCCCATCTTCTTAATATTAGCACCACTAGTAACCCCAAAGAAGACCCGTCCACCCTTAACCTTTTCAACTCGGTGATTACTCATGAGAAAAACGTAGACCTTATAGCCATCCCGAGTAAAGAAGAGATTGATCAGGCGATTCAAAGTCTTAAGAAGGAGGCTCCTCCGGGTCCGGATGGATACCCCCATTTTTTCTTTCAGTCGAATTGGGAGACGATTAGCCCTGATATCTACGACCTAGTTCAAAACTTCTTCAAGACAACATATCTCCCACCTGAGATTAACCATACCCATATTTGTCTTATTCCCAAAATTCCAATCCCCCAAACCCCAGCTGACTACAGACCCATTAGCCTCTTAAACACGACCTATAAGATCATCACCAAGTTGTTAGCCGATAAACTTAAGCACACCTTGAACCCTATCATCACTCCTTTCCAAGCGGCGTACGTCCCAGGCAGACAGATAACTGACAATATTATCATGGTTCAAGAAATCATTCACTCATACAAGAAAATGAAAGGAGCAGCAGGGTATATCGGCCTCAAGCTAGACATGGCCAAAGCGTTTGATAGAATAGAATGGAATTTCCTTACTGACATTATGAGTAAATTGGGTTACAACGACCACTGGATTAGAATGATACATACGTGTATCTCTACCTCCTCGATGTCAGTTCTTGTGAATGGTCGACCGGGCAACACTTTCTATCCTACTAGGGGTATCAGACAAGGCGACCCTCTTTCCCCTTTCCTTTTCACGATTGCAATGGAAGGCCTTAGCCGTAAGCTGATGAATAATAATAGTAGTAATAGATTTTTGGGGTTTCCCTACTAACATCGCTGACTTGGAGATCTCCCATCTGCTTTTTGCTGACGACTGCATCATCTTTGGCAAGAACACGATTGACAATATCCACAACCTTAAGAAGATTCTACAGGGATTCTGTGATACCTCGGGGAAAATGATCAATTAGGCTAAGTCAAACATCTTCTACTCCAAGAATTCGCATCCGAAATTTAAACGCCTTATCATGCGCACCCTTACAGTCAAATATGCGTCCACTTCGGAGAAGTACCTGGGGGCCCAGCTATTTATCGGAGCCCAGAAAACCAAAGTTTTAAATGATATCCTTGATCACATCAAGAATAAGTTCAACAAATGGAATCACTCTTTTCTGTCCCAAGCAGGTCGCACGGTGGTCATCTCGGCCATAGCTCCAGCCGTGCCCCGATATCAGATGCAATGCTTTGCTATCCCTAAAGGAATCAGCAAACGCATCAAGTTCGTTCAAAGGAATTTCTGGTGGGGTAAGTCGAAGGTTATTTGCACTAAAGCCTGGTCATATATTTGTCGGCCGAAGAATCTCGGAGGCCTTGGAATTCACTTGTCAGATCTGGACAACACCGCATTACTTACTAAACTTGCATGGAGGCTCAAAACTGAACCAGAAACTACACGGGCTAAACTCCTCAAAGCTAAATTTTTTTTGCTCTCAGATAAATCTGGTCCAGCGAAGCCCCATCACTCCTGGTGTTGGAAGACCATTAGGAAACATTACAACCTCATTGAAGACTTTGCCACCTGGGAAGTGCAATCTGGCAATGACATTAATATCTGGGAGGATAATTGGATTGTAGAAATCAATAGTCCTATGCATAACAACAATCACTCCAGCTGCCAACAACCCTTGGCTCGAGTGGTAAGAGGTAAGTCTTCCAACTTAAAGGTCAAGAGTTCGAGGCACACGCTTACCAATTCAAAAAAAAAAACAATCACTCCAGCCTGAACAAGGTAGCCCAACTTATCACTAACAAAACTGGAATAATGAGATCCTCAACGCCACGTTTGATGCAATGACTCAAAACCTCATCAAAGCTATCCCTGTGAATAGCGAAGGCAAAGATCAGCTCAAATGGAAGCTTACCAAATCAGGTAAATTCACTGTTAAATCAATGTATTATCACCTTAGCACCAACAATATCACTCAGGAACCTATATCTAAGAACTGGAAGTTCATCTGGTCTCTTCCCACTGTTCCGCGCATAAAAATCTTCATCTGGAAAATCTATATTAAAGCTCTTCCGGTACGAGAAAGAATTGGTAAATACATCGACAATAACCTGAATTGCCCAAACTGTATTAATACCGAAACCATTGAACATGTCCTTCTACACTGTGCGTTAGCTAAAAACGTTTGGTTTCATTTTAATATTATTTCGGAAAACATTACTTCTATCTCCGATTGGATATTCTCTTGGGAAGACGATCCCAATCACTGTTACACCAGTGTGGATATTCACTTTGCGAGTATCCTTTGGATTTTATGGAAAGTTAGATGTGACCACTGCTTTCAGCATGAAATAAATGATCTGAATAAATCATAAAAATGATTACATCTTTTCCCAGAAACTACAAAATCACTGAGAAAAACAAACAAAAATCCAATGAAAAATGGCAACCTCCTACTAATCAATTCAATAAAATTAATGTTGATGCATCCTTTATAAATGTAACATCCAATGTGGGAATCAGCCTGATTGCACACAATACAAAATCTAAATTCATCGAAGCTCAAGTGAAAACATCGAGGGCGAGAAACAGTGAAAAAAGTGAAGCAATGGCTATATTATTCGGATTGGAATGGGCGAAAGAACAAAATCTCAAATCAATTATCATTGAAAGCGACAACATCAATCTGATCAAGCACATCAACAATAAAAAGCATTCAGTCCAATGGCAATCTCTGATCCATATCCAGAAAAGTCGTGAAATCAGGAGGAATTTCAATGAGGTTCAATTCAAATATACAAGGAGAGAACTCAATCTGCAAGCAGATAAGTTAGCTAAATGGGCTAGAAAGAAGAATAGAAGCAAAAAGTGGAAAAACGTTCCTTGTATTTTAGTTGATAAATATTGTAATAACGTTTTTATAAATTAATAAAAGGCTAGTTTCAACAAAAAAAAAAAAAGATAACTATAACACATTTATATTATATGAACATGATAATATTACAATATTTAAGAAAAACAAAACAATATGTACAAATATAACACTATTTTAGAAAACGTTAGATTTAAGAAAACTCTTTATCAAATTCTTCATCGAGTAATTTGTCAAATTCAATGGAAAATAGATTATCAAAGCTACCATCGTATACATCTCTTTCATCGTCTGGGACACAATCTTTTGGAATTTCAAGATTACGATTGTTATTGATGCACCCGAAAAGGTTGCACACCCAAGCGGAGGTATCAAGTAGTAATCCGGCAAAGCCGGGATCGATCCAAGGATAGGAAGGTAGTTTGGATATCGAAGGGTCTTATCCCTCGGTCTAGATATTAAAAGCTAACTTAGACTAAAAAGGAAATGAAACAAAGATAAATGAGGGTTTTAGAATGAATGAGTAATAAGAGAAGAAATAAACTAATTAAACGATAAAAGTAAACGGGCGAGAGAGATTCGAGAGAAGATTCGAAGGAATAAGAGTCGGGAGGCGGTAAGACTCGATTCGGGCAACAAATAAGCGAGAGAGGTGTCGAAGTCCGGGAATCCATAATAATAATCCTACGACTACGTATGATCCAATCTAATGTGTCGAAGTATAATCGATGTTCGACTCCTAAAGTAGATGTTTCTAAGTACTACGTATATCCGGAGATCATACCTAGTCAAACAAACGCCTAATTCGGTTAATCCCGAGTCATATCAAATGAACATCAATTCATAATCAAAACATCAAATCATATTAAACATAATCACAAATTCATCACATTTCATCTCATATAATCGACACACTTAATTTAGCTAACATGGTGAATAAGTAATAAATGAAAAGAAATGATAAGAGAAATCCCCCTTTTTCGATGTGGCTCGAGGCTAGGTTCGTCGAGAAAAATGAGTCTCTAAGTGTAGTCGATCTCCCCGTAGCAATTTTCTGGATTTCCCTTTAAAAATGCAATTTGGGTGTCCCCGTGTAAAAATCAGATTTCCCCATAGCACTCATCATCATCTTCTCCATCTCAAGAACATCCACCATTAAAGCTTCATCAAGCTTTCTCTCTCTAGAGATTTTTCACCCAAAATCAAATCAAACCACATGGGAGGCTAGCCAAGGATGAGGGAAACAAAAGCCCTAAGGTTTCGGATCAAGAAAGTTGCCGGAACACCATGAAAAATCCGACAAAAGAAAGCTAGGGTTCCGGCCAAAAATCAAGAAATCCGGCCAAATAAGCTGCTGTCCGAGCCGGATGTCCCTTGGTCGCGTCCCGAGCGTTGCTCCCGTGCCGGCCAAGATACCCGCAGCTGCATCCCGAGCTCGGAAGCTGCTGTCCGAGTTCCTTAAAGCCTTCCCGAGCTGCTGGCCGGTCTTGCTGCTGCTGTTCGGTGGAAGCTTGCTGCTGGAGCATCCCGCGTCCCGTGCTAGCAGCTCCCGTGCTCCCGTGTAACTCTCCCGAGCAGCAGCTCGTGTGCAGCCCGAGCTGCTGCTCGGCCGGCCAAAGCTAGGCCGGCCTAGTGCTGGCCGGTCTATGCTTTGGCCGGATCCTCCTTCTTGCTCTCTTGTTCTCTCTCTATCAAACCTTAGTGATGAAGAACCAAAACCCTCTTGCCTCTTTCTCTCTCCTCTTTCTTTCCCAAGCTTGAAGATGATGAATAGTGTCTTTGACCCCTTTTCTCTAACTTGAGTCAAACCCTAGACTTAGTCAAAGTTTGACTAAGTCTTTAGACTACTTCAAACCCTTGACTTTGTCCATCATAAAAGACTTTTGACTTGGACCAAAAAGGGTGCCCATAGAATCTCTATTGTTCTCTTCCTCTTTGGGCTCTTTGGTTGGCTTCTTTCTAAAGCAAGGGAGTGCCTTCATCTTGTCTCTACATTTAGAACCAAGGGGTGCCTTCATAGAATCCTTGTTTCAAGACCGAACCTCGGCTTCTTTCATTCACAACTTTTCCGTCCGAACTCCGAATCGACTTCCGTTTTCACCGTCGGACTCGTCATTGACCTCACTTGTTGTTTGACTTCTGATATTGACCAAAATGACCAAAATACCCCTGGTGCTCTTTTCTTCCCTTTTGCCGCATAAGATGAAAATGTGATATTCGCTCTTTTTATTCCGAATTACACGCCAAACCCCAAATAAGCTACCTAGCAATAAAAACACATAAATAATTAGAAATAGAACCCGAAAGGAACTAACTAATCAAAGTTAAGTGACCTAAATGTGGCATTTTCACGCCACATCAACATCCCCAAACTTAGAATTTGCTAGTCCTCGAGCAACAAACAAAATAAGACAATAAAGTAAACTAACTCACTTTCGGAGGCATCCCGGTTGCATTTAGCGTATGCAACAAGCCGTTAAACCCCTAGGTTACCCCTAGTGGACGAGTCTCGTCTCGTGAGGGTTTCCAGTGAATACACCCACAAAGTTCTAGATTTTCAAAAGACATAAGAGTCGAACTATCGATGCAAATAAGGTAACGATCAACAAGTGAGAGACTTAAGTGTGTCAAACACATGAATCAAACCAATAAACACAAAAGCATGCTAAGAGTCTCCTCACTAATAGTTTCATACTTAAGTGCAAGTGTCCCATCATCATGAGCATCATCCAAGTCTAAAGTAACAAAACTTTGTTTCCTATCATAGCACATTTCGCCTCGACTTTGGCCTCACGGTCATACGCTCTTAAACATGAAATCATTCAAAATGGAATCTAATGGTTCACTCTCATGTGTGAGCATGGAATAAAGTAAACTCAACACATACAAAAATTAAATGAGGATATCAAGTTCTAAAACGAAATGATCTCTTAGGAATGGAAATAACCACTAACGGAATGGGGAAGCTCACTCACCCTTCTCACCCACTCTACCCTCTAATAATGTCTCCTAAAGGTAAACGGATACAAGTGATGGAATGGAAGATGATGAAATCCCGAGAATGTCGACGCCTTCAACGATAAAAGAACACTCAAACAACCTTTAAACTTAACTTCTTGCATTGAATACTTTATTTTCATAACACTTACACAAACACAAAATAACACATATAACCAAACTTTTTTTCTTTTCTTTTCTTTTTTTTTTCTTTCTTTTCTCTTCTTTTCACTTTTCTCTTTTTCCTTTTTTCGTTTTTTCCTTTTTTTCACTTTTTCATTTTCTTTCCCTTTCTTTTCTTTTTTTTACACACATACCTAAACACCAAAACAAAAATACAACTAGTATTCTCAACAAATCACCTTTACTTTCACATTTTGCTTTCACATCCTTTCTTCTTTACTTTTCATGCCTTCATTCTCGAGAGTAGTATGATGAATGGATGGTGGAGTATCCGTTTCCCTAAAGTTGACACCATTATCGGGTTTCATGGACTACAAGAGTAAGGTTTATTCGCTATCCTGATGTCACTCCTAGTGGCTAAGGAAGTTGAGCTCATGAGATCGTCTAAGCTCTATTGAAAGTTGCGAAGTTGAGTAGCTCTTCATTCTACTCGGAGTTAGCGCGGAAGAGTACACTCAAAGGCAATAAAAAGGCTCAGATATCTCACATGGGTTTAAGTCTCCACTAATGACTATTTTAGGTCACTTAGAAGTGTTCCTTCTTCCTTAAGATGCTACTCACATGATAAGACACCAACACCAAAGGACTTAACATTCATGAAAAGACTAAGAGCATGCATAAGATTTATCAAGAAAGAACCACATGTATCAACATACTTAAAAATACCACTAGAGTCATACCAAATCTACCCAAAAATTTTCAAATTTGGTCAATTTGTTGAACCCTTTTGCCTTTTGAAATCTAAGGTCATGATGTCATGCGACTAAATGGTCGTATCCCCATCCCCAAACTTAAAACTAACATTGTCCTCAATGTACTAAGCATATACTCACCAAAAGATAAGAGGTACAATAAGTTAAAGAGAATAGTGGAAGGATATTACCATAGCCGAAGGAGATAAAAAGTGATACTACCAAGACTTAAGTATTCGAGTTCCAAGTTGATGATAAGCCCATCGCCATCCCCAAACTTGGAACGAACCACGTCCCAAAAGTATACAAAGTGAGAAACACTCCTAAAACATCAATATAAAACATAAGAATGAAACATAAGCATGACCACATAAAAATGACCACTCACGCAGGATCACTCGATTGCATTGAACCATGCAATTAGTCATTGATTCTCTTGCTTTCACAAGAGCACGAGTTAGGTCTCGTGGAGGGTTTCCAGAGATGATACCCACAAACATCAAACCCATCTCAATAGACCAACCAATCATATAACAAAAGACGAAATATTTCGGGGTCTACCCATACGAAAGTTTTAACTGGTAAAAACCGTCTCACAACAATGTAATGGTATGGGTTTATACGTGAGACGGCAAAAAATAAGAGGTAATCCCCAAACTTGGATGATGACAAGGCAACAAAGTTTGATAAAATAACAGAGGGGGCATGCATTTCACCAAAATGATATACAAAGGTCTCACGAATCAAACTCGTCATGTTGTTATGGTCCTCCTGAGCATTAATAGTATTGTCCCTTTGAACTACCGGTGCAAGCATATATATATCACAGGTAGGCAATAATAGTTGAGAGAATGAGGGTTTAGGTCTATCAACTAGTTTAGACTCAGATTTCGACTGAAAAACCTCGTTATGCCCACCACCATTCTCAAAAATCGTACGATCCTCGGGTATGT
The DNA here is from genome assembly GCF_041429995.1 of Eschscholzia californica. Classification (NCBI taxonomy): domain Eukaryota; kingdom Viridiplantae; phylum Streptophyta; class Magnoliopsida; order Ranunculales; family Papaveraceae; genus Eschscholzia; species Eschscholzia californica. Next base: position 25,679,376 of record NW_028238420.1, on the reverse strand, counting down.
CTACCGTCATGGGAGTCTCTAAGTTAATCATTTCATCACTTTCGAGAATGGAGTTGGACTTAACATTAGCACTAGGTGTATTACCCTCACCTGTACCCTTAGGATTTGTTGGAGTTTGGGGTTGTGAAACCCCTTTCTCGATGTCTTTCAATTTTGCTTCCATCTCTTTAAGGGCGTGCAAGGTGTTTTGGCTAATCTGAGTTTCTACCTCATAAAATGATTTCGAAACATCTTCAAGAGTCCTCTCATGATGAGACGCATAAGAACCAACTAAGGGCTCCTGAAGATTCTCATAATCATTGGTAAAGACATCACGCCACGAACCCCTCCTCTAGATTGGTGGCCACCACGTCTATTATTTCTACTATGATCGTTGCCACGGTCGCCTCTCCCAGAACGGTTATCACCGTCTTTAGTATATTTACCGTGATTTTCACAACACCCACGTAATTTAATTAGTTGTTAGGAAATTGTTATTACAATACTAACTAGTTAAAGAGACAGTGAAGAAAATAGAAAATAAATTAGAGAAAGTATTACAAACAAAACCTCGTTAATTTATTCTTCCTTTACTTGGATTTTTGATATTTTAAGAGATATGAACTTTTGATAGTCTTTTTTAGAGAGCTGCAAATTCGATATTGGTTAGATTTAACATATGAAAATTAATAACATAACTTACTTTGATATTCGGATAACCTTCAAGACAACCCTTCGTCTATAACTTAATTTCTTCACCCCCTTGTAGAAACTATCGTGCTGATAACGAGTTGTCATAAAATAGAATTTGGTGGAGAGAAAAGGTAGAAACTATAATATCATTATAGTTATTATACTCTCTGTATATTACTCACTAAATGATCATAAGAAAGATGACAGTTACAAAGTAAAGTAAGGAGGAAAAGAGAGAGAGAGATTCAATTGAAAGTTATCTGACCAAAATTATCTCGTATTAAGAATGGGATGTGGGTTCTCTATATTTAGTAATTAATGCATGGCAGAAAAGACCCATAAAGGGACAAGTGCTAATGCATGAGAGTAATGACTCCATAGTGGGACACCTTGAGGAGGTAAGAATTCAAACATTATATCCCTAAGTAAACTTGACTTATATCAATAAGATTTGTGTAACACTCAAGGCAACCATAAATTTATTCTATGGGCAGCCACCATCATTTATAACAGAGTGGAATTTTTTGGCTTTTTTTTTCCTCCCAAAAAATCCACCAACATTTTCTCTCAACTCTGGTAACAGTCGCAGGCAAACAACTATTGTCGTCAACCATTAACTTTTTTAGTCTTTTTTTTTCCTCCATTAACCATTTTTTACCACCATTAATCTCTCTCTTCCTCTCCCTTTCTGTCTTCTCATTCGTCTCTCTCTTCTCCTCCCTTTTTTCTCCCATCTTCCTCTCTCTAGTCGTTCCCATGAGAAAGACTTCCTTCGCCAGAAAACGGCTGGGGGATCCCAAAACCAGTCCTGTTCTGGAGGAAAGCACTAAATATTAGGGGAATCAATGGTTACAAAAGAAAGAGTGCGATTTGATGCTTTGAAAAATTAAGATACAAATCTTCCAACTCATTAGGCTACTAATATCAGTACCTTGAAGTTAGAACGATTTAATTATTTAAGATTCAAGATTTACGAGGATTTCAGGTTATAAGAACTTAAGAGGGAACTGGCACTTAAACAGGAGAGGTTTACATCTCTAGTACCTCTTACTCAATCTTTTAAAATAAGTTCGGAAAGAAAATTGTATATTTGAAACCCGATATTGCAAACTGATTTTCTAGGCTTTCCTTTCCTACGAATCAACCGGGATTTCCCCCAAACTTGGCTGGTTTCTGAAGAAGGAGATGAGGCGGATTAGATGGAGAGAAAGAGGATTGAGTAGGAGAGAAAAAGAAGAGGAGAGGGAGGAGCAGAGAGAGGAGAAGGACAAATGGAGGTGATAGTGGTCGTGGCAGGAGAGAAGAAAAAAAAAAAGCAGAAAAATGGTGGTGGTGGTGGTGATGGTAGAAAATGAGAAAAAAGAATATGCTTTGTCTCCCTTTAAAACTTTCCACCTCAAAAAGTTTTTCAAAAGTCAAAATTTCCTTTCCAAATTTTGGACTCCGAAAATTTTTTTATTTCTCCAAAGCGCCGGCCAAAATCATATATCTCTCTCCAGAAAAAATGGAAACCCACAAGCTGAAAGGATATTTGAGGTGTAATGAAAAAACCTACTTAAATGAAGGGACCAGAAAGATGGTCTAAGTGATTGTCCCTGAGATGTGTTACGATAAACGACTTTTAATCCTTAAGGCCCAGCCCGGAAAAATGGTTCTTCTAGACGAGACTATGACAAGAGTAAGAGACACATGGCAATTGATTCAAGTCACGTGCGCCAAGTTAAGGAACATGCAAGTAATATTGGATTTCAGCTAACGAACCCAGGGACGTGGGAAAAGGGATGTCATTGGTGCGAGGACACCGGTCCTCCTCAAACAACAATAAATAATCGAAGAATCAAGGGCCCCGCCAAATAACTAACTTTTAGTGAAAATGTTTTAAAGTCAAAATCATATATTGCTAGAATTTGTTTGAAAGTCTAACTTCAGTATGAAGGGCCCCTTTAATTATTATGCTCGTTCATATTTATCTAAAGGGTTATTTCCCAAATGGCCCCCAACTTTCTGACCAGCTTCCTGCCTGGCCCCCTACTTTAGCAAATATTCTCGTATGACTCCCTCCTTCCGATATCTTTAATTGTCCGTTACTCTCTCTCCTCCATCTCATTTTCTCTCTCTGCCAAGTCATTTGTCACGCCACATCATCATCTTCTCCGGCAGGGGTCGTCCGCCAGTCAAATTTCTAGCCGCCGACCTTCAATTATTAAAAAAAATAAGAAAAAAATTTATTTTCTCTCTCTCTAGAAAAATAAAATAAAATTTTTTTCCTCACCTCTCTCTCTCTAAAAACTCCGCCCTTCGCCGGAGTTTTTAGAGAGAGAAAGGTGAGGGAAAAAAAATTTCTAGAGAGAGAGAGGAGAGAAAAAAAAATATTTTAATATTTGAAGGTCGCCGGCCAAAAGTTTGGTCGGCCGGCGACCTCTGCCCGAGAAGATGATGATGTGGCGTGATAGGTGACTTGGCAGAGAGAGAAAATGAGATGGAGGAGGGAGAGTAACGGACAGTTAAAGATAACGAGAAAAGGGGGCCAGGCAGGAAGCTGGTCACAAAGTTGGGGGCCATTTGGGAAATAACCCTTATCTAAACTATATCAAACGACTATAACAAACAAATAATGTAATTCAAATGATATTTAGTATAAAAATGCTCGATTAATAAAAATGTTACCATTTTACGTATAAAAATGATATCACATTATTTACATCTTGTTAACTCTTGGGTTTCCCTTCAAGAGTTCTCGTTTAGAAGAAGAAGGAATGAGTTAAGGGTTTTCGAAAGAAGGTTTTATTCTGGTCTTTCAAAATCAAAGTTAGTCCTTGATTGACTTAGTCATGTCCAGCTCTTCATATCAGATTATGGAAAACTTCTAAAGCCACCTGCAAGTTGAGAAAATGTTAGTTAGTAACTAACTTTTCCATTCTTGTTAATTTCTGTTAAACAATAACAAACTATTAGCTTTCATCTATAAAAGCTAAATGTAGTCTCATTGATAATGGATTGAATAAAACGAAGTATTAGAGAAACTTACATGGTATCAGTAGTCTTGGTTAGATCAAATTAGGGTTTCTCGGCAATACTTAACAACAATCTCTTATTCATCATCAACATCTCGCAAAATCACATCAAGAAGATGAAAATCAAATTAAAATCATCATCATCAATATCAAAATCCAGTAAAATCAAGTTCAATATCAAGTAAAATCAAGTTCAATATCGAGTAAAATCAAGATCAAAATCAAGTAAAATCAAGATTAAAGTCAAATAACACCATTAACTTATTGTTTTTTTCATGCTCTTCCTCAGCAAGGTTTCTTTCTCATCATGACTTCTGCGAATTAGGTAATCTTTCACCTATTTCCTCTGTAACTAGTTTCATTACTGAGAAACTTGATGACTCTAACTATTTGATGTGGAGAGACCAAGTTGAATGTTGAATACTTATGAACTTATAGGGTTTGTAAATGGTTCCATTGAAGAACCATCTCAAATCAAGATAATTCATGGAGTAAAACAGGTTAATCCTGAGTTTAAATTATGGAGAAGTAAGGAAAGTTTTGTTAAGTCTTACCTTAAGAGTACACTTTCTAAATCCATATATTATGACACTTATGGATTGGAATCTGCACAAGAAATCTGGGACTACCTAGAACTTACAAACAATGAAAGATTAGAATAATAAAAAGATCAATTAAGGACGAAATTACAGAGTATAAGAAAAGGTAATGCTTCTATATCTGAGTACTTAAGGGAATTGAAACAAGTTTCAGATGCTTTACTTTCTGTTCATGATAGAGTAAATGATTCAGAATTAGTCTCGCTAGCTATTCAAGGTTTATCTTCTGACTATGATCAGTTCACCATTGCACTTAGGGCTCATAATGAGCACTTATCACTAGCACAATTCAAATCCAGACTTATTCAACATGAGCAATGGTTACTTGCAAAATAAATTGATCATGAGGTGTATTATGTCAAAAGAACAGTTCCTTCTTCAGTTCAAAGGAACAAACCTTCTCCAAATTTTTACAGGAATCAATTTTATATTAAAAAGGAAGGTTCAGTTTCACAACCTCAAAGTACTAAATCAAAAAATCAAAGAGCTGATGACTTTGATTTCACCACAGTTCCATGTGGAATCTGTAAAAGATGGGGACATGTTGCTACTTATTGTTATTTTAGATATAAACCTGACAAACCACAGTCAGGTTACTATACTGAAGAACAAGATCAAAAGGATAATACTGTTATTGATGAATTGCCAAAGTCATATCCTTATGCAGAAGAATCTCTTCTTGAATGCAACAATGTTGTTGTTTTTGCTTATAAACAACTTTCTATAGATGCAGATACTGATGTTTTTGAAGAATGTTATACTGCCACTGAACACTCATATGATGAAATTTTTGAAGACTGCAATTCATTATTTTCTCATGAAGAATGTCATGTTATATCACATACATCTGACTCTGTAAATCATAAAGACAAGGTCTGGCTAGCTGATACAGGTGCTAGTAGTCATATGACCCATACAGCTGAAAACTTATCCTCGTCTCAAGCTTATAAAGGAACAGAGGCAGTAATGGTTGGCAGTGGGAAGTTCTCACCAATTTCCAGTACAGATACATCTAAACTGTTTACTTCTACTGGTGTTTTTGATCTTCACAAGGTTTTATGTGTACCAAGTCTTAAAAGGAACTTGTTATCCATTTCAATATTCACAAAGGATAACTCAGTGTCAGTGGAATTCATGCCATGGGGATACAATATAAAGAACATATGGTCAAAGAAAATATTAGCAGAAGGTCCTGTTAAAAATAATTTGTATCCTATAGAGGTTCAAAGTGATATGCTTCTTTCTAGAACTGTCTCAGCTCATACAGCTCAAATAGAATCACCATATGCAACTTGGCATGTCAGACTTGGTCATTCTCATAGTGGTGTCATAAAACAATTACATCAAGAGAACAAAATTCTTCTATCCAATCCTAGTGATAAATTCTTTTGTCAATCTTGTGAGATGGGCAAAAGCAAATGTTTACCATTTGAAGCTTCTACTACTACTACTACTACTACTACTACAAATACACCATTACATCTAATACATTGTGATATTTGGGGACTAGCCCCTATTTCTACACCAAATGGAGCAAGATACTATATTTTGTTCTTGGATGATTTCAGCAAATATAGTTGGGTGTATGCTATGAAGATAAGATCAGACAGTGTGAAATGTTTCACTCACTTCAAAGCTATCAATGCAAACTTACTCAAAGAGAAGATTGTCTATTTTCAGTCTGATGGTGCACCAGAACTTCAAAAGGGTGATTTCAGAACCGTTTTGGATACAAATGGCATAATTGTCAGGAGTTCATGCCCATATACACCTCAGCATAATGGAAAAGCTGAGAGAAAGCATAGGCATATTACTGAATTAGGTAATACTTTATCCTTTCACAGCTTTTTACCTAAACATTTATGGTTTGATGCCTTTAGTACTGCAGTATATGTCATAAATAGAGTTCTAACTAAGACACTTCATGGTGTTTATCCTTTTGAAGTGCTTTTTCATATGTCTCCTGATTACTCATTGTGCTTGTTACCCACACTTGGGAGAACTTAGAAAGGATAAACTTAGCCCTAAGAGCATCTAGTGTGTCTTTTCGGGATACAATACCGATCACAAAGGGTATAGATGTTATGATCCTCTTACCAAGAGGTTATATATTTCCATACATGTATCTTTTGATGAAAGAAACTTTCCTTATGCTAACATCCTTGAGAAACAGTCTAGGTGTGATCAGAATTCTACACCACATATTTCATAACCTTTACCCTCCATTGACTTAACTACACCTGATAACTCTTAACTACACCTGATAACTCTGAACTAGGTTCATCTAGTATCCCTACCAGCACACCTACTGATTTTGTGGCCCATTTTTCCTCACCTCACACTCTAAATGTTGCCTATTTGTCCATTCTTCAACTTCCATCTGAACCTACTTCTTATAATATGCCTCTAAGCATTATGAATGGTGTAAGGCTATGAATGAAGAGTTTCAAGCTTTACAACAAAATGAAACATGGTCACTTGTTCCAGCCACAAATCAGATGAATATTCTAGGCTGCAAGTGGGTTTATAAGCTGAAACAGAAAAGTGATGACACTATTGAAAGATACAAGGCTAGACTTGTAGCCAAGGGATTCCATCAACAAGAGGGTGTGGATTATGAGGAGACTTTTAGTCCCATGGTCAAGGCAAATACTATCAGACTTATCTTAACAATAGCAGTCACAAAATCATGGAATATTAAACAGCTTGATCTATCCAATGCCTTCTTGCATGGAACTTTGGATGAAGCTGTCTACATGATTCAACCACCTGGGTTTACTGAATCAGGTAAGGAAAACTATGTTTGCCATCTTCACAAAGCACTTTATGGCCTTAAACAGGCTCCTAGAGCCTGGTTCAACAAATTTGCCACTTTCTTGCACACTTATGGTTTTCAAAAGAGCAAAACAGATCACTCTATGTTTGTTTATCATCTCAACTCAAATATGATGGTTCTCTTGCTCTATGTGGATGATATAATTCTCACAGGCATCTCTGTGCTTATGATAGGTAAGCTTATCATTGATTTAAGTGCAGCTTTCAAAATGAAAGATTTGGGTACTCTTTCTTATTTTTTGGGTATAATATGGTTCTGACTCAAAAGAAATATACATTGCAACTTCTACAAAAAGCAAATTTACTGGATTCAAAACCTTCACAATTACCAATTTCAAGTGGACAGAGGGTTTCTCTTACTGATGGTGATGAGCTTTCCAGCCCTACTGAATGTAGAAGTTTGGTGGGAGCTCTCCAGTATCTTACTTTTACTCGTCCAGACATCTCCTTTGCAGTCAATTACGCAGCACATTCATGCACAAGCCAACATCAGTACATATGGTTATTGTCAAGAAGATATTAAGATATCTAAAAGGAACTATGGGGTCAGGCATTTGTATTTCTGCTGGTGATTTATCAACCTTAACAGCATATTCTGACTCTGATTGGGCTGGTTGCCCAGATTCCAGAAAATCTACTGGTGGTTATTGTGTATTTTTAGGGTCTAGCCTTATTTCATGGAGCTCTAAAAAGCAAGCTACTGTGGCTTGCTCTTCCACTGAAGCCGAGTATAAGCTTTATCTTCAGTAGCAACAGAGGTGGTTTGGATTTCTCACCTTATGAATTAACTTCGAATTGCTTTGAACAAACCCTTTGTGTTGTACTGTGATAACATAAGTGCCAAATACCTCCCCTCTAGCCCTATTTTCCATGCCAGAACGAAGCACATCCAGGTGGACTTTCATTATGTTCGAGATTTAGTCATGGATGGTACTGTGGTTGTGTTTCTTCTCATGAACAGCTCGCAGATATCTTCACAAAGGGTCTTCCACTCGATCTCTTTCAGAAAATGAGGAACAAACTCATGGTTCATCACTCTTTTTCACCATCAGTTTGAGGGGGGCTGTTAACTCTAGGGTTTCCCCTCAAGAGTTCTCGTTTAGAAGAAGAAGGAATGAGTCAAGGGTTTTCGAAAGAAGGTTTTATTCTGGTCTTTCAAAGTCAAAGTTAGTCCTTGATTGACTTAGTCAAGTCCAGCTCTTCATATCAGATTATGGAAAACTTTTAAAGGCACCTACAAGTTGAGAAAATGTTAGTTAGTAACTAACTTCTCCATTTCTGTTAAAGAATAACAAACTATTAGCTTTCATCTATAAAAAGCTAAATGTAGTCTCATTGATAATGTATTGAATAAAATGAAGTATTAGAGAAACTTACCCATCTCATGTTTGAAGGATCTCCAATGAAACTTCACACAGAATCCTGTTTTTATCAGTCACTCCACCTAAGGAAACGTGAAAAACCTATTAATTGCGGCACAATAGCATCCAATAGACTAGCTAAATGAGCACAAGATGAAGAACCAGACCACAGATGAAGATGAAAACCAGATAGTTTAAAATAAAAAAAATCCCACTACAATATAATATAGTATAATAATTGTCTTTGTGATGACGACAAACGCTTAATGACAAGAACCAACAATTTGCTGGATAGAAGACGTGCACAAGGTGCATTTGTCTATAAGTCAATAATGGATCTATTACCAATACAATCCACATTTCACCTCTAAATCTATAAATTAACTTATCCCTTCTCTTTCTCTATCATGATTTCTTTCATCAAAAAGACCAAAAATAAAAGAAGAAGATGAATTTTCTTATTTTATTCGTTGTCACAGTTCTCATTTTATCCCCTACTTCTGCTACCAAACAACCTCCATTTGCTTGTGATTTATCAAATCCTTTAACAAAATCATTCACTTTTTGCAATACATCACTACCCATAACTCAGAGAGTTGAAAATCTTGTCTCTCTTCTGACTCTAGATGAAAAAATATCTCAACTCGGTAATACAGTTCCACCGATCCAAAGACTCGGTATACCACAATATGAATGGTGGTCTGAATCGTTACATGGTATCTCTGATGTTGGACCTGGTATTTTATTAAATGAAACAATTCGATCTGCTACTTCCTTCCCTCAAGTTATTTTGACTTCTGCTTCTTTTGATACTCATCTTTGGTATCGGATTGGTCAGGTTTGATTTTTTTTTTCTCATTGGATTATCTAATTCTTGATCTAGTTTGTTTATAAAAACTAATTGAGTGAGCTCGATTTTAAATTATTATATTTCTCAGTTAAAGATAATGGTCTTATATTTTACAACAAAACGGAAATGCTAAAGTTACAAAAGATTTTGAGGCTTTGTTTCTCTCCTCTTACATGCAATCTCTTAGAGAGCGGTAGGGCGGGCCAGAGATGGTTGAGGCTTAAGGCGATATTTAAAATGGGACCTTCATTCAAAAAGTTAGAAAATTGTGAAATTTTCGTCACAAATGCATAATAATACCGATTTTTTTTTTTTATAAATGATATTGCGTTGCCTGGTGCAAACCGCGCCCGTGTGTGGCTGTATGGGCGCATTGGGCGTTTTGGAGGCGTCCGCACGTACTTTGTACTTCGCACATATGCATCTCCGCGAGGAGCGCTGGAGCCTCTACTTTTTAAATATTTTTACTTTTAGATGATTACAATTCAGACGGACGAGATTATATCAATTCTGACCGTTGGGATCTTTTCCCTGACTATAACACGGATCATCATCCAACGGGCCTAGGATGGTCCCGAAGACCAACAATCATTGTAATTGTTTTCTTCTAATAGCTACAGTGACGGTTCCCTCAATAGTCATGAGTTCAAAACGGTAGTTATTCCCCGTCCATAAAATCACAAAAATCAGACTGAAAAGTTCTCTTAGAAATAATCAGATTTTTCAAAGGGAAAACACTCAAGAGTCTATACTTAACATTCGAACGATTTTCGATCAGAAGTACCTCCGATCAGATAAGTAAAATAGTATCCTGGGAGACACTTCACTTTTGGCACATAACAGGGTGATTAATGTCTTAAGGAAAAAAGATCACTTGCCTCAGTTATAAGAATCAAATGATATATTTTGTTTTTTGTTGTATTTTATTCTTTCAACATTCTATGGAATTGTTAATGGCCCTTTATTCCTTTTAAAGAAACTCAGCGGCCTTCTCTGTTTTTTTATTAAACAGAAATTATTAAACAGAAACTATATTGTTCTCTCTGTTTTTAGGAAGAATTTATAAGTCTATCTCTAAAATTGTAGAAAGAGTAATATGATTATTTCCCATTAGTATACTAATGAATACAACAGCATTTACTTTGTCTATATATTGGCAGCCCTAATAAAATATCTCAAGTAGGGAAAAAAATCTTAAAATATTACTAATTTTCGTAAAACTTAATTAATTAAACTAATTGATTAATTAAAAATGAGTTAATTCCTATTTGCCCCCTATTTTGTGACCAGCTTCAAATATAGTCCCCAAATTTCTGTAAGTTCAAATATGGCCCCCTATTTTCATACAAATGCCATAACTACCCATCCCATTAATGTAATTTCAAGATAAAACAAAAAAGAAAACCTAAATTCCACCTCACTTCCCTCTCCACCACTCATCTCTCTCCACGTCACCTCTCTCTCCAACTCACCTCTCTCTCTCTCTCCACCTCACCAGTCTCTTCTCTGATGAAGGTTGTCGGGGGTTTTCCTACGCCGGAGTTTTTAGAGAAAGAGAGAGATGAGAAAAAATTTTTTTTTTAGTTTGAAGGTCGCCCGGCAGAAAATTTTCCGACCGGCGACCTTCATCGGAGAAGAGACTGGTGAGGTGGAAAGAGAAAGAGAGGTGACGTGGAGAGAGATGAGTGGTGGAGAGGGAAGTGAGGTGCAATTTAGGTTTTCATTTTTATTTTATCTTGAAAATACATTAATGGGAGGGGTAGTTATGGCATTTGTATGAAAATAGGAGGTCATATTTGAATTTACAAAAATTTGAGGGCCATATTTGAAGCTGGTCACAAAGTAGGGGGCCAAATAGGAATTAACTCATTAAAAATTGTAGAGAAGTCTCTTTGTATAGTATTAGATTAGATTTACAGGTACCTTAAACCTCAACATCTCTTAAATATTAGAACTTCTAATGTGAAAAATACTACTTAAATACGACACTACGATCGAGGTTTCTCAAGAATATAAAAGGACGTGTAATATTTTCATGGCAACCTAAAATAATGTAATACTAAATGGATTCCAATGAATCTGAGATTCCTGAAAGTCTTCCACCGTCAACCTAAATCACAAATCCGTAAATACTTTTTTCCAAATCAAAGTATATTCACAGAAACAGCAAACAACCGTGATAGTATGCCCGACACTTCTCCGGGCCCAATCCCGGCCGGCTGACGTGTCGGGCATACATTTAGAGAGAGAAAGTTTAAAGTTTTCTCTCTCTAAATGTATGCCCGACACGTCAGCCGGCCGGGAGAAGTGTCGGGCATACTATCATTAATGAACCGCAAAATATTTCGAGGGAGATGTTAGAGTTACAAAGAATTTTGACAAAAAAAAGTTCCCAGCTGATGTGACGGTTGTGATATTCATCTCTCAACGGTCTAGATTTGGTCAAAGTTTCAAGCCACAACCGCCACACCCGCTAGGAACTATCTTTTGTCAAAATCTTTTGTAACTGTAGCATTTCCCTTTATAATGAAGATTGTATTGTAAATTACATAACCTGTAAATCAAGCAAGATGAAATAACTAAAGTTACCAACGAAATAATAAGGAACTTATTTTAGGACTTTTGGGTCAAAATTTCTTTTTACAAATAAGAAGAAAGGTTTTGTGAGATATACGAACACATAACAAAGAGAGAGGTACAAAACTTGCTGATGTTAGAGCTTATCAATGGAAGTTCTATTATTGTTTGCATATCTCAAGAAAAGTTAGAATGGGAGAACATATCATGAAAGTGAGAGTAAGAGATAACACTCGCGGGAGAGAGATTTTTCTTTTTTTTTGTGTTGAAATATGAAAGATTTCTAATATCGTAAATAATACCCAAAACTTGTGGTTTTTATCCTTAACTTGTCAGATTTTTAATTTCAAAATACATTATATGGAGGAAGTATAGAATCTGATTAGGCCAGAGACGTTATGAGATGAAACTAATTTAAAGATATTTCGACTTGGTTTATAATACGAAATGTTTGTGATTTTTAAGCTGTCTCGACCATTATTTGAGCTTCACACATTACCTGTTTTCTATCTCGACTTGGTTTTCCCACGTAATTAAAGAAAAAAATGATGGGAGTATTTGTAAGAATGGGTTTTGGATGTTATTTAGGCGATAGGGGTGGAAGGGCGGGCAGTTTATAATGGAGGACAAGCTAATGGGCTAACGTTTTGGGCACCAAATGTGAACATATTCAGAGATCCAAGATGGGGAAGAGGGCAAGAAACACCAGGTGAAGATCCAATGGTTGTCAGTAAGTATTCAGTTTCATACGTGAGAGGAATTCAAGGAGATTCTTTTGAAGGAGGGAAGTTTGGTGTTGAGAATCATCTTCAACTTTCTGCTTGTTGTAAGCATTTTGCTGCTTATGATTTAGATAATTGGAATGGCACCACTCGCTACGCTTTTGACGCTCATGTAAGTAACCTATATATTAAAGACCTGTTATGAAATCCTCAAACTTGTCGAGGTTCATAATGACAACATCAATCAAGCTAGGCACAACAAGAGTGGATTATATGTTTGCTTTTGATTTTAGATAAGACTTTACGTTTTTTTAAGAAACGTATTAATTGTGATTATTTAATCTCTTTTGCTTTTTGAGGTTTCTTTGCAAGATTTAGCAGATACTTATCAGCCACCGTTTCGAAGTTGTATTGAAGAAGGTAAAGCAAGTGGGCTAATGTGTGCTTATAATCGTGTTAATGGAGTTCCAAACTGTGCAGATTTTGATCTATTGACAAACACAGCCAGGGGAAAATGGGATTTCCAAGGGTAAGAAGGCAAACCAAACCCATTGAGGACTTTTGAGCAGTGCAAATGAAAAGTTAAGGGTGTATAATCTTTTTAAGTTTCAATGATCAGGTACATTACGTCGGATTGTGATGCAGTTCAGGTCATGTTTGAAGACCAGAGATATGCTAAAACACCTGAAGATGTGGTCGCTGATGTTCTTAAAGCTGGTATGTACAAATCACTCGTTACTCAATTGGAAATACTTATTCCACTCAGTACCTGAGGTTGTGTTTTTTGTTCTTCCTAAATCGTATCTAAATTCTAACTACGAGGTATATTGACTGAAGTCATATTTCATAATGTTTGTTTTTGTCTGATGCATCATGTCTGACGTGTCTAAATGGTTGATCGCTTGGACTAATTTTACGTCCATTAGATTGGGATGATGCAGACGTGTCAGAGTCAAACAATAAAAAAAATCACCACGCACATCCTACTTGGTAAAATTGACATTTTCTGAAACCTGAAATTCTTAAAGTATGGTATGAAGAAGTGAATATTAGAGGTAATTGAAGGATATAGTCCTTCGGTCCGAAGGAGATGTCCTTCCGAAGGAGTGTCCTTCGACCAAGATGGCAATGCGTACAATTTGTCATTAAGGATAACGATGACTTTATCCGGAAAATCATCTAGTCCGGTTCAATTAGGGATTGTAATGCTTAGCTAGAAGCCCCTTACGATCGTCAGATCACTTCGGTAATCCGCGGATAACATAGACCGGATCCTACAACGGGTTACATCAAAGAATGGTAGCTTGATCGGAGAGAGTTGACTCATGGGAGCTTGCCTATAGATGGATATGATCCTGTCTGATAGTGCCAAAAAGATAGAAAAAATCAGACTCGAAAGAGGAACCTGAAAAGGTGGAAAAACCCACTTATGGGGTGTTCTGATCAAGCCCATTAAGGAGTTGTTCAGGACCAGCCATAAGAGAAGGGTGGGCCGGCCAGGCCGAGCCCAATAGCGGGCTTAAGTGGACGGCCACACACTAATTAGGGGAAACCCTAATTTTAGTCAGAAAGAGTTCTGACGTGTTTATCTTTTCTGGGACTCTTATGGAAACCTAATTGGACTCATATTCTAATTAGGGTTTCTCTATACAAGGGTCATTAGAGAACAGAAAAAAGGTTGGATTTTTCTCAGGAGAAAACATCATCTCTCTCACGAAATACAGCTAAGTGGAGAGAGATTGTTTTAGAGAAAAAACTCCCAATCTATCTATGGAGTCAAAAGAAGAATGATTCTTCTTCTCAGCCTTCAATGGAGTTCTAGCAGACACCAAAGAAGGGAGATCAAGTTCATTATTAGTTCATGCATATGATCCTGGTTAATTAGTGTTAAACATATGATGTTTGAGATTCCGCTTACAACACTAGTTAAATGATTATGTGTATTAGATACATACAAAATCCTACAGTGGCATCACAAGTCGTTTGCATGTAACTAGTTTTGACTAGAAAGAATAAGATTCAAACTTGATTTATTAGATAGATTAGTTTGAATATAGATTCTGACACATTCTTGAATAGTTTGAATAGAGATTCGGACACGTTATTGATTAGTTTGAAAAAATCATCAAAAACAGTAGCCAAACAGCAGCTATGGTCGGATAGAAGAGGGAGAAGAAGATGGGAATAGCAGTTTCTATTCGAAAATAGAAACTGCTTTGGTCCGGGCAGCCAAGACGCGTCTAGGACGCGTCTGGCCGCACAGACCGAATCCCGTGAGATATTTATGGGCACTGGAATATCTGGGATTCGCGGACTGGGATAGTCCCAGTCCGAGACCTAAAGTCTCGGACATCCAGGCGCATCCAGATGCGTCTGGAGTCCCAGTACGTCTCGGTATACTACCGAGACTGAGACCATATCCCAGACGGGTCTATGTAAGGTCGGACTTCTTGCCTGAGAAGGTCCATGACTCGGACAGACGCGTCTTGGACGCGTCTGGGCACCAAAACGTGTCCAGGACGTGTCCAAGGCCAAAGGACGCGTCTGGCCTAGGGCCAAGACGCGTCCAGACCAATGGGTCCGACACATTTGGAATGTGGCGGTCCGGTCTGGCCAGTGCTAAGGCTAGCTCCTAGACTTGTCATGGGGCGACCCGGGCTAGTCAAAGGGCATGTTGACCAAGTTTGACTTGGGTCGTTCGAGTATGACTCGGGCCTTAATCCGAGTGGGAGGTTTTGACTTCTCTTACAACTTTCAAAAAAAAAAAAATCCGACATTGACCTAGGCCATTCGAGGGTTTTTCGTTGAATCGATTTTAGAAATCATTAAGGAAAAAACATAACGTGCCATTAGTTCATATTTTACGAAAATAAACCTAAAAGCCCGTTAAACATAGAGATGTCACAATTTCCCACAAATAGTGAACCTAGAATCGAATCTAGGATACATACTTTATTTTATGGATGTCATATTTTGTATGTATGTATGTATATGTGAATGCTTAGAATAGTATTGCCTTTAGATAAGTAATCGACTCTTGTTTTTAAGCACTAGTGAGTATGTGCCTGAATAATACTTAAAGTATAGGGTCATAGGATCCATTGATGAACCGAACGGTGAGATATGGTTCAAGTGGGAGTAATCAATGGGGGTTCAAGGACGTAAATTCAAACGAACCATAGGCGAACAAGAGGTAACCTAAAAGATTAGGTCTTTTAGGGGTTATACTAAGAACTAGTTAATTCCTTACGCAAACTCACATAAACTTTACGTAATAATTCATGAATGGTTATGATAGAGTTCACAGTAACACATACTTGATAAATTACGTAAAAGTCCTCAAAAAGAATTTTGAGTAAAGCCTACTCCGAATAAGACACCTGCGGAGCCCTTGTTCATCGATGGTGGGTCTGCCTCCGCAGGGTGCCATCTTTTACCTCAAGACAGTACATGTAGATCTATGAAGAGGTCTACATGTCTAACTGGTTATTCCCAAGTACCCAAATGTCCAAAAGCCCAATTGCCTCACATGTGTGCGCGCGTGTGGGAGCCTTATCTACTCCATCAAGAGCTTTATAATGAGTTGTCAAGCAACTTATTATAAAGGATCTCTAGTTTCACTAGTTGGAAGATGTGGGATAATTGTTAGAGAAAGAAAGTTTTGAATGCCATCTCCTCTCTATAGACGGACCCACCCATGTGCTAACTAGAAGACAGGATAGTCTTGACTAATAGTAAGTGGGTAAGGCTCACTCTCAATTAATTTCATGATAGGAATGGGCCAAACATGAGATTAACTCAACAATATGGGCCCAACATAAAATAAATCCAACAATCCCCCACAAGATGGCTATCAAAGACTTCTGACTACTAAGCGAAAGTGGGGCATGTACTTAAGTGTTCAATATCTTTCGATTTGAATTAACACATAGTGTAGTAAGGCAACAACCAATAATAAAGCACCTAAGTGAAATTACTCTTGAACTTGGTGATTCTTAACTGAGACTCCCACAACACATACTATATCCGTTAAATTCTACGTTCTTTGCGACTCGTTCATGTTCATTGTAGGCCCTGAACATACCTTGGGACTAATGAGTTTTTAAGAAGATTGTCGTATGTCTTCCATAGAAGACGACCTTCCACCCTCGGGCTCACGTAGGTGATTTCTTTAAGTCTACCTCTACGTAAACATTGACCCCTCTCTCGGGCCATGAAATCATTACGAACTTCTGTAAGTTCATCCTCATCATCATCAGCAGCTATGTACCCATAAACGCATTCATCATGTCCGTCTCAATAGGACCACCCCTAAGGCCTATAAATGCATTAAGAGCTTCATGCTCAACCTTAGGTCCAAACACCGACCTGTTCAATGAAGCTCTGCTAGGTCAACTCAAGTTGGCTCCGCTTTACGCCGTAGGAACAAGAAATCAGCACAAGGGCTTCAGCCCCATTCTCCTCGACGTCTCGAGAACTAGTCTCCTCGTTAAGCCTTTAGTAAGTGGGGCAGCCAGATTCTGTTTTGACCTCACATAATCTAAAGCTATTACACCATTTTTCAGCATATGCTTCACCGCAGCATGCCTTATCCTGATGTGTCTCTTCTTGCCATTGAATACATTATTCTTTGCAATTGCAATTGCAGCCTATGAGTCACAATGAAGGGAAATTGGTGTCATTTCCCTTCCCCACTGTGGTATGTCTCCCAAGAGATTCCTCAACCACTCAGCTTCCTGACCTGCCAGCTCAGGAGCGATAAATTCAGACTCCATAGTGGAGCATTCTATGCAAGTATGTTTGGAAGACTTCCGAGACACAGCACCTCCACCTAACACAAACACATAACTACTAGTCGAACTGACTTCGTCATTATCAGTGACACTGTTAGCATCATAGTAACCTTTCAATATAGTTGGAACTTACCATAATGCAAGCCTAGATCAATTGATCCTCTTAAGTACTTAAGCAAGCGACGAAGAACATTCTAGTGTTCTTCCTTAGGATTATGTGTCTATCTACCAAGTCTATTAACCGCGAAGGCAATGTCAGGTCTAGTGTGATTTCATAAAACACATCACACTTCCTATGATCTTAGCATACTCTGATTGCGACACACCAACTCCTTCATTCTTTACTAGAGTTGTGCTAGGGTCATAAGGGGGTTCTCACAGGATTAACATTATAGGAGTTGAATTTTCTCAATATTTGTTCAACATAATCAGGTTGACTTAGAGAGATGTCCTTTTGGGTTCTCTTTTTTAACCCCTAGTATGACATGTGCCTCTCCTTAGTCCTTCATCTCAAATTTAGATGACAGAAAAGTTTTGACCTCATTCACTTCATTTATATTGGCACAAAAGATAAGCATGTCATCAACATACAGATAGATGATGATATATGCAGACTTACACTGTTTTGAATATACACACGAGTCAGAATTATTCACAGTGAAGTCATTGCTTAACATTGTATTGTCAAATTTCTCATACCATTTCTTATGTGTTTGTTTTAAACCATAGAGAGACTTCTTCAGTCTACACAACTTACTCTCCTGATCAGGAATCACAAATCCCTCGGGTTGAAACATATAAATCTCCTCATCTAGATCTCCATTCAGGAAGGTTATCTTTACATCCATTTGATGTATTACCAGGTCATGCAAGGCAGGCAACGCAATGAGAGACCTAGTCGTGGTGATTTTAGTCACTAGAGAGTAAGTGTCAAAGTAGTCTAGTCCTTCTCTCTGTGTAAAGCCCCGGATTACCAGTCTGACTTTATACTTGTCTATGGTCTCATCTGGCCTTATCTTTTTCTTAAAGATCCACTTACTGCTAATGGGTTTACACCCTTTAGGTAAGTCATCCAGTTTCCAAGCGTGATTAACAAGGATAGAGTCTAGCACACTCTTAATGGTCTCTTTCCACAAGCTTGCATCCACTAAAGTTATGGTCGCATGATAAGTCTTTGGGTCAGTCTCAATTAAGAAAATATACACAAACTAATCATTCAGCCAGTCTACACCATCAGATAGAAAAGCAGTGATAAAGTCATGGTTGAAGTTCTTCTCTATCCTACGTTTCTTACTTTTCCTACCATTTGTCCCGTCTAAGATGTTCTCAATGGAAGAACTAAAGGGAAACATACAATTCGACATCTCGACAATGGTATGCTAGTAAATAACTTATCATGCAAGGAGGCATTCTCAACAGGCAGTTTCAAAGAAAACACATGCTCAAAAAATTCAACTCTCTAGATTTTATTATTGTATCATCATCTAACAACATGAATCTATGCAACACTGTTTTGAGCATAACCAACAAACACAGAATCAACTATCTTAGTTCCGACAGTGACTTTTCTAAAGTCAGGTATACCCACTTTGGCCAGACACTCCCACACTCTTAAAAATTTCAGGTTAGGTGCAAAACCTTTCCATCATTCGTACGGTGTTCTGTCTATCCCTTTATGCGGTACTCTGTTTAGTATGTGGCGAGCAAATAAGAGCGCCTCCCCCCACAGGTCCTCGGGTAAGCCTGAGCTCAGAAGCATGGCATGCATCATGTTTTTAAGTGTCCTATTTTTCCTCTCAGCTAAACCATTCTGTTGCGGCGTATAAGGGGCACTAAGTTCAAGAATTATTCCATGTTTCTCACATAAAGCCTTAAGGATTTTAGAGTTATACTCTTTACCCCTGTCTGACCTAAATCTTCTGCTTTATAATTCAGAAAAGCTTCTTCAGCTTCATTCTTAGACCTTAGGAGGTAAACTTTTGTGTACCTAGAAAAGTCATCTATGAAGGTAATGTAGTAACTCTTACCTCTTTTACTAGCTAAGTTTCTGAAGTCAGTTAAGTCTGAGTGTAATAGTTCTAATAGTTATGTCGGTTTGATTCTGACACTCTTAAAGGAAAGTTTTGCATGTTTAGCTTCTACACATACATGACATGTAGCGTGATCATCAAAATCGTCTGCCCTAATGATTCCGTTCTCCTTAAATTTCTCAATGGAAGCAAAATTAAAATGTCCTAATCTACCATGCCATAAATCAGAAGACTCGATGATATAAGCAGAAGTAGAATTATTATTAATTTTTGAATCGACGTTCAATACAAAAAGCCCCCCGCTCAGATATCCCTTCGCAACAAAGACTTCATTCTTAGAAATTATAATTTTATCAGACTAAAAAACTAATTTTAAACCAGCTTTGTTGAGAAGAGATCCCGAGGTCAGATTCCTCCTAGGGGTGGGCACGTAGAGAACATCATTCAGAGCAATATTCTTTCCCGAGGTGATTTATAGAAGGACCTTTCCTTTGCTCATGGTTCCAAACTTTGCAGAATTTCCCGTGAAGATGTTGGATCCATCGTTCATCTCTTGGAAGTCTAAAACATCTCTCTGTTAGCACACATATGCTTGGAAGCTCCTGTGTCCAGTACCCATTCATGTTTGCAGTCCACCAAACAGGTCTCAGCTACTGCAGCAATGATCTCTTTAGACTCAGCAATATTCAGCAGAGCAGCAGAGTTTGAGCTCCGGTCTTTCCTCTAGTTGCATTGGTACGTCTTATGTCCTGATTTTCCATAGACATAGCACAGACCCTTCGATTTCTGGATCTTTGAGTTGGACTTGACTCCTCATGTCTTACTCTTCTGGTTTTTACCAGAATTCTTCTTCTTCTGAGTAAAATTTGACATGTCTTTATTTCCAGAAGGGACAGATTCAACTAAGTTAGCATCCGAAGAATTTAAAGAAAGGTTAGCAAACTTATCATTGAGGCGATTAGCCTCTTCAGTCCTCATGTGACTGATCAACTCCTGAAGGGACATGTCCTTCTTCTTGTGTTTGAGATGGTTTTTGTAGTCACTCCAGAATTGGGGAAACTTCTCCAGTAGAACATTAGCTTGAAGCACTTCGCACATCTTCATGCCTTCAACAAGTATTTCAGCAACCATGTTCTCATAGGCATGAACTTGATCCATGATTGAAGATTCATCACTGATATGGAACTCTAACCACTTTCACATGATGTTCTTCTTTCTTCCAGCATCATTAGCTCCATATTTCTTTTTAAGGGTATCCCACATATCCTTAGTAGATTTGTAGTTGACAAACAAGTCGAATAACTTGTTATCCATATGATTCCAAAGATGACCTCGAACGATTTTGTTGTCTTTCTGTTGTTTGACAACATCACCATTCGAAGCAGCAGACCTATCCTTGATAGGGGTAATGTTGATGTCGATTGGAGAACCAGTAGATAAATTTTGAATAAAATATAATCTACTTCGAGTTGTTCGAAGAAGATAAGCAGCTTTGTGACCACCTCTTGTAGTTAGTTCCATCAAGAGGGATCATGTTTGACATATCAGGCAGAGTTTTGAGATTAACAGCAACCATTGATCAGAAAATCACTTTTAAATTGTTGGAAATATAGGGTAGATCAATGGAATAGACAAACAAATAAAACTTTCTTTGTTGTATCTGCCTTGAAAGTGATTTCGGATTAACCTCGGTGCAAATTTTCTTAGTTTCGATCAATTCCCAAGGATTTGCCACAACTTACTAACTTCGATTGCACTGAAGAAGCTAGTAATGGAGATTGCAGAATTCTAGACTTAGTAATCAGAGAAAAGGTGATAACCAGATTGTTGTGTGTTTCTCTCTTGATTTCGGCCAATATTTATAGCCTTAGAGAAAAACATAACCGACTAGGGAAACATGGTAGAGAAGTAAGGGGAGTTGGTAATAAACTCGGAAACTAATTAGATTAACCCTACGAAATCAGTTAGAGATAAACTCAGACAATGATTAGGTTAATCCCACGGACCTTAGTCGTAATAATCCGAGTTAAAGTCAAAATGAAACTGCTCTTCGTGGCAAAAGAGTCTTTTCACTTTAAGCTCCCGGGCTCACGGGCCACGACCCAAATAACCCAAGTAGTCCAAGTGCCGAAATGCTTCACATGTGTGTGCGCGCGTGTGGGAGCCTTCTCTACCCCATCAAGAGCTTTATAATGAGTTGTCAAACAACTTATTATAAAGGCTCTCTAGTTTCAGTAGTTGGAAGATGTGGGATAATTGTCTAGAGAAAGAAAGCTTTGAATGCCATCTCCTCTCTAGACATGGACCCTACCCATGTGCTAGCAAGAAGACAAGATAGTCTTGACTAGTAGTAAGTGGCTGAGGCTTACTCTCAATTAATTTCAAGATAGGAATGGGCCCAACATGAGATTAACCCAACAATATGCATGGGCCCAACATGAAATAAACCCAACAAGCATGTGTTCACTTCACTCTAACTCTCACTTCATTTTTCTTATCTTCAAGCACAACTTTGTTCAGCTCATCACCCAACTACCTGCATTCCAAACTCAACCCTTTACTTGGACATAAAGTCTAAAAGGACCACTTTTCCTCCTATTTTCCATCTTTCTTTGCCTTAGCTATCTTTACATCTTTTCCATTTTCCTTTTTCTTTCTCAAAACATTAGCGCAAAGAGGTGGTCGACCCTCTACATGTAAACTATAGTTTCTTCCAAGTTCTCTTTCTATGGTTCCCTCCGCCCATCTCACAGCTTTTCCACCCAAACTTGCCTCACTTCCTCATGGTCTTTGTTGTTAGCTTTCTTACTCACTTTGCATTCTCCCTATACTAATACCCCTGCACCCTCTCTCCCGCCCCCCCCCCCCCTTCCCTTTTATCATTTTTTCCCCATTCCCTTTCCAACACCTTTATGAGAAAGATCAACATTTAGAAAGAAATATTTTTATGATAGGGAGAAAAATAATGGATAGAGAGATAATGTGAAATATTAAGTTTGCAATAGGAATCATGGACAAGAATGAAAAAAAAACACTTGTCTAAAAAGATACTTCATTGATCTTTACTAATGAACAATAGATAGTTACATTAACATTTACAAATGGAAGTAAATGCAAAACATAACAAAAATATAAATTGGAAAGAAATGGGAAAGGTCAAAACTAGAAAGATAAACTGAAGGTTAAAGTTAGTTCAGAACGTTTTGGCTTTGGGGCCAAAATTGCAGTTGGTCAAAATATGGGAGTTATGGGCGTCAACAAGGAATTAAGCCTTTGAACTACAACATGATTGTTAGAACAGTTAGTTTGGGTGCCAAAATTAGGTGTCTAGACAAATTAGAC
Source organism: Eschscholzia californica (assembly GCF_041429995.1). Lineage (NCBI taxonomy): Eukaryota > Viridiplantae > Streptophyta > Magnoliopsida > Ranunculales > Papaveraceae > Eschscholzia > Eschscholzia californica. The sequence goes on along the minus strand of NW_028238420.1, from coordinate 25,656,581 downwards.
GCAGAGGCGAGACCACCAAGTCTGTGGGGGCATGTGCCCGCACAAGCTCCAAGACCTTTCCTTTAAAATTATTCCAAAATGAAACCCTTCTTTTAGTTATTTAAGGCACAACCGCTTGTCATATGTACCCATTATTGGGTTGTCGTGTCACCTAATGTTCTAAGCGGAATGTCAGCCATCTAATACGTCTAACAATAGTTTCTAGGATCACATGCAAGAACTAAAGATGAACTAGAATGGAATAGAAGATTACCTTAATCGCTTTCCCTCGAACTAAATTCGATGCCTTTATCCCGAATATGAGAGCTCCAAATTGTAGCTCCTCTACTTGAGACACCCGAGCAAGTTGATTTGATCTCCCTTCTTTAATGTCAACTTGGACCTCAATTGAAGGTTGAGAAGAAGAACTCTTTTTCCTTCACTAGATAGATCGGTTGAGAGTTTTTTCTCTAAAATCTACTTTCTACTTGATGTTGTAGAGATAAATTTTCTCTAGAAAAAATTCCACACCTTTTCTGTTCCAATATGATTCCTATATAGAAAACTCTAGAGTAGGAATCATATTTCAATTAGGATTCAAATAAGAACTCTAGAAAAGATAAGACTCAGAAACCTTTTCTGAGCAGGACTCCCAGATGGGGTTTCTGTCCCATTTGGGATTCCTTATGTGGCCGGCCAGAGCATCCCCCTTAGTGGGTTGGGCCTGGACGCCCGATGCTTATGGGCGGCCATAACATGGTCGGGCCATCTCGTTTGATCTGGGCCTTCTTTCAGACCCGATTCTTCCTATCTTTGTCCAGATCCAATCCGAATCTTTTGGGCTTATTGAACTGGATCTAATTCATCCTTTTGCCTAGTTCCCTCTATTCTGTTCTCTCCGATCAAGTCACCACTCTTTGGTGTAATTAGTTGTAGGATCCGATCGATATTAGCCGCAAATCACCGAAGTGATCCGATGATCGTAGTTGACTTATAGCTAAGCATTACAACACCTAATTCGACCAGACTAGATGTCTTCTGGATAAAGTCATCGTAATCCTATTCGACAAATTCAGCGCATTGTCATCTTAGTCGAAGGACACTCCTTCAGAAGGAAATCTCCTTCAGACCGAAAGAACATATCCTTCAGCCACCGGCCACCTCAGTGTAATCTCATTCTTCATATGTGAAATTATATATAGCACTAGTGTTTTTCGTAATTTAATTTCTCTATAAAACCAAGTCGTTGATTCACATAATCTGTTCTCAGCATCTTCTCTCTAAAACAAGTTCATGCTTTCTTGCAATACACTTACACAATTGTAATTTATTTAGTTTATTAAATTAATAACCTAATTTGATTATTTATTTAAATGAAAGTGTAGGTAAAGTACTATCAAAATAAATGTGAAACTTTTTAGTATAATAAACGTGATCCTAGGTAGTTCTTTTTTTTTTGCAGAAAATGATTGTAGGTAGTTTTTTTTTTTTGATGAAAGATGATTGTAGGTAGTTAGTTGCCTCAAAAGTCAAACAAGAAAATAGAATTATATTCCATAAACTTTAACTTACATTCACTCTTAGAATTTTGACCAAATGTAAATTTTGTCTACTAAAAAATGAGTGGTATTGTTTCTTCCCTTTATCTTTATATTTCTATTTGAATGAAACTTTGTATTATTTTCTTTGATTTTTCAAATTTTAAATCAATTTATTTTATACAGTAATATATTTGTGAACATGAAATTTATATACATATTTCTTAAAATCATCCAAAGAAATTTAAATGACAATGCTTTAAAGAAAAATTTCCTAAGATTGTCATTTTCTAAATATGATAAACTATTGTTTAGCACCAAACTTTTTTTTTCCATTGACTAGATCCAGAAGGCATTTGATATAGTAAAAGGCACAAGTAAACTCATGTAATTACTTTTTCATTTGTTTATAGTCTCTACCTGATCACACTTTGGAATAACACATGACAGGAATGGATGTCAACTGTGGAACTTATTTGCAAGAATACACAAAATCAGCATTTGAACAGAAAAAACTGTCTGAAATTGATATAAATAGAGCTCTATTTAACATTTTTAGGATGAGAATGAGGTTAGGACTCTTCAATGGCAACCCACTCCAGCAACAACCTTTTGGAAATTTTGGTTCCAACAGCATCTGCTCAAAAGAACATCGGGATCTTGCCCTTGAAGCTGCTCGAGACGGCATTGTCTTATTAAAAAACTCAAACAAAATTCTCCCCTTATCCAAAACTAAAACCCGAACTCTTGGTGTCATTGGACCAAATGCCGATGTTATTGGGACCCTTACTGGAAACTATTTCGGGCCTCCATGTAAGTCCATTACACCCCTCGAAGCCTTGAGAAGTTATGTTATAGATACATTTTATCACCCTGGTTGTGATTCGGTTGCTTGTACTTCTTTGGGATCAATCGAGGAAGCAACTCAATTAGCAAAATCAGTCGATCAAGTTATATTGTTCATGGGGCTGGATCAAACACAGGAAAAAGAGGAACATGATCGAGTCGATTTGGTACTTCCAGGAAAGCAAGAAGCTCTTATTAAAAGTGTTGCTAAAGCTTCGAGGAAACCGGTGGTGTTGGTGCTTCTTAGTGGAGGTCCTATTGATATTTCGTTTGCTAAGTATCATCCTAACATCGGTAGCATCATATGGGCGGGTTATCCAGGTGAAGCTGGAGGACTGGCATTGGTTGATATCATCTTCGGTAAACATAATCCTGGTAATTGTTATACACTACACTCCTACTTATAGAGTACTAATCTGACTCGTTAGGCGGTTAGGGTTTGCCTCAGTCTGAGTTACACGTATCCGACCCATAGGATAATACAGTCATTTCAACCAAGTTATAAGTACAAAAATACAGACTTAAACATAAATGATTGAAATTAGACCAAAATAGCTCGAACTTGATTATTCTTAGGGAATTTGATTCTTTTGGGAGATCAGATTGTAACGAGTCGGGAAGAAAATAAATAAATGAAAGTCTAAAATGTGATTATCGCATCCATGACGTTTGAAGATTAGAATTTATTGATTTGTTGAATAGCAAATTACAGTTTTAGTTTGGAACAAAACATGAATATTGTTGGTGTTGGGTATGCCAGGGGGAAGATTACCTATGACTTGGTATCCACAAGAATTCATAGCAGTTCCAATGACAGATATGAGGATGCGAGCCGATCCATCGTCAGGCTTTCCAGGGCGTACTTACAGATTCTACAATGGCAAAGACATATACAAGTTTGGGTATGGTCTTAGCTACGCAACCTACTCATATGACTTCATAAAAGTTAATCAGAAAAAGTTAAGTATTCAAACTCTTCTGACAAGAAATCATGATCAATCTATACTGGTCTCGGAAATGGGAACTGAATATTGTGATCGACTGAAGTTTACAGCCACAATTTCTGTAGAAAATTTAGGAGAAATGGCAGGAAAGCATCCTGTGTTGCTTTTTGTGAGAAATTTAGATGTTCAAAATGGGAAACCATTGAAACAGTTGGTTGGATTTCAAACTCTGAAACTAGATGCAGGTAAAAGAGCTGAACTTCAGTTTGTTTTGAGTCCATGTGAACATTTCAGTCGAGCTGATAAAAATGGTTTAATGGTGCTGGAAGAAGGATCTCGTTTCTTGGTTGTGGGTGAAAAAGAATACCCCATTTCTGTCATTCTTGAATCAATTTCAATGAATTAAGTCTCATATTTAAAGCTTTCTTGTCTAATCAATATATTGTTATGATTTATAGCCCAAAAATTGAATGACATTGAATGATGTAAGATCGTCCAGAAAAATTAAAATTTCAACTATTTACAAGGGAGATCTGTCTAGTCTAACTCATTATTTTTTAATTTTCTCTATTGAGAGGTCAAGTATGCTTCGATCTTCCACCAAGTACAGGATCCCAGGCAATAATTGAATCATTATCACAAAATAATGTTGTTAGACCAACTTGTTTATGCTTTAGACCTTCCAAAGACCTTGTAACCAACAACTGGACATCCTGCCAAAGCAGCAGTTATATATCCAGATTTAGGTGTAGAAAGAGAAACAAAAGTTGTTTTTTTGAATATCATGAAGTTGGTCCGCTACCAAGACTAAAAACATAATCTACAGTACTTTTTCAATATATGTAGAATAGTGATAGAAATAAACGAAGAACGGAAAGTAAATAAGAAAACGATTTTAACGTGGAAAATCTCCTCAATATAAGAAGTAAAAACCACGGGACAAGTAGTCCACTCCAAACCACTATAATAAGTTATTGAGTTACAAACTCGTCCTCCTTGTTCTATTGAACAAAACTCGAGACTCGGACTCCAAAAGAGTCAATCTTAAACACGAAAAAAAACCTCAGAAGAAAGAGTAAAACAACCCAGAAATATGCAGTCCGAAATGAACCTAACTTCACTAAGATTCCGGCCATCAAATACCAATCCAGCCATCCAAACACTAGATTAACAAGTCAGGAATACCTCTGCAAAATTTCAGCTTAATCGGAGAAGATGACACCAGCGGATTTTCCGAACACCTAAGATTGTACGTGTTGAAAATACTCAACCCCTACTGCAGACCTCTTTCTCTCTCCTCTCTTCTCTTGAGTGTTTCTATACGTTCTCCTCTTCTAAATAAGATTAAGGGTAGTATTTATAGACTTCCCCTTAACCCTAAGTCCACCTACCCATAGAAAACCAACATGAATCCGGATTCGATTTACTAAACAAACCCCAACTAGGTTTCCCCACGAGGAGGAAAATTCAACAAACTCCCCCTCCAACAAGGTGGGAGAAACAGCCAGCCTTGCTATCCCTCGACAGACCTGAGAAGCAGCCAGCCCTGCTATCCCTCGGCAGACCTTTAGTTTCCCTTTCAACAGAGCCTTCGTCATCATATCAGCTTTGTTATCGTCTGTATGAACTTTAACCAGCTCTACTTCCTTGGAAGCAACCACATCGCGTATCCAATGATACCTCATATCGATGTGCTTCAACCGCGAATAAAACGTTGAATTCTTGCCGAGATTTACTGCACTTTGACTGTCACAAAGCCACTTATCTTGATTGAATCTGATCCCCTCAAGATAATTCTTCATCCACAACAAATCCTTACAAGCTTCAGTTGGGGTATGCACTCAACTTCAGTGCTAGAAAGTGCAACGCACTTTTGTAACCTTGATTGCCATGCTACAGCTCTTCCTTCAAATGTTACCATGTAACCCGAAGTAGACTTCATTGAATCAACATCGCCAACCATATTAGCAGCAGTATAACTAACCAGTAATGACTGATCACCTCCAAAGGTAAGTTTTAATCAGAAGTCCCTCGAAGATATCTCAAAATCCACTTCAGTGCGTTCCAATATTCTTTCCCCGGATTAGAAAGAAACTGACTAACTTTACCAACCGCATGAGCTATGTCTGGTACACACCATGGCTTACATCAAACTACCAACTGCAGAAGCATATGGACCCCTTTCCATATCTTCCTTCTCTGAATCGGTATTCGGACTTTGTTGACTGCTCAATCTAAAGTGTCCAGCAAGAGGCGTGCGGACAGCTTTAGATTTGTTCGTGTGAAACTTTGAAGTATCTTCTTAATGTACTTCTCCTGAGATAAGTGAATCAACTTCTTCTCTTTATCTCGAACAATTCTTATACCCAGAATCTGCTTCCCTGGACCGAAATCTTTCATAGCAAAGAACTTGCTAAGTTGTTTATTCAACTCTTTGATTCTCCTAGAGTTCCTGCCCACAATCAACATAGCGTCAACATACAGCAGTAAGACGATAAAATCATCCTTACCAAACATCTAAACAAACACACAATGATCGGAAGTAGTTTTCTTACAACCGTGTTCCCCATAGCAGACTCAAAAATCTAGTACTACTGTCTAGGTGCCTGTCTCAATCCATAAAGGATTTTCTTCAAGCGGCAAACATAGTCCTCTTTGCCCTTCTTCACAAAGTCTTCCAGTTGCATCATGAAAATCTCTTCCTCTAAATCACCATGGTGTAAAGCAGACTTTACATCGATCTGCTTAACCTCTAGATCAAGGCTTGCTGCCAACCCATTTGCAACCCGAATGGAAGACATCTTCACAACATGACAGAATATTTCATCGAAATCGATTCCCTTCCTTCGGATGAATCCTTTCACAACCAACCTAATCTTGTATCAAGAAAGCAAACTGGTGTTTTTCATGCTTAAGTTTGTACACCCCATTTGTTAAGCAACGCCTTCTTACCCTTAGGTAACTTCACCAGCTCAAACGTATGGTTCTCCTCTAGAGAATCCATCTCGTTTCATGGCATTCCACCATTCATGTTTATGTTCATCTTAGAAAGCTTCATCAAAGCTTTCAGGTTCTCCCCCATCAGTAAGTAACCCATACTCATTAGGATCATACCTTGTCGAACGTCTCAAATCTCTCTCAGATCTTCTGGAGGTTCTCGGTAGTTGGTGTTCCATCATGACCGTCACCATGACCACCAATACCACTGTATTCTTGTGCGAGAGCATCTGCACTGGTTGTATCATAATGAACCTCAACCTGACCATCGACCTAGGTACAAGGACCAACCTGCAAATCAATCAAACTCTCATAACTCTGAGCTAGGTTTTTGGACTTGTCAATGTCCTTAATCGTTTGATCTTCCATGAACACAAAATCTCCGCTCTTACTGAGCGTCTTCTCAACTGGGTCACAGAAACAATACCCAAAATCATCCCACCATAATTAATCAACATACATTATCTTGATTTCATCTGAAGCTTTGACATTTCATTTTTAGGAATGTGCGCACATGCCTTACCCAAAGACATTCAGGTGACCATAAAAAGTTTCATTACCGGTCCAAACCCTCTCTGCACTATCACCCTCCAATGAGCACTTGGGGACAAGTTTAATACATAAACAACCGTGTTAAAAGCCTCTCACCAGAAAGTCCGCGCCAAACTTGACTATGAAATCAAACATCTAACTCGCCCGACAATTGTCACGTTCATCCTCTCAGCTAACTCATTCAATTGTGGACTCTTGGGTGGTGTCTTCTGATGCATAATATCGTGTTCCCTACAGTAAGCATCAAATTATTCAGCATACTCTCCACCATTACCGCTGCGAATGCACTTTAGCTTCTTACCCGTCTGTTTCTCAACCAATGCCACAAAATGCTTGAAATATCCTAGAACCTGATCTTTGGTCTTCATAAGGTAAACCCACAACTTTCTGGAGTGATTGTCAATGAATGTGACAAAATATGATGTATCTCGGGTTTCCTAGAAGATCCAGAAGACTTAAACGGGATCCTGTGTTGTTTCTCAACCAAACAATGTTCACACTTTTGTAATATCAAACCAGCGATGCCTATAATGGGCTCCCTCTTGGATAACACAAACAGTTCCTTCTCACTGATGTGACTAAGTCTCTTATTCCACAACTCCATGACATCATCATTCTCTACCGCATTAACAACATCCGTAGAGACCTTAGCTTTCATCCAGTAGAAAGATGAAAACTTATCACTTTGAGTCAAAACCATTACACCCCGTGCAAGTTTCCACTTATCCCCTCTGAATAAGTTATGGAAACCCTCATCCTCAAGTCCCCATGTAGAAATTAAATTCAATCGAATGTCTGGGACATGCTTAACTCCCTTAAGCGAGAACCAAGTATCGATATTGGTCTCCAAGCAAATAGTGCCAATGTGAACAACTTGAGCTAAACCATCATTACCCATCTTCATAAAACCATATCTACCCTAAGTATAGGAATAAAACAAATCCCGTTGTGATGAAACATGAGTAGTCGCTCCACTATCAATATCCCAACTGGATTTATAACATCCAACATTAATAGCATCACTCTCACAGTAAATAAGAAACTCATCTTCAGTAACAGTCACTCTCTCGTAACTGTCTTCTTGCTTCTTTCCTTGCTTGTTTTCTTTCTTCAACAACCAACAATTCTTCTTTAAGTGCCCTTTCTTTTGACGATAAAGGCACTCGACATTCGCAAATTTGTTAGATTTGCTCCTACTTCTGTTCTTCTTGGATTCTCTATGTTAATTTTTTTCCCTCGACTCAGTAATCAGCACATACGAATGTGAGGAAATAGGATTTGACTGCCTCCTAGTTTCCTTATTCAAGACACTATTCTTCACTAAGTCCATTGAGGTAACTCCTTCAGAAGCAGAGTGACAAAGAGACATCCTGAACACCTTCCAAGAATCTGGTAATATACCAAGAAGCCATAAACCGTGAATTTCCTCATCAAAGTTTATTCCCATGTCAGATAGTTTATTGAGCAACCTATGCATTCAAGTGGTCATTCAGCGGAATTCCCTCCTGATATCTCAACTCGAGCAATTTTTTTTCATTATATACATCTTATTATTTCATGTATTCCGAGTAAATAACTGCTCCAACTCAACCCCAAAGAACGAGCATTAGTCTCATTACCAATATGATGCAACACATCATCATCGACCCATTGCCTCATCAAACCACACACTTGGCGATGTAGCAAACTCAACTATCATCGATTCAGGTTTCTTCTCATGAGAAACCGAAATATGAAATTCCTTCACAAAGAGCAACTCTTCCATCTTGCCTTTCCATAGATGATAATTTGCACCATTCAAACTTATCATTCTACCCATATTTTTTATCACTTAACATAAACAAACCAATAACTAAAGTTACCACAATCCAAAACTCCCTACCAAATCACTTTTAGAATATTTTCTCTCTTATCCTCTCGCATTTCTCTCTCTCCCTATCCATATTCTTTGTCGACGGTGACAGAAAAACCTCGATAGCTAGCATCCTTTTCGTCTAAAGATGAAGGGGATTATTCTCAATGAGTGTTTCACAGGAAACCCTTATTAAGGGCTTCAGCTTAAAACTCTCAATTGAGACTATATACATGTACATTTATATATATGTATATATATACATATACAAAGAGGAATTGCTAGAGATGGAAGACGAGAGAAAGGAAATAAAGAGAAACGAAAAGTGAGAAAGTGCATAATGATACAGAGAAATTGGCAGGCGACACTCATCTTCTTTTTTCTTGGTTAATTATGTGTGGGCCTCTCTAACAGGCCTTTGATCTAGTTGTTTGCATCCACTCTTAAACTAGTCCTAAAAGTTATGAATTCCAGTCTTGGCGGAAGTAGAGTATCCCAAAGATTTACCCCATGCAATCCTCGCACAATCTATATAATAAAATAGAAGGGAAAACGATGACTGGGACAAACATCCTTTTTTAATATAAGATATTGTCCAGAAGCCATTCTCAAAATTTAAAATATAGTCCTTCGTAGAAATAAAGTTACCTATTTAAAAAACAATAATCCTTTCCTTATTCTTAGAAATAAAATAACTAATTTAAGAAAAAAAGAAACAAAATAAATTTCAAACGTTAAAAAAAGAAATTAACATCTCTCTCTCTCTCAATAAAATAATAACTAATTTAAGAGAAAAGAAACAAAAAAATTATAACTAATAAAAATCTCTCTCAATAAAATATAACAATAAATTTCGTAACATTAAACTGATACAAGTGTCCGTGCCCTAGGGCTTGGGATATACCCTAGTAAATAAAAATAACGTAAAGATAGTGTAGATGAGCTTTACACCCCTTATAATAGCCTTTAAGAGTAGAAGTGTCAATTATGGTGCATGTGCTCATAAGTCTTGAGGTTTTGCTTCAATGGTAGTTTATTTTCTATGAAAAGTTGGATGTCATATAATCGAAATACATTGGAGATAAAAATCTATCATTTATTTATTTTGTGTTATTAGAGTATAATAATGGCTTGTAGGATAATTTTTATACCTTTTGCGATATATGAATATCTTTAAGACAATGTCATGACATCATGAGCTGTTACATCCCTATCATGTATGTAAGTCCGTTACGAAGATATGCATGATTCATAGTCACAGAAAAAGTGTGGGCTTTGACAGACGAACTAAACCTGGATATATATTTTTTTATATCGACTCGAGAGTCATTACATCATTACTTGACATTTATACATAATGAATAGAATAAGCTCAATAACTACCTTCTCAACCCCTAAAGACCATATAAAGATCCTTTCAGGCCATCCAATGGGCAGGAGAGCCCATTTATTCCTACATTTATCTTATTTATACAAAATTTAATAAATCATGGATTTACACTTCCATAGGATACGAACTTGGGTCCTTCGATATGCGGAGTGGGCGTCTGACCACTAAGTCAAGTCAAGGTCACCCCTATTATTTTGGTGGTCCGAAGCGAAACACAAAACTGTGACCCCATATATGACGACATTGTAGTTTTTGTACACATACACAATAAGTCATTGTCCATATTCATATCTAAGTTTTGGGTATATACGAAAAATGTACAATACCCGATTCGATAGTACATTTGTTATCCAAATCCATCTGAAAAACAAAGTAATCTTTAATTAATTTCAATTATATTTATAAAAATTGAAAGAGGAAAAATAATAAACAAACTAATGTTTAATAAATTCATGACCAAAAAAATTGAATCTGAGAAACTATCTATGAGTTAGATTTGCATATTTGAAGAAATATGGATACAACAATAAAATAAGGATATTGAGAAGGAAACTTTTAAAATTGAGAAAGAACTTAAGATTCTCATCATATCTTTCGTAATCGAGTACCAAAATGAGTCTTCATTGAGCACTCCTCAAAATTATTTTCCCTCTATATCTCTTTCTCAAAGGCCTAGGCTTGGGGCATCCTAAAAAGACTCTGGAGAATAAGGACATAGTCCGTCCAAATTGACTTAAGGGCATCTTTATTTTACCCAAGTAATTTCTGATGGCCACCACCATTTCTGACCACCGACCACCTCTTTTCAGTCTTTCTCCTTCTATTTTTCTTTATCCTTTTTTCTTCCTCTCACTCTTTCTCATTCTCTCTCTTTATCTGTCTCTTTTTTCTTACTCATTCTTTCTCCCCATCTCTCTCACTGTTCATCTCACTTTCTCGTTGTTTGTCACTCTCACTATCCTCGCGAAAGGAACTGTGTGTCCCTTCGCCGAACCCCATTCGTCTAAGACAAAAAAAAACCTCGAAGAGTGATTCCAGCGAAACCCTCCTCGAAGGTTTTCGAATCTTGTAGGCTGGCATCGACGAAATGTTTCATGGTCAACCGGCCACGAGGTGTAAACTATATATCTCATGCCCGGTCGACCAGGAAATATTTCATGATCCACTACAAAAAAACTGCCATTAGGGACGGCCAAAAATCGTCCCAGAAACCTAAAAACCGACCTCAATAGATTATTGGGGACGGTTCTTTTCCGTCGCGGAAAGTCGCGTCCCAAATGGTATTGGGGACAGTTATAGCGACAAAGTATCTGTCACCAATGTATTTTGGGACGACTTGTAACTGTCCCTATATAAACAGTTATTAGGGTCAGTAATTAACTGTCTCTAAAAATTTGACAAAATTTCCTCTTGTTCGAATTTGGGACAACTAATATCTGTCCCTAAAAGTTTGGCGGGAATTTTCTATTGCTTGTATTTGGGACAGTTACTAGCCGTTCATATAAATATGGCAGGAATTTTTGTAGCTTGGGAAAACGAAGAGCTATCCCTGAAAATATTACACAAATTTTTTTGGAGATAAATATTTTTATATGGAAGTTGTTCCTAATCAAATAAAGTTGACAACTAAAATGAATTCAAACATCGATAATCAAAATATTTTGTCCATACTTGTTTCTAGCTCTTGTCAGCCAAATCCTTTACAAGCTAGAGCATTTCACATTTGTACTAGGAAAAAAAAAAAATATATATATATATATATATATATATATATATATATATATATATAACAAAAAACGTTCAAGAGTTTCGTTCGCTTGAATCTTTGTCACGAAAATTTATCGACGCCCTTAACATAGAAATGATGTTCCAAAAGCTGCAACAAAACAAAAAGATATCAACTAATTACAAGAATATTTTATAAAACTATACAATAAGCGACAACCAAAATTGAAAAAGTAAAAGAATGGACAACAGGTAGTTATTTTATGAAGAACAAGTACTAAACGAAAAGAAGCTGAAAATTATAACTCTCATATTTGTAATGAATATAAAAGCAAATTATAAGATTTCAGTAAGATTATTTTAAAAAGAGCAAATAAAAAAGAGAGAATCTAGTGTAATATTTCAATTGCATTTTAAGCTTGGCGGTCTAATTGTTTTTTCTGGTCCAAATGAAAAAAAAAAACGAACGTCATCCGCATTTGGTTAACTATGATGGAAACCTTGTTTACAGGTAAAAACAGAGCTATTTCACAATAACCCCCTTCCGTAGACATATCGAAGAGTTATCCATGATTGCAAGGAAAGTAAGTATAAATTGATCAAATTTGAAAGAGAAGCAAAATAAAATGTTCGATATTCAAAATCTAAAAGGTTATTTTATATAGTCAGTGAGGAAGCTAGCAGTGCAATAACAACTACACTTGAAATAGGGAGATAAGTCGAAAAACACTCACAAGGAGATACATCACTAACTCTGCAATTATGGTATAAAAAGTTGGTGCAAGTCAAACACTAAACATATCTTCCAGATTCTGCAAACAACACCTGTAAAAGAACACAATTATATTACCTACCTTTCCAAATTTTATAGCAAATTAACTCTTGAACCATAAAATACGAAAAACAACAAGAATATGAGAGATTAAGCGAAATAGAAAAACTGCTCAACTGCAAGATCCATTTAATCTTATCACTGGATTCATTTATTTTATTTAATCATAGAACCAATTACTAACAGATTTAATCATGAGTTATTAATATAAGAATCCACAATAGATCGGGTACGTAGAAAAAAAAGTATAAAGAAAGAATACAAGCAGGTTTTTGTTACTCACGTTTGACAATCCAGACCATAAGGTTAACTGTTTCACAGATCTCTCGCATAATCCCCAATCCTCATATCAGCCCAAATAACCATCAACAAAGCACTAAACCTAAAAGCCCTACGATGTCCAACCGCATTGGCTATTCAGTCATTGAGAATAGATCAACGAAGGCACCACTGAAACACATACTTGCTTCAAAGGATTTCTAGTTCCTCGCCTGACCATACTCAAGATAGTCTAAAACCACTAAAAGAATCCATATGCAAAATTTTCCATCAATACAAGAAATGATATAGTTTGAGTATTGACTTACTAAAACCCCATTATCGATGGGGTATGCTAGTCCACCACAATTTCTCTCTGTTTTAAGACAAGTACAAATGGAGTTTGAGTTTGAAATTTGGCTCACTTATTTCGCAGAGGTTCAACTATTTTTTAACTTAACCGTAATGAGTATTTATCGACAAGTCTAAGTAGTTTCAGATCCAAACAGACCATTGACTGTTTTGCAACCAAATAAATTTATTGAACCTCAAGATCACTGCACCAAGCTCGAGCTCAGTAGCACTAGCATCACCACTTCGTACTTGCTCCTGAATATTGGTAAGAAGGTTTTTGATATAAAGAAGATATACAATCACAAACAGATATTCTAATAGCATAAAAGAAACGAATGAAGTTCAGAAAGAGTCATTATGATTAGAAGAATTATAACAAACTAGGGTAAAGTCAAAAAAATGAGAAGACGAACCTGCAATTCTTTTGCAGAAAGATCAAGTTTCCACTAGCCGAGTCTGAGTCCGGGACGGGGTCCGGGTCGGGTCGGTGACCCGACCTGCGGATGTGTGCAAGTGAGAAATGTTGGTGTGCCTAAGGTAAGGGTGCTTCTAAAAAGTGATGGGTCTCTCCTCCGGAGAGCACTATTGTAACCCCAAGGGGCCACACCTCTTACACCCAACTTTCTCCTTATAAACACAAGCTTGTTTTTCTCTTTGAAAGATATGGGACAAAACATTTAGTTTGAAAGTTTCCATTTCTATATTAGTAAGGAGGATGAAAGTGTTCTCTACTTTATTCTATAAGTGTTGTAAGCACAAAAGGTATTTTGTTTGTTTGTGGATAAAAATAGTTCCCTCCAAAAAGCTCACTTTAGCTCATTTTATTTCAAAATAAAAACTAAATATCATTCATAAATTAGTGCTAAATGAAAGGGTTTTATGTGACAATGAAGTTCATTCGTAACCAAGTTAGACAGCAAAAAGGTTTATGCAAGATATATTTGGTAAAACAACTCATTTCTTCTCTAAAACTTCAATTTCTACTAAATCAAAGAATGACAATGCAACTCCAGCTTCGGTTGATTTAAAATACAAATCTTCTAATTTTACTGAAACCAATTCGTCTATTTCTCTGGTTTTCAGTAATAGAAGAAGCAGAAGAAGAAAACTCAAACCCTAGTTGAACAAACCAAAGAGAAGAAGCATCCAAGCAAGAGGAAAACCGAGGAAGAAGAGGAGAAGAAAACTGAGGCAGTAGAAATCGTGGAGAGAGAATGGAAGGGGGAAAGAAAATATTTGGGATTTTTTTGTTGCGTTTGACCGCCAATACAGTTTTCCGCGGGACGCAAAATTTGAAAACTTTCGAAATATTATAATGGGATAACTAAAAATTATCACCACCATTTATCTATTTGTCCCTATTGTAAATTTAATAGGGACCAACACTAAAAAATTGTCCCTATTATGAATATGTTAGGGACAGATGTAAAAATGTATGCCCATGTTAGCCCGTTTTTTGTAGTGATCGGGTGACCACGAGATGTTCGTGGTTAGTTGACCACCGAACCCTCGAGGTGACGAAACCCACCTCGAGGTATCCGTCGTCTCGGATAAAGGGTGTTTTGGTGAAAGAAACACTTCCCTTCGCCGGAACAGTGAAAAAAACTGAGAGAAGGAGATACCACAAAAAAAGAATGAGCGAGAAGCGAAGAAATAGAGTTACGCTAAACAAATATTTAACTTCTAACATATGTAGCTTCACTTATATTCTAATCATGACACATAAGCATACAAGAAAAGAACAACTAGAGTACCCAAAACAAAAATAAAAGCGAGAAGAAAACAAAGATAATAGGAAAAAATTGAAATCCCATCTCAATGGTAATGATTAGCTTTCAGTAAATCAATATTTACCATCATGTTTCTTCGTTATCGATGAAGGGAAAATCAAAGAAATAACTTCCACCGTACACCAGTTTATCCTCCTACTACAAATATTATTATCTTCCCTATATAATGGAATTTTGTGGCATCCATCTACTATAAGAGAAGAGAGAGGGAAAGAGGAATGAAATGATTAACTAAGAACCTGTATTTGGGAGGGTGGGACGAATGTAGTAATTGACCGAGGTGAAATCCAAACAGAAAATTGGACTGAAGACCCAATTTTATACTTTGTTAAGTTAAAAGGACAAGTTATATTTTTTTTTAGTAAAAATTGTGTTTGGTTAAAACCCCAATATTTTTTGCAAAGTTGTTGCAAGGTCTTGCAAAGCCGTTGCAAGGCGTTGTAAAGTTGTTGCAAGGTACTGCAAAGTTGTCTCAAGGGGGTGCAAAGTTGTTGCAAGGTGTCGCAAGGTGTTGGAAATTAAAAAGGTACTTAGGGAGCTGGAGACTGTAGATGGTAAAATGTCTACGGGTCGGAAAGTCTGACAGTCAACGGGTCGACGGTTAAAAGTCTTGTCGGGTCGGGTCGGATGCTTCGGGGACCAGCTACGTGTCGAAAAGAACCTGCACACAAAAAGAGAAAAGAGATCGTGAAGCCTCTGGGACACCGGGATGGTGCCGGCCTAAGGGGACTCCGACGGTCAAGTCAGATACTCGGTCAAATATAAATAAAGTGAAAGTGGACGATAGAGAGGTAACCGTCGTCGGAGTGCTTAGGTGTCGCGGCTCGTGGAGTTGTCGGGACAGATCTCGACGGTATTGATATACTTACTGTAATGAAGAGGGTGATGGTAATGATGTACCGTCGTTAACTTGCTGGTCGTAAGTGGACTTCGCAGTAAGGTGCTGGTCGTACGTGGGGTTTGCAGTAAGTCGTTGGTCGTAAATGAGTCTTGCGATAAGGCTCTGGCCGTAAGTGGATCGAACGATGATGATTCGTAGATGGACGGTGTCGATACGCTTAGCTCCTTGTCGCTAGATGAATGAAGCAGTAAGGGGGTGGTCGTATAAGGATGGTGATACGACCAGCTAGTTACCGCTGGATGGGTGCTACTGTCAGCTCGTACCGCTGGATGGGGGTTACGGTCAGCTAGTTACCATTGGATGAGAGATATATTAGATCAGAGAGCTTTCTTATGCAATAAGGTGGTGGTGGTGGTAATGGTGTCGATACGGCTAGCTAGTTACTGTTCGATTTGTGACTACCAGACTCTTATCTCCCAACTTATAAGACGATGAGTCAGAGACTTTGAGGGAATCGAAAGATCTTTGAGATGCTTATGAGAGAATAAGTGAGTGGAGAGAATGGATTAGGCTACTCTAGTACTGTTGTCGAATATTGGATGCCCTTGTCTGAGTGTCGCTCCTCGTATTTATAGTGGTGGAGAGGGATTGCCTTGATGACGACCAGCTAGTAACCGACGTACTTATTCCGTGTCATTACTTGTAGCGCCCCAAATCCCAAATCTCAAGCCAGCCTTGAAATCAAAGATTTGAGACCTTCAAACTGGATCCACGAGCAACGCCTACCATGAGTGCACAATCAAAACCTGAAAAACAAAATAGTTGGGTTAAAACCCAACTGCAGTAGATTTCCTCAAACCTAAGTCTCGGGTAGGCAAGTTCAATCCCCAATCAAGGAAGTATTTCATTCATATTCATTATTGCCGTTATCTGAAATTTAACGTGACAACTAACATAATACAACGAGATTTACCACCACGCATGTAGAAATTAGTAATTTATGTTCTTGGTTATTAGGCTTTCAACGTCCTCATATTCTAATCCAATATTAACTCTCGTGATAATAATCTTTCACTTTTTCAATAGATATAAAAAGATCACACTATTCACCAAGATAGACCTTTATAGAACCTTAACTTGACAATTAAGTAGACAAAATATTATGCCAAAAGACACAATCATCCAACTCTCGTCGAATGATATGACAAGTTCGTGTTCATGTTGTATGAGAGTGTGGTCCACAAGGTCATCCATTGTGTTAGTGCCGACCCCATATGCTCCATACCTAGATCACATCCGGTAGAGAGGGCCGAACCAACCACATAAACTCATACAACCCTCCATCAACTCCATCATCACACACATAATAGCATCATACAACATACATAAGTTGAATGAGAGTGTGGTCCACAAGGTCATCCATTGTGTTAGCGTCGACCCCAAAGGCTCCATACCTACATCACCTCCGGTAGAGAGGGTCGAACCAACCACATAAACTCATACAACCCTCTATCACATCACACACATAATAGCATCATACAACAAACATAAGTCGAATGAGAGTGTGGTCCACAAGGTCATCCATTGTGTTAGCGCCGACCCCATACGCTCCATACCTACATCGCCTCCGGTAGAGAGGGTCGAACCAACCACATAAACTCATACAACCCTCTATCACATCACACACATAATAGCATCATACAACAAACATAAGTTGAATGAGAGTGTGGTCCACAAGGTCATCCATTGTGTTAGCGCCGACCCCATACGCTCCATACCTACATCACCTTCGGTAGAGAGGGTCTAACCAACCACATAAACTCATACAACCCTCTATCACATCACACACATAATAGCATCATACAACAAACATAAGTTGAATGAGAGTGTGGTCCACAAGGTCATCCATTGTGTTAGCGCCGATCCCATACGCTCCATACCTACATCACCTTCGGTAGAGAGGGTCCGTGGATAGGCTGGTGATTGAGCTGGTCAAAACCTGCCTGCCCGATAGATTTTGAGCGGGCGGACGCAGGCAAGTGGGCCTAACCGGTGTACGACCCGAGTCCACTCGTATGTGTTGTCCGTTTACCCGTACGTAATACCCTCCAATAATAAATATGAACCATTAAATGTTTAGATAAGATGGTAGTGTTAGATTAGATTAGGTATGCCATATAACCCTCGATATCAGAAGAAGCCCAACCTTTTTTTTATCTTCTCTTCGATTCTATTCGACTCATGTCTCTTTTGATTCTCAACGGTGAAACCCTAACCCTTAATCATAATCGATGATTTCCTCTTTTGATTTTTCTCTAAGAAGCTTCTTTCTAATTGATGATGCTTTATCTCGACGTGTTTAATTTTGTTTAAGTTAATGAAATTGGTGACTTTTACTTTTTGACAAATTATGGCGTACACCCGGTGCCCGACCGACCGGTGTTCGGCTAGAAAAACGGACACGGATGGACATTTTTCAGAGAAAAACCGAAATACTCGTCCGTTGGTTGTTCAAACAGACAAGTTTGAGTTGCTTCCGTTCCACCTGGACCGGATGGGTAGTCTTCCGTGGACTGCCGACGGATTCCCATCCCTAGTCGTGGACGCCTAAATTTGGATAGTGTTATCGATGTGTTAGCCTTGGTGAGGGCCCTTGTGACCGTGCCCATAACAGTACACAAAGGCCATACTCAACTGGTCCAAATACAGTTGAAAATCAAATAGGAAACTCAAGATAGAGAGACAGATCCCTAGATAGAGTCAGAGAGAGAAGAGTGGAAACATTTGGAAGAGAGAGAGAGAGAGAGAGAGAGAGTAAAACGAAGCAAAGATGAACACAGATATCACAGCATCGACAAAACCCGAATACCCAGTAATCGATCGAAACCCACCTTTCACTAAGACTGTGGGGAATTTCAACACTCTCGATTACCTCCGATTTATAACCATTACCGGCGTCTCTGTCACCGTTGGTTACCTCTCGGGTACTCTCCCAACACATCTCTCATTAACAATTTTCTTTCTAGGGTTTTATTGAAATCTCCCATTGGGATCTACTAATTTCTTTTCTCTTTTGTTATGCAGGAATTAAACCTAACATCAGAGGTCCTTCAATGGTGACTGGTGGATTAATTGGGGTTATGGGTGGATTCATGTATGCTTACCAGAACTCTGCAGGAAGACTTATGGGTTTCTTCCCCAATGATAATGAGGTAGCTCGTTACAAGAAACAGCATTTTTAAGGTTTTATAGTTTTCTGTTTTATTTTGCTTAAGATTGCTAAGAGAAATTGAGAGAGAAAATCAAGCTAAAAATAAGACATTGAGGGTTTTCAGTTTTTAGTTTGATGCACTTGTTGATGTTTTAATAATCAAATTGCTCTATGAGTTTGGAATGTTTTCAAATGAATTTTGAAATTCCTGACATTTGCAAGTTTATGTTTGCCAAGATCTTTTATGTTTCCTCAGTTTGATTCGCATTTCGGCATTTGTTTCTTTCATGGATTATAATGTTTTGAATGGAATTAGAAACTAAGAAGATTTGAGGAATGAAAAGCGGATATCGTTATCATTAAATTGACGCTTGTTAGCTTATATGCTAAGTAGTTCATCTCGAGCGTGTTTCAGATTGCTAATTCCGTATATATTCTGATGCCAATTTGCTAAAGTTGTCATATTATTTCCAGTGTCCAAGATTTTAGGTTTTTATAGTTCATTAAATTGAAACTTAGTTTCCGTTTCATTTTCACGATCCATCATGAATTGTTGATTTTCCCTTGTTGATATTCAAGTTTATCGACTTACCTTGCCGATGAAAACTTCAAAAAACTAGTTTAACGAGTTCTGAAGCATATTTTGAATCTAATTGTGCACACGCAGCTACTAAGTAAAATAAGATTTGAAGTAATCATAGAAGGCATACTGGAGTGAGTAACTCTGGCTGATTAGGGTTTATATTATTGATTGACAAAATTATGAAATATGGATTTTTTACTGATCTGATTGGCGCGTTCAACTAGGATTCGTCACTTTTTTGTTCTATTTAATTTTTTTTTTCTAGTCTTTTGCTTTTACCATGAATATTAGGTATGCACTTAGTTTATTGCCGAAAAAGTATACACTTTTGAAATATGAATTATCGTAGCTTTTGATAAGAAGTTATTGTTCTTTGAATACACCTAGTCCAGTAACAAGTTCCTTTTTCTTCTTTAATGATTAATGGCCGTGACATAATCTTGTTTAAGTAGTGGCTAATGGTATGTTCTTCTGGTGAAATCATTGATTATCGATCAGAATTAGAACATAGATTAGACTAGAGTTTGTTTTGTAAGACTCAGATCGTTGTGAAACTGAAAACTTACAGTTCCTTAGTTATATAGTGTGATTTGCTACTTAAATAATGTTAATCTTCGTGAAGACGTTTATATAAGGTCCTGGAAAAGTTGATCGGCCGAGACTCCGGCTTGTTAAGCCGCTGCATAGCTTTTCTGATCCTGTGGTTGTTCCATTTATAGTCGATGAATATATAAGATACCCTTCTTACATCCTCTGGGTAGTTTACTGGCATACCAAGTCCATCAAGTAGCCGTTGGGCAGCTTGCCAGAACTGGTAATGTAACTCCTCTCGGTTGTGCAATCTCAGTTGCTCACAGCAGGAGTTCCGCACTGCTCAGGCCCCTTGGGGCTTCCTTCTCTTGGGGAATTTCTGCCTGGGGCGGATCGCCTGGCTGTGGCGGTGCCATAAATGTTGGGGTTAACATTAGGGAAATTGGATTCATGGCAAGGAATAAAACTTCCCGACATTTCACCGAAATTTCGCGAAACGTTTCCTAAAATGAGATTAGGTGCACGAAATAACACTTACAACTATTTCCTGCGTAGTTTCCACCGACATGATCGAAGTTTCCACCGAAGTTGTTGGAAATATCGAAATTTCCATCGACATGATGGAAATTTCCACCGACATAGTAGAAATCTAGCAAAAACCTGGAGAAACTAATACTAGAAACATATCCCTTCCTTCGTCTTTTCATCTTCATTTAGATCTCTCTTGATTTGTATGTTATGTTTTCCATGGTTTTTAAATCTATTTGAATGATTTACGCCTTGACTTAACTGCCTAATTTTATTTTATTTTAGTAATATCCCTGATATAACTGCGAAATTGGCGATACCTTCTCAAACTAACATAGTTTGTTAACTATTAACGGTAAGAATGTTATCTTATGGGTGTTGTAGCCAAAGAGTTATTCAATTTACCCCCGGAAATAACTGTGTGGTTGTTAATACTACCTCAAACTAATAGATAATGTTAAACACCATTTTTATACTTCATTATGGTTTAATAATCTTGTTATACATAATTGCATCATATTTCTATCATTTCTGTAGATTTGTAAGATTTCCACACTGACCGAAACGATTCTACGAAACGTTTCCACTTTTGGACCGACCGAAATTTCCACCGAAACCGAAATTTCATTCCTTGATTCATGGTAGTTTTGCCTAAATGTTATAGTTGCTACTAGATAACTTGAGCCTTAATGATGCTTGGAATCCATAAAATTGTCAGAACTTGTGAAGGTTCTCTATGTTCTTACATTATAGAAGAATTTGATCTTCAAATACAGGTCAGATTTGGTTATATTCTCTTTTGCTATGTTTGAATCAAGACCAGTCGATGCTCGGTTGGTCTCAAGATGATTTCCCTTTGTTCTGTTATTGAATTTGCTGATGTTTCTCAAACAATACTTTGTTTAAATCTCATGTATGAGATGATGGTAGATATTTTCTCCAAGTTAGTTTGAAATGGGTTATTTTTGACCTAGTTGAATTAGTTCCAATAGATACAGACTGAGTCTCGGAAAATGAAAAACAATAACCACCATAATGAATGTCTGTACATAATGACCACCTAATAGTGGATTTCATATATTTCTACCTCTCTCTTAGAAACATTAGACATCTAGTACTAGACCTCAAGATCACTAGAACATATTTTGAAGCTTAAGCTTGTCTTGTGTTCCAAGTAGTACTAGTTCTCAAAGTGGGAAGCTAAAATAGTACCTTTTCACATATTGTATTCTAAGATCCAAGAGTCTTCCTAAATGTCAATGTTAGCTACATTTCCAACTATCTAGTTGTGAGAGGTCCAATAAGATTTAGGTAGTATCTTCTTTTTTACTTTTCATATATGAAATCTGAGTTAAGATCTAAATTGATTCGAGTCACATCTTAAAACATTTGTTTTCTTATCTAAACTATGTGCAGAACTTTCTTGAATAATTAGCTTAGGTTGATTTTGGGTTCACTTGAATTACATAAAACAGGTCTCTATTAGGAGTCGGATCTCTTGAATAATTTGGCTTATGACTCAAACAAATCAACCTCCAAGGACTCAAATTCAACAGGTTGAGATAATTCATAATGGAAGAAACAAACCCACTTAATACTCTTCCATATCCAAAGAATCCGAGTTGCCCCAACTTTGAAAATGTTTTTGTTTGGTTGATGTTTTGGGGAAATAAGAAAAATTTCTGGGGAAGAAAGTTTTGGGTGGAAACAACCTTTTTTTTGTTTCCTCCAAACACTATCCAGTTTTTATTTTGTTCTTCGTTGGAATCTTGTCCGGTTTTCCAGACGAGATGTCTTCTTCTGGAACTAAAAGATCCAGATCTAGATGAAGGTAGTTTCCTTTGACTGGATCTTCGAGATCTAGACGAGATTTCGGCGGGGTTTTCCCCTTGCGGGATTTACAGAGAGAAAGAGACAAATGCAGGGAGAGAGAGAGAGAGAGATAAGAGAGAAAGAAATTCGCCGGCCAACGGCGACATTCTTCCGGTGACTTGAAGGGTGTGTTTGGAGAATAGCTCTTTTCCACCTTTTTTTCTCGGAAACTTTTCTTTGTTCCCTAAAACACCCACCTTTTCTTTTGGAGTACTTGGGCTTTTATAGTGGTGCTGGTCTGGGCTTCATCTCAGCCCTACTAAGTTGGGGTTGAAACAGTGTCGGACCGGGTCGACCGGTTGAGCCATATATTTCAGTTATTGCCAGGACTTGACCTGCCTAATGCTTTGCCAAGCTGGGTCGGGCTAGTTTGGGTCGTGGGCGGAGGTCAACGGGCTAGACCAGGTCGCTCTTGTAGGGATTAGAACATTTTGAAAATAAATTTTTTTTGCAGAATCTACTTTTGTACATAAGATTTTCAATTTACCAATGAACCACCTTCACCGTCTTCAAATCCATCCTCCTTACTTTGTCGTGAAGCAGTTTAACGTGGCCTCCTTGTTTTCTTAACCGATGGTATCAACAATGACCAAGAGTTTGAAGCTCCAAATCTCTTTTTTAGATTTGAGTATTGAATATGGGAGAATATTTCTTTTTCTTGAGCTACGAATTTCTTTTTTAGATCTTGCTGAGGAAAAAAAAATGATTAGACAGTTCTTTCCGTAAAAGAGTTCAGTTATTTAGGGCAACTCCAATGTGGGGCTCGGGCTCCCAATTTTGGGAGCCCCTGAATTTTGGGAGTCCTGGGGCTTTTCTCAATTCCAACGTCGGGCTCCCAACCGAGGCTCCCAAATCAATATATTATACGTGTGCAAAGTATGTGTGCGAAATTTTGATTTTAAATTTCGACTATGAATTATTAGATTTCGACTATGAATTAAAATGTGATATTATTCGAGAGAGATAATTTCAAAAAGATAAACACAAAAAAAACAAAAAAAATAAAAATTAGAGAAAAATACTTAAAAAAGTAGTATTTAAAATAATAAGAATATTAGAAAAAAAATTAGTTTAAAAAAAAAAATTAAAAAAATTAAAAAGAAATAAAATAAAGTGGGGTGGATCCCCTTTTTAGGGGATCCACCCCAAATATGGCCGTTGGAGCTCCCAACGGCCATATTTTGGGGGTTGGGAGCCCCCAGCCCGGGCTCCCATTTGGGAGCCAGGGAGCATGGGGCTCCCAGCCCCACCGGGAGCCCAGCCCCGGGGCTCCCGAGTTGGAGCATGTGGGCTGGGGCTGGGGCTTGAATTTGGGAGCCCCAGCCCCCCCACATTGGAATTGCTCTTATAAGTGAAGTTTGCCTCTTCTTGAAATTTTTGAAACTCGTCTGAAACATCTCACCTTCGTCTAAGACGACGAGTCATCACATTGTTGCTTTTCTCTCTCGGGGAGAAAAACAATTTTTTCTATTCTGGAATTCCAAAGTGAGGGAAAAAGAAAGAGAAATGAAAGAAATCCCTAGAAATTGTGCATGAAAAAAAATACATTGTTGAGACAGGTCGGGCAACCTGGCTTTAGTCCGAGTTTCCTACCGATCCGGGCCAGATCGGCCCATCGGCTCAAAACCAAGTACAACATGGGACTGGAAGATAACCCGTGCTGGCTTGGCATGTCTATGGTCTGGGTTGGCTGATTTTAAATGGGCCGGTCCTGGACTGGCCCCATAAGCACAACTTGTGTTTCACCTTCGTGGAGAATATCGACTTCGGATGGTGGATGAACATGTTCAGAAAATCAACTAAAGGAGGCAACATCGGTAAGTAGTTAGGTACATGCTGTTTGATGTCCCTCCTCTACACGATTCTCGTTTATCTCTATCGTCTCTACTGGCTTGTGCTCCACCAGAATCTTACCATATTCCTTCATGGTGATCCCAGCTTGACTTGGTTCAAGGCTTGAAATATATTTCAGTGCCTCTTGATATTCATCACGATCTTCAAGCAAGATTTTCAAGTGGTCATGCTTTCTGGTCTTGTTTTAAAAGTCGAAAAAACTTAAAAACTATAGGCAAATAACACAAAAAGACACCAGCTATACATATTATTATTAAGAATATCTTGATAGAAAATATAATTTTGATACAACATATTCAAATCCACCATACTCAAATAGTACTTGTATGAGAATTCATTTCATCCTCATCATCCACAAAGCTCACTAACACTCTCTCTTGAGTATCTTACAATGTCAACAGTGTATATTATTATCACCCTAAAGAACCAATCCATAATCAGCTTCACCACCCAAGTTTACATAATTATTGTTATTTTTCTTTTAGAGCGAAACAGACCCACATCTCTCCTAAGCATCGAATCACCTTTTGTCCGGTAAGCAAACTTATGCACCACAACTATTGACGAGATCAAGACACCGCGAACCCCGAGCATTTAAGAAGTTTCTAGAAGACGATATACTGTAATTTCCTGCTGCTTAAAGTATCTTCTGTCCTCTTCATCAACAAGAACAAGGTTCAAATAATATTTGACGCTGAACTTGTTGTTAATGTTGCGATATGTAGGTGTAAGTTCGTATGGACTCAGAAACAGTCTTACTGGAATAGACTCCCCTGTAAACACATCATATTCACATTAACCGAGAGAAATATAACCATGTTTTTTCAATTTGAAGCACCATGAAGAGATTATACCTCTGACTGGAGCACCATCCATCAACTCAAATTTTGCTAGTGTCTCGGTTTCAACATATGTATTTGGGCCTGACCCTGTCGATTCACGCCTGCGTATCTCAAGCTCCATGTTTTTAATCTTGATTCTTACAAGAAGAAAATATATTTTACCTACGATCACATCCTTCAAATGATATCTGTACATACATGTTAAAAACCCAATTAGCAAAGGGAACTTCATTGACACTTCATCATGAAATCTAATCCAGACTTACTTGCTTTTGCTGTACTCAAACTCAATGTGTAGGCAGTCCTCAATTCCAACTTCCATCTGAGAACCATGCAAAATCAAATTAACAATCTCAGACAACAAGAGCTATACTGAATATAATATATTATCGTTTTATTGCTTATCAAGAACATGATTAGGTAAAACTAGCTGCAAGCTAAAATCAGCCCACTGACCTTGATGCTGTTGTTGATTGGTGGAAGTGGTGTATAGTTACGAACCTGAAGCCAAAGAAAGAGATCGTGAAATAAAGAGGTTTGGTAGTAAATTGTGCAAGCAAAGGAAACGTAAACATTACATAGTATCAAATCGGAGGAGCTAGAGTAAATATTGCAAAGTTAAAATGCTTTAGCAGAGCCCATAATGGCAAAGAGCTGGAGAACTCCCTTGGGAACTGAGATATGGAGAGGTACTTCAAGGCCACAAAGTACGCTATAGAGGATAGACTAGAATGTACTTGATCGAGGATGCAATATTGTGGTGCAGTAATGAGGGCGGGTCAGTCGCCTTTGAGATCAGAGTATGCAAACATGAAAATTTCAAGAAGGAATTAAGGCCAAAATTCTTCCCAGAACATGTGAAGTATCTGGTCATGACAGACTTATGACTTTCAAGCATACAGGGAGGCTTGCAACAAAAAAAAAAAGCATACAGGGAGGACCAGTGACCATGTTTAATCAACAAATATTGTGATCCATTTTGTCACATTCATGTGAGTTATTCATATTACTTAACTAGAGACCACTAGCGCATAACACGTACGTCCAATATTTTGCAAGAAATCAAGTAAGCCATAGAAAGCTAATAATTCAAATGTCCAGATTTTTAATCTGAATGAAGCTTATTTCCAAGTACTTACAAGAAGTCTAGCGAGAACTAAGAAGAACAAAAATAATACTTGCAGAACCATGAATTCAAGTAGTATGAGAATTTCAATATACGAAACTGCATGAGTTTACAGAATACTATGAAGAGGAAGCCTTTATTAATTGATTTTCGGAAATGATGATGCTTTTTCAGGTTGAGCGAGAGAAGCAAAAACGTAGTAGCTTCAGATTGTCATGCAGTCCAGTCTACAGGCATTGCAAGTCTGTGAACTATTGAGAATAGAATGTTATAAGAAACAAAAGTTTACCACAAATTCTTGTGAGTCCACAATGCTGTTGACATAGTTACGACTGATCGTTACTTTCAAAATATACCTGCAAGTTGACAAAACTCACTTGTTGAATCTCATTAAAAATCTTAATCATAAAATGCTGGAGAAAACCATGGCCTCAAAACTAGTAAAGGCATACCCAACCCTGTAACATAGCCCTGCTACAGCTCAGAAGTCAATGTTGCCTTTGCTTAGTAGGCATAATAGTTTTTCATTCCTTCATATATGTCTTGTCGGCTATTGCAGTAAAGGTAATGGTGGACTTGAAAAGCTCCAAAATTATGGGGCTCCATATCTATACAATGACATTGCAACACGAAATATGGGCCCCAAGCAGTACAAGCATTTGTTCGAACAAAGATGCTGTTTCGAGGGCATCTAAATAATATAACTGAAAATATGAACAAGTAGCGTGTTGTAATAAAACAACCGCCAAACCTAATCAAAAGATGTATACAGATTTCATCTAGCAACACCAAGGTTAATAGTTAGCCTACCTCAGCCTTACGTTCACCCCATTGTATGACTCATATGGCATTTCGACAGTTGAAAACTCAAACGGGTAAGATTTCTTTTCATATATTTCACCAGGCACATCAAGTTCCCGAACTGCACAGGAAGAAAACACGAATCAGGAAAATAAAAACAGTTACTTAGCCATTGTCACCTCACTTCTAGATAATATAAGTTATACAAATATCGTTATAAACACATGAACAATTAATGACATGACCTACATATACGATGGAAAAGAACCAGGAATATATCATTTCACTAGGAAATTTGTTAGTTGTCACTAAAGGAAACAATTTATTTAGGTAGGAAGAGAGAACCACCACACTCACCGAGGGAGGTAAAGTCATAAAAGTTTCCTCTGTCTAAGTATAGCTCTGCAAAGGGAAAGAAAAATTCATCAGTTACAGCTTTTCTGTTAAAAGGAACAGGCATGGAATGTAATAAACAGGGCCTATGAAGCACATAAGCATAGATAATACATTTTCTTACTTCAAAATTCAAATGAGTTCCAAAGTAACGGTTTCACGTTGATCTAACATAGGCACTTAGATATAACAAAGATCTTAAATTTAAACAAGATGTTTTGATTAGTTGAACACAAGACTTATCCTTCAGAATCTTATGACAAGTTCCAAATAATGCATGAATAATACCAAATCTAACACAAATTAGATGTTATAGTGACTGAAATAGACAAAGTGGAAAAAATTTACAATTCAAAATTAATAAACGTTCAATATATTGATCAGTGGAAAACATATCTAATCCTTTTATCATTTTGATGAATACCAAAGTGTCACAACTTCAACAAGAACATAATGGAGCGCACCTATTTGACCGAGGAGTTCAATTTTTACACCATTATGTTCAACTTTCTTCCCATGAACTGGTTCTACAGAAACCTGCAAATATTACGACTTTCCAGATGTAAAAACAAGAATGTACAGAAACATATTATTAATGTATAATCGTACTGATAACAGGAAGGCATAAGCTGTCATACCTCGCCTGCAATGTTCTCTTGACTTTGGAAAAGAGGAACCATTACTGTTTTGCCATTTTCCTTCTTTAGCGAAACCTTTAAAAAAAATGTTAGGGTAAGCATCCCATGAAGTGTTGGAAGAGTATCTGGTTTGGGCCTAAGATTTTAACAAGAATGAAGAGATGATCTATTATCTACGCCGAGATGCTGTATCCCAACAACAAGCACTAGGAGACTTGATGCATGCGCACTCTTAGGTACTCGTGGCTAAAGAAACTAAATAAGTAAATAGTTTAAATATTAATGAATCGAACGAGTGCAAAAGTATACCTGCTTCCGAGTTCTTCCATCAGAAAATGTGATTGAAATGTTACAGGGTGACTTGAAAGCTCCCATAATGAAATTCTAGAAGAAAAAAAACAGTAAACGGAAATCAGAATTTGACCTTAAATTATACAAATCCAATTATATCATCAATAATAACCCAAAAGCAATCCTCGGAGATTTTACCATTCTTGTGCAGTGAAAAGCGAACCAAGACCTCAAATTGCTCTCAGCCAATAACTACAAGCACAAGAAGTAAACTAAATTTCCAATGATAAAGTAAAGAATCCAAATAACTAACTAAATGAAGGTTCCAACTTCAAAGAACTGTAATTGATATACCTAAATTGTAATTAAGAAATGTAGATTATAAGATCATAAGCAGCAAAATACATACCTAATAAAGTGAACACTCAACCTCTAGTAACTCAAATCATCCGCCTGAAGGACAAAAACACCAAACATTTACCTGAAATGGATCAACTAGGGAAACTACGAGAAAGAACTAATATACTGTCATTCATAAAATCAAGAGGTGAGATGCCTTAGGAATGTAAAACCTAAGCACTCAAACCCAAAATCAAAACTAAGAAAAGAAAAAAACACAATCAACGAAGAAAGATTGGGGGAAGGGCGATTTAGCTCAGAAAATTTTGATTGTTTGTTGAGAGAGAGAGAGAGAGAGAAAGTGTAGAATGGGGGAGGAGGAATCAAGCGTAGGAAGGAAAAAAACGACAGTACCCGAGTTTGGCAGTCAGGAATCCTATTTCTGGCAGGGAATGGGACCCGCAAGTGTAGTTTTATAGGCGCGTCCCGTTTGTGGTAGGCAAAGTTGGATGTTCACCACCACCCAATCCCTGTTTGACTTGGTCAAACCAAGGTTTTATTAGAATAGCTCCAATGCAGAACTCAAACAAAACTCAAGTTGTCCTGTGTCAAGTCCCAAATGAGATTCTCTTTCCTAGATAGCAGAATTGAGATCCTCCATTCAAAAGACATCTCAAATGCAACACTCTAAAAACTTAAGAACTAGTTAGGTGTCATTTTCTAAATCATTTTATAACTGTGTAGTTCTATATATAATATTGAGTGGACAATTAGATCCTCAGAAGATCTGTCTCTGCCAGCGGCACCACTCCCAACACCACCACTCCCAACACCACCACCTCTAATCTTCATCACCATCTCGGTCACCACCAACATCATTATCCTTCCTCACTATCTCCCATCACTGTCACAACCTATCTACTCGCTCTCATCTTTATATTTTCTCTCTTATCCACTCACATTTCTCTCTCCCTCCTCGTTGGGCCAGCATGCAGCATCCCATTCATCTAGGATGAAGGGGATAACTCTCAATGAGGGTTTTGCCAGAAACCCTCATTGAATTTGTATACGTATACGTATAAATATATATACATATATATATATATATACACATATATATATATAGAGAGAGAGAGACGGAGAGAGATAAAAGATGAGGGAAAGGAAAGAGAAAGAGACGAATATGTGACAAAGTACAGATTGATGCAGAGAAATTGGCGCGCGGGCTGCAGTCATCTTCCTTATTGTTGTTTAATTAAGTGTGGACTTTGCATACTGGTCTTTGCTCCGGTGGCTTGCATCCCCTCTTAAGTCCCAAAAGTTAGGAGTTCGAGCCTTGGTGGAAGTAGAGTATCCCAAAGATGTATCCCATGTAATCTTCGCACAATAAACGAAGTAAAGATAGTGTAGATGAGCTTACGCCCCCCTATGATGGCCTTTAAGAGTAGAATATCAATTATTTGGTTTATGTGCTCATCAAATCCTTACATTATATTTCAATATCATATAATCAAGTCTTGGGGTTTTGCTTCAATGGTAGTGTATCTGCTACAAAAACTTGGAAGTCATAGAATCAAAGCGCGGTGAGATCCCTAATAGAATTTTGGATTTGAACCTACAATTCAAAAACTACAAAAAAAAACATTCAAAATACACTAGAGACATGAGATTAAGTGATAATGACTTACTGTTTAATTCAAATTTGAAGCTGAAACCCCTAACTCTTCGACTTCGATCATGAAATCAGCAACCCAAAATTATATATTGTTGACCAAAACCCTGAAAACAAAACCATGAAAAGCTACAAAATATGATTCAAGATACATGCAAAAGCTTTAACTTCACGCTAGCCAAATTTTTTAATGAAGAGTGACTCTAAGTAGGTTTCTATGATGCATGTAATACATGTAAAAGTGTTATTTAAAGGTAAGATTATAACGTATAAGAAAGTAAGAATCATCATAATTCATAAATCACAACAATAAATCGACAAATGAACATCGACTAGTTAACAAAATCTGAACTTATATAAGATTCATAACTCATATGAAAGTAGGAATCACAGTTCATAATTCATAATCGTCAAGCAATTGAAGTCTTTAATTTGCAACACTTAACCTTCAAGTGGTCTGCAAACAAAAACTTAAAATTTAATCAAACGTTGGGCTACAAGCCCACAACCTAAACCATCTCTACAGTTCTCAAAGAGACTCATCAATTTCTTGATGAATTTCTTAAAAGCGAAAGCAAAATTATATACAAAACCTGATGAATAAGGATCAATGATCTCTATTAGTCAGAACGTTCAGATTTTAGAATCATTTAAAAATCACACATCAAAGTACTTAGAATCAAATCAAGTATCAAGTACTCACCAGAAATCTGAGGATCCTCAATGCTGGAGTATTCGGAAATTGAAAGTTCAAGAAACCGAATCCTAGAGAAAAATGAAGATTTAGGATAAAACCCTAGTTACTCGGCAGCTGGGCTCCTTGATATGGTTAGAATCAGACCAACCGAATCCTTGAGAGAAAATTCAAAGTGAAACCCTAGAACTAGTTGCTCTCGACTCCTCCCTGCTGGTGTCGAATTGAGAAGTTTGAAACTCTCCTTTCTTTCCCGTCCCCAAATTAACAAAAAAAAAAAGAAGAAAGAAAAAGGTAATACAGCAGGTTAAAATTCCCAAATTGACCCTACTCTTTTCGAAAACTATGAAGTCTGACCTTATGCTGTCTTAGGTGTGGGAATCGGGCGGGTATGGGTATCCACGGGCACTTGAAACATCGGGTCGGGTAGGTCAGTCACCAAACGTTAACGGCCATTAGGTAAACCGGTTAATTGAGTGGACAATTTTGAAATTCGTCCTGCCCATTGTCCGCCCAAACCCATTAAAAAGCTCGAGTATTCGGGTATCGGCGGGCGAGTAGCGGGTAAGCCCATTACATGGAAAAGCTTACTTTTTCCTATCCATTTATAAAGTCTTTAAACACTTTTCCTGATTCCAAAGAGACAATGTTCCTTCTGGGAATTTAATTCCACATTGAAAACTAATGAAGAATTTTTATGGGATTGTGATAATATAAACTTATGCCACTCCTTCTCCCTCAAAGCCAAGCACTACTTCACTAACCCACTAAGAATTCTCTTAGGCCATTTTAAAGCAATCCATTGGGCGAAGGTATCATGATAGTCGATGCCTTCAACTTGGGTATAACCTTTAGCAACGAGGTGCGTCTTATGGCGTTCTATGGAGTCGTCATAACAGTATTTAATCTTATAGACCCCTTTACAACCAGAGGGTCTCTTGCCAGGAGGCAAGAGAGTAAGGGACTAGGTACGATTTTGTTCAAGGGCCTGAATTTCCTTAGCCATTGCATCACGCCATTCCCGAAAGACTTTGGCAGCAGAGTATGATGTGGGTTCTTCCGAATTGACAACAGAAGTAAGAAACGCCCGATGAGAAGGGGTAACTTGTCAAAATTAACATAGTCAGTGAAGGGATGGCTGGTGGATGTCGTAGGCGTAGTAGTACAAGAGCAAAGATAGTCAGCTAAATGAGCATGACGTCTTGTTGTACGAACTAGTCGAGAAGAAGGTAAACTTTCTTTTGGAGAAGCGACTGAAACCGGGTCAGTGTCAGAATGCGGAAGCGAAGGATCCCTCGGATGAGAAACATCCTGCGGAGGAGAAAGTTCCTGCAGGGATGAAATATACTGCAGAGCTAAGTAGTCTAAAGGAGAATCGTATAACATTTCATTAGGTGATTTGTATGAAAGTATTGGGGTCAACATTCTATTGATTAAATAAGTTGTCGTTTTTAAACATTCTCCCCAAAATTTAAGATGGAGATGTGCTTGAAAGCGCAAGGCGTGAGCAACAACGAGTAAATGACATCGTTTTGTTCAGGTGTGGAGACAACTTCGTCGGTGAAGACTTCCATGAGAATGGAACCAAGTCTGTAGATCATTGGATAAGAACTCGACTCCATTATCAAAACAGAAAGTCTCAATTGGGTTTGGAAAGGTATTTGCAAGACTCGAAGAAATAGATTTAATCTTCTTATCATATTGTTTAGAAACAAGCTGAAAAAAGAAGTTTAAATGTGTCATAGTTTCAGACTTGGTTTGCATAAGGAACGTCCAAGTAAATCTGGAGAAATTATCAACAATTGTGAGAAAGTAACGCTTGTTGGTTAGAGATGAGACTGGGAAGGGTCCCCAAATGTCAGCATGAATAAGTTGAAAATAAAAAGTACTAAAAGAACTACTTTTGTTAAAACTAACTTAGACTGTTTTGCCATAGGACATACAACGCACTCATGCGAATTATTAAAAGAAATAAAGGGAAAACATTGTGATAAATAACGTAAACGACCTAAGTTAGGATGTCTAAGGCGACGATGCCGAACGTCGAGTGACTTATTAAAAGCAAGTGCGGAAAAGTTGTAAGGAGAATGCAGAGTCCACCAATAACATCAGCCGACCATTCTCCTGATGATTTGAGATCGTCTGGAAAAGATAATAAGTGGAATTAAAATAAACACCAGACTACAAATATTTAGAAGTATGATGCACATAAATCAAATTAAATTTGAAATTAGGGATATAGTAAACATGGTTAATAGAAAGAGAGGTGGAAAAAACGACTCTGCCAATGTATTTAATTAAGTAAATCGCACCATCAAGAATTTGAACATAACAAGACGGTGGTGCTATAGCATAAGAGCTAAAAGAATCTAGGGAAAAACAAACATGGTTGGAAGCTCCACTATCAACAATCCAAATGGAAGGATGAGAAAAAGAAGTACCTGACATCAAAGCAAAGTTAGAACTGGGCATTGATAACTGTCATGATGCAGTCATAGTCTTCTCTGGTAAGGATTGAAGCTGGAACCTTGAGAAGTGCTACAGGCACCGCCTTGATGAGAAGGGCGACCATGTAGGATATTACATCGATCAATAGAATGACCAAGACGATTGCGATGATTGCAAAGAACATCTTTGTTACAGGTCTCAACAGAGTGTCCGTGAAGGTTGCACTTGATACAATAATGACGAATGCGTTTATTTTTTCTGTCAAGATAAATCACTTTCTTTCAACTTGTTAGCCGTCGTGATCTTGGTGTTAAGAGCGTGAAAGTCAAAGGGAACACATACCTTATTTTTCTGCTCTTGAATGACCAAATTATATACCTTGGTCAGGGAAGGTAGTGGTTCCATAAGCAGGATGTCATTGCCAGTAGCAGAATAACGCTCATGAAGACCCATTACAAACTTAATCGTACGTGAGTTAAGATGATATTCAATGGTTGTTTTGCCAGCAGGACAAGTACAGGAAGCGGGTGGAATGATGGCATCCACTTCGTCCCAATAAGTCTTGAGCTGAGAGTAATAAGCTGAAACAGTCAGGTGCTCCTGAGTAAGGGCAGAGATCTTTTTCTTCAGTTGATAGATATAGGGAGCGTTAGATGTAGCAAAACGTTATTTCAAATTTTTCTAAAGATCAACCATGCATGAAGTTACCTAGGATCCGTTGGTTTAGGGAGCGATCCATCAATAAAACTTTGCTTATTCTTGGTGATAAGGCATTTTGCATGCTGAGAGCCTAATCGGCATAGTCCGACCCTGTGAGGACGGGGGTAATGCCGACAGAAGTTGCATTGTCCAAGGGATGCACATAATAAGCCTCACATATTTGGTGAACATGAGGAGAACTGTCTATCATCGGTAGGGTGTCCTCAGAATTCGAGTTGAGATCGCTCACGTTAGGAGATTGTCCAAAAATCATAATATTCTGTAAAAATAGAAAAGATTAATCCATTGAAAAGAAATTCAGCGTCACAATTTAAATTTATAAGTGACAGTCTAGATGCGTCACAACCAACAGAATAGCTAGAAAAAGAATGTGACAGTAGATGTTGTCGCAAAAAATGTATATTCCGAACAGTAATGTATTGTGGTTATAAGTGAAGGTTGTCACAAACGTTTGGTGTATCTAAAGGTAGAAACTCCGGTCAGCGCCGGGATAGTAACCCGAAGTGCGGTTGGTGCATAAAATCAGATGATGGCTCAATTAGCTCTTAGAAGATAAAAATCGTGTTGAAGGAACCGTAATCAAGGGTTGTGCAGTGTTAAAAGTCGTTCGATGTGGCCCTAAAAGCAATCAGTTGGAGAAAATAAGAAACCCTAGATCGATCTTGGTTCTCGTAGTTCTAGAGAAA
Organism: Eschscholzia californica; assembly: GCF_041429995.1. Taxonomy (NCBI): domain Eukaryota; kingdom Viridiplantae; phylum Streptophyta; class Magnoliopsida; order Ranunculales; family Papaveraceae; genus Eschscholzia; species Eschscholzia californica. Next base: position 25,621,454 of record NW_028238420.1, on the reverse strand, counting down.
GTGTAACACCCCAAATCCAGATGTCCACGTCGGCCGCCATGAAAACCTAAACTTAAAGCATTTCTTCGCAGAACAGTAAACATATACGATATACTCATCAAGGAGACAAATAGTATCGAACATGAAGCTCAAAAAGTAACAATAAATCAACTACTTGAACTTTACCAAGTTTCTCAAAACTCATAGGATATCTCTAAATCATAGACACAAATGTCGGACAAGATAAAACATAAATAACACCAAGTGTTTAGGAGATACAACTCCAAATAACTACCTAAAGAAAGAAAGAAAACCACTAAAGAAACTCCTCCAAGGCTAACTATGACTCAAGCAGGTGGCACTTCCCGATTTTCTTGTCCTGAAAAATAAAAGGTTGGGTCAGACCCCAACAATTAGATTTCGAAACCTCTAAAGCCTCAATAGACAGTTTCAAGAGCTACCAAAACAAATAGACAACCACTTATCAAGAGAAGATGTCCAAGTATAGTATCCGAGTTGTGACCATTACAAATAAAGTGTACCACATATGGAACAAACAACAAAAAGCGACATGACGAGTTGGTGTCCACCTTATGTAAGAGTGTGGTCCACAAGGTCATCCATTGTGTTAGCGTCGACCCCATACGCTCCATACCTATATCACATCCGGTAGAGAGGGTCGAACCAACCACAAAACTCTTACAACCCTTCACCAACTCCATCACGTCACACATACATAATATCACACCATTTGTAATAAACAACCAAAAGCAATATGACAAGTTGGTATCCACGTTGTATGAGAGTGTGGTCCACAAGGTCATCCATTGTGTTAGCACCGACCCCATACGCTCCATACCAGTATCACATTCGGTAGAGAAGGTCGAACCAACCAAAAAACTCTCACAACTCTCCACCAACTCCATCACATCACACACATATAATAGCATCACACCACAACATACATAAATCAAAATCATATTCGTTAGCATATTACGACATACGAGTTTCATATTTGTAATGTTTGCAAGTAATGAATCAATGATGATAATAGCCTAAAATTCGCATAACATGTTGACTTCTAGCATATGTTCATGTATCTATATAAAGAGTATTGTCCAATAGTGAGAGGCATCTAATTATAAGAGTTATATACTAAAATCATGGCAAATAAAGAGGTTTAACCCTAAATATCATTGTAATACATGAATTTAGCATGAAAATGTAAATGAAGATTGTGTGGTTCATCAAGTAGGTCATTATAGCAAATATCCTCAAAATCTAACACATAGATGAGATTCAAAGTGACCTAGAAATAAGTTTGTAGGAATATAAATCTACTACTTATAGTGTATATATATTTGTGTCAAGAATCCTAATCTATGTTCAAGTAATACTAAAATCTAGGGTTAGTAGTGTTATCTAATTTGTCTAGGTTTTCTATAAAAATGGCTATTCAAGCCCCAGAGAGATAGAAATCTACCTTAACCAAAGCAATGTAAGCCCCACACCAAGAAAAACAAAGAAAACAATCACCAAGCTCCAATCCTTCCTTCCTTCTTCTTGGCTCTTTCTCTCTCTAGCACCTTCACTATCCCACCATCACTTTCCCACCAACTTTAACTCACCCCGTGCTGCCTAGTGAGGAGGGGAAAGTAAGTGGGGGAAATAGGGTTTAGGTAAAAGAAATTAAAGAGGCTTGGTGCTAAAGGCACCCAAAAAATATGATAGGGACACTACAGAAAGAGAGGTCTGTAAATCGATGAAGTGGACAGAAAAGCCCACGCTAATGGGTTTTTGGGTCGTTGGGGGATAAATTGGTGGTCTTGGCGAGAAATCTGAAACCCTAGAGGTTCGGTCGTCGGAGAAGATGGGTTGAGAAGTCGGGAACCAAGAATAAGTTTTGGTTCCGATCTGGGACGGGTTTAGTTTGGGTCAGAACAAACCAAGGTAAGTCTGGTTCGGTCTTAACAACTGGGTCGGGTTATTCTAGTATTGTTACAGACCGGATTAGTGTATTCAGGTTCTCGAAGTAAAACCGGAACGAAACAAAATTGGTTTATAACCTAGAGGTCAAAAATATTGCAAAAAATTCGAAAAGAATTCGAAAAGAATTCGAAAAAATTAAAAAAAAATCAGAAAAAGTAAATTGGTAAATGACCTTTAAAGATGGATGCTTTATTGTAACACGAATATGAGAATCCTAGCTTCGAAAAGTGGAACGATCGATAATGTATGGGCCAAAATACGTTAGCAGAAGCGCCCCCAGAAATTCACGATTAATGGGCTCACATGGTGACAAGGCCCATGAATTATTGGCTAATCGGCCCGACCCATTTACCTTCGGGCGCGCCGAAGCAACGTCAAAATACGCAAGCACTTACATCCCTGGATAAAGAGGTCAGTCCTTACCTCCTCAGCGTACCTGCCACCATGTATCTGTTGGGAATACTTTACCGTCATTCAATATGACAATATCCTGGATATACCCGTTAAGGGGTTACGATATCCGTATTTATGGTGACATCCCATGGGTTACCATCATTAAAGACGACAACTCATCACCGAGTAGCACTCGAACCAAGACATTATAAATTGACTGAACCAAGAACGACACAGATCATCTAGTGATCACGAAACACATCTGTTAATTGGCAAACACACTGAGTACAACCTTAACACCATCATCCAGCTTCCGACTAATACACCCGATATTCATCTAACATCACTCATCACTGTCAAGCATTGCAATACCAACTCACAACTTACTTTCTCTCCCATAGAGTCCTTCTCTTTGATAGAGTCTTGCTTGATCACATAGTCCTGTTTCATTCTTCTCATTTAAGTACTGGTACGGTCTTACATTTGGATACAAGACCCTATCAAGTACCGTTCACAGAAGGTGCGGGACCTTATCAAGTATTGTTTATAGAGGGAGCAAGATCTTATTAAGGCATTCACCAAGGTAGATGACCTTGTCAAGTACAGGACCTTTGAGGAAACAAACAAATACTTTCCCGAGAAAGTACAAGTACATCACTTTTGAAGGAGATGTCCTTCGACCAAAGATGCAATGCGAGAAATTTGTCGAATGGGACAATTGATGAAGAAGATCATCAAGTCCAGACGATTTAGGGTCGTAGTGTTTAGCTAGAAACCAACTACGATCGTAGAATTACGAATTAATTCGCGACTAACTTCGACTGGATCCTACATCGGGTTACACATAAGAATGTCTATTTGATCAGATGATATGACTAGTGGGATGAGACATATAATCATGGGAGAGTCTTAAAAACATGTCTCTTAGGCCCAAAAGAAGTTTAGGCAAAGATAACACAGAAGGCCCAAAAGAAGGGTATTTGGGTCGGACACCAAAGGAGGTGATTTGAGGCCCAAAGGTCACGACCAAGCTTGGCCGTGTGGCCCTATAGGGGCCGACCAGATCTGCCCAAGATGGGCTTGATATAGCCGGCCAATAATAAGGGAATGAGAAAATAGAAACTAGTTTCTATTTCCTTAATCTTATTTAAAAGGACTTTTTGGAAAAACTAATTAGGGTGAGACTCTAACTTAGGGTTCTATATAATTTCTCTTAGAGATTTGAATAAGGTGTGGAATTTCTCAAGAAGCTTTCTTACTTTACAACATCAAGTAGAGAAAGAAAGAGAGCTTACTCCCAAGGTATCTAACTAGTCATAAAGAAGCAGGAGTTCTTCTAATCAAACCACTATTGTTGTTCTAGCTAGCAACAAGGTGGGGGATCAAACTGATCATTCAAGTGTCTTGAGAAGAGGAGCAACACTTGGAGCTTTTGGTCTTCACATTCGATTGAAAAGGTTTGAGGGAAAATTTAGCGATTAAGGTAATCCTAAACTCTTAGTTAATTATTAGCTTATGCATGATGATCTTGGGACCTACTAGTGTTAGACAAGAGATGTTTGAGATTCCGCTTAGAACACTAGGAGACACCACAACCCAACAGTGGTATCAGAGCCTCTTGCCAATCGTTAATTTTGCTAAGTTTTTGACTAATCCATGATTGATTAGATAAATAGTTATGTCTAAAGTGTTTTATTCTTCAATTTGACGATTTTGACTGTGATTTACAAGTTTTCAAATTGATTTTCAAATTGATTTTCAAATTGGTTTTCAAATTGATTTTCAAAGTTGATGATTCAAAAGATTCGATTTTGATTGATTTCGGTATTGAAAAATGTTTTCAAAAGAATTGTTCTTCATTGATTTTAGAAATCGTTCGAAACAAGTTTTTGGGTTTTTTAGAAGTTTCTAAATACATGGGACAACAGTTTGAATAGTAAAAGAAAAAAAAATTTGAAAGTTGCAAAGAGATCGAAGCAACTTTTAGAAGTTGCTAAAAACTGGCTGAGACGCATCTAGGACGCGTCCGGCCAGTCGCGTGTGATGTCTCGGCATTCCTGGCCGAGACTGTTCCGGACTTGGAGTCCGGAACACATGGAACTTGGTTCCTGGTCGTGTCTGGGACGCGACCACATCGGACTTGGTCCGAGATGGTAGCACGCATCCTGAAGCTTCCAAAAGACGCGTCTAGGACGAGTCTGAGTAGCTTCAGGTGATCCGAGTGCATCTCGGACTCTGTCCGAGACGCCGGAAGCTTCCACCAGACGCATAAGGATGCGCCTAGATGCTATATGAGCATCTCGGTCTAGGACCGAGATGGCCTAGCAACTTCGGCCAAAGGCCAGACGCATCTAGGATGCGTCTGGGATGACCTAAGGAGTCTCGGACTTGATCCGAGACATCCCAAAGACTCGGCCTTAGGCCAGATGTGTCTAGACGCGTCTGGTCTCGGCCAGAACGTGCTAGGCACGACCCAAAGCTCTCGGCCTTGAGCCGAACTGAGCATGGGTCGGACCTATGCACCACCCAAGTCACTTTTGGGTCGGACTACCTTGTTGGGTCTTGACCTTAGGGTCTTGGGCCTAGTCCTATGGTTGTCCCGGGGTTTTCCGAATTTGACTTAGGTCCATGGGCCGAAGTTTTACGGGTTTTGACCCGAGTGGGAGTTTTTCTAACGAAAGTCTAACTTTTCTCCCAGCCCACCCAAATACTACCGAAATTGTTCTGGCCAACCGAAGGTGCGAAACGGGTTTTTCTTAAAAATTGATTTTGGAAATCATTAAGAGTTAAACCATATCTATCCGAAATTGACATGGGATCTTCAAAAGCCTAAAAGGAGTTTTTGTCTTGAACTTGATTTTAGAAATCATAAAAGATAAAACCGGAACGCGCCATTAGTCGAATTCTTCCAACTTAGGCTTAAGGTCCGTAATGTGACATAGAGATGTCGAAAAAAGTATCTCCCAGATTTTCATGCATATATAATTGTTAGCCTTGAATATTATATGAATGCATGTGATGTGAATGTGGGAACTAGTATGACCATAGAAAGTTATTTATTTCATTCTTGTTTTAAGTACGGATGGGTGCACTTTGTAATAATTTTAATTTCAAGTTTATATGATCTGCGTATCGTTGAGTCTTGTAATCAGAGTTTAGGGTCTACGAGTCCATTGGAGAAGCTCAAGGATGGAGATCTTAATTCTAGTAGGAGAAATCAATGGAGGTTCAAAGATGGCAATCTAGACGAACCAAAAAGGCGAAACAAAAACTTGATGCACCCGAAAAGTTGCACACCCAAGCGGAGGTATCAAGTAGTAACCGGTAAAACCGGAGTCGATCCAAGGATAAGTTGGTAGTTTGGATAACGAAGGGTCTTATCCCTCGGTCTATGTATCAAATGCTAACTTAGACTAAATAGGAAAGGAAACAAAGATAAATGGGGGTTTTAGATTGAATAAGTAATAAGAGAAGAAATAAACTAATTAAACGATAAAAGTAAACGGGCGAGAGAGATTCGAGAGAAGAGTCGGAGAAACAAGAGTCGGGAGACGGTAAGACTCGATTCGGGCAACAAATAAGTGAGAGAGGTGTCGAAGTCCGGGAATCCATAATGATAAACCTACGACAATGTGTAGTCCGATTTGATGTGTCGAGGTACAATCGATATTCGACTCCTAAAGTAGATGTCTCTAAGTACTATGTATATCCGGAGATCATACTTAGTCAAACAAACGTCTAAATCGGTTAATCCTGAGTCATCGAAAGTGTCGTCTAGTCGCCTAACTATGTGAAGTGCATGACAAGACACATGAAATTATGACTTAGACTACGATCGATATCGAATACTTCGTTTCGTCTATTAACTATGCGAAGTGCTTGACAAGACACATGAAAATACGATCGAAACGATAATCGAAATAAATGAACATCAATTTGTAATCAAAACATCAAATCATATTAAACATAATCACGAATTCATCACATTTCATCTCATATAATCGACACACTAAAGTTAGCTAACATGGTGATTGAATAAGAAATGGAAAGAAAATGATGAGAGAATCCCCCTTTTTCGATGTGGTTCGAGGCTAAGATCGTCGGAAAATATGAGTCTTTAAGGTTCTGCCGATCTCCCCTTAGCAAATTCTGGGTTCCCCATAGCGACCACCATCATCTTCTCCATTTATCACAAACCTCCATTAAAGCTAAACCTAGCTTTCTCTCTCTAGAAATTTCTTGTCCAAAATCAAATCAAACTACATGGGAAGCAAGCCAAAGACATGAGAAGTGAAAGCCCCATGGTTTCGGATCAAGAAGGTTGCCGGAACACCATGAAAATTCCGGCCAAAGAGTTGATGAAATCCGGCCAAAACATGGAATCCGGCCATGAAGACTTAGATCCGGGGCAAAGGCATCCATCCCGAGCTAGGAAGCTTCCACCCGAGCCGTGCTTAGGCATCTCGTGCATGGCCGGAGGCATCCCGTGCTGCTGCCCGTGCTGCTGTCCGTGCTCTGTGCATAGGCTGCTGTTCCGGCCAGAGCTTGCTCCTGGAATCTGCTGCAGATGCGTCCCGTGAAGGGTATTGTCCCGTGCTAGCAGCTCCCGTGCAGCTCTCCCGAGCAGCAGCTCGTGTGCAGCCCGAGCTGCTGCTCGGCCGGCCAAAGCTAGGCCGGCCTAGTGAGCTGGCCGGCCTATGCTTTGGCCGGATCCTCCTTCTTCTTGCTCTCTTGTTCTCTCTCTATCAAACCTTAGTGATGAAGAACCAAACCCTAGCCTCCTTTTCTCTCTCTCTCTCCAATTTGTGTATTCTCTCAAAAATGAAGAAGATGAATAGTGTATTTAACTCAAACCCTAGACTTAGTCAACCTTGACTTTGACTCAAACTTGAGTCCATTGGGTGCCTCCAAAATCTCTTCCTTCTTTCATCTTCTTTGGGCTTGGGTTTTATTCCTTCATATCTAGGCTCTTGGGTTTTAGACTTAGGCTTTAATCTACACTTGGAAATCAAGGGGGGGTGGCTTCAAAGAATCTTTGTTTTAAGACCGAACCTCGACTTCTTTCTTTCACAACTTCCCCGTCCGAACTCAGAATGGACTTCCGTTTTCACCGTTGGACTCGTCTTTGACTCCTCTTCTCATTTGATTTGTTTGAAGTCTTTTTCTCTCGTTTTGGGTACATGAAATGATAGTGATAATTCGCTCCCTTTATTCCGAATTAAGTTCTTTATTCCAAATATGGTACCTAAACAAGAGAAACACATAAAATGTTATTGATAACACTCGAAAAGGACTAATTAGTCTATGTTAGGCTCCTTAAATGCGACATTTTCGTGTCACATCAGTCTGCTCGATTTATTTTCTCGCGCGTATTTTCTTATTTATTTACGCTTTATGTCGTGGATGTTAGTTAAGTTAAATAGTTCACTATAACGCATACCAGACTAAACGTAAAAGTCCCTAAAAGTAATTTTGAGAAAAATGCCTACCCAGACTAAGACACCCTTTGAACCCTTGTTCTTGATGGTGGGTCTGCATCAGCAGGGTGTCATCTCTACCTTGGGGCAATGCGGGTAGACCTATGGCAGAGGTCTACGCGTCTAAATGGTTTTTCTCAACGAAATCAGCAAAATAGTTTTGGATACTCGAAGCAAAATGATAGATTAGACATTCATTAATGAAATCTATCAACCAAGAGTCATAAAAGTATGATCAGTGAAGTAGTTTGCTCACCTATGACGACGGAGTTGAGGGCAGGGCCCTAGTCCGCTTAACTTCGGAGAATTGGGATCTTGGAATCACGTTATTCAATTAGGGACGCTTTTATTGAATAATGTGGGAAAACTGAATTTTTCCAAAAACGATAACGAGTTTAAAACTTTGCAATTCTTTCATGTAGTTTTAAGATGACGCACGATAATGAGTTCAACATTGAATCACACCTAAGGGAGGTGTTGAACAATTTTATCCATGAAGGAAGGAATTGAGATATACTTCAGATATTGGATAACGGGTTTGAAAACAAGTTGAATGTCTCAGACTATCCATTTTCAGAATTAGTTGCTATTTCGACTACTAAAGAGGTAGAGCATCAAAAGGATAATCGAAAGAGGGAAGATCCGGAATCGATAACTTCTTGAATGTAGGCAGCCATAGAGGCAAGTCTTCTTGAGAAACCCTCTGACATGGAAGGCCACACCATTAACCGACAACCTGAGGAGTCAATCCGAAGGATGTCGAGAATGGAGAGGTATGAAACCACCAACAAATTAATGAGACTACGCCTCGAGGAAAGAAAACAAGTAGGCCCTCATGTTCGGCAAATGATTGAACTCATTGCGAAACTAGAAGAGCTAGGTTATCCGATTGGCCTAGAAGCGGCTAACGATATCATCCTTTGTTCACTTCATAAAGGGTTCGATCTATTCCTAATGACTACGACATGAATGCATAGAATAAGCCCTTAGAGGAGCTTGATGCAATGCTTCAGAGAGTCGAGCAATATATAGCAAAGGTGGAACCAAAGAATGGGATTCTTGTAGTTCAAGAGAACAAAAGGCAGAAGACGAAATCTGCGTTTCAAAGGAAAAGGCAAGAATGCTAAATCTAAGAACAAAGGTTACTTTTCTAATGTTAGATGTTTCTACTGCGATGGCAAGGACCATTGGAAAAGAAATTGCCTTAAGTTCTTGGAGGACACAAAGAACCAAAAAGTAGCTTCCACTTAAGGTATTGGCAATTAATTTATCAAATACTGAAAATTTCCCAAATTGGTATGAGATACCTAATGGCCTATCATTGTAAATGTACAGGAGCAGCTGGGAACTAAGTATTTGGCTAAAGGAGAAGAGATCCAAGAGGGAGCAGAAGCCAAGACTGCTAAGGATCCTGAAAGGGATCGGAATCTTCTTTAGGCACTAGTCTAGATTAATTTGTTTTTCTAGTTAGACATCATCTTTGTACTAAGTATTACGGAGAATCAATATAAGAGTTTAATTCTTAAATTGAGATGTCTTAAAGGTGTTAAATTAAACAATATATATCAAAAGATTTTAGACTTGGTTATACCTGTAAAAGAGACGCATCAAGATGCGACTCATACAACAAGATCATCCCAATGACAAAGGGATGAGGAAAGAGTTTTCCATCATAACCAAGAAATCTTAAGAAGCGAATAATCGAATTGACAAGAAAGAAGGCCATGTACGAGGAATACAAGACATAAATTAGCAAATCCGACGCAATTTCTTTATAAAAAATTTGGGCTTCACACAACCAATCAAGAGAACAAAGTGTTTGTTGCTCGTGATGGTATCCTCCTAATAATTAGTTCCGAAAAGAATAATTAGTTACGTAGGATAAGTGGGACGAAAAGTCGAATGCTTCGACTAAGAGCAACAAAATTGTTATAAAATAGTGGGAGGAAAAGGAATGAGTTCCTACCTCGTTAGACAAAATCTCAAGTGTTGAGAGTATCAAGTTGCTCATAAGCCCTAAAGGTCATTACTACTTATCTAACAAGCTCAGAAGATTGAATTCTTACTGATAAGAGATAAAAGCATAAACCTGCACAGAGACAGAAACCAACTCCAATATTGCCTGAGAGTCAATAGATTATGGAGTCCTTCCTCATCAAGTCTGAACTTGATAATTTGGTAAATGGAACGAAACCATTGGACGGAAATAGTTTTCAAGGAAGAAAACTGAGAAGGATGGAAACATTGGAGTTCCCCAAAACTAGACGAAAAGATTAAGATCATGGATTCGTATCAAGAGACTATGAACGAGATCTTATATTAGTCCATGTTTAAGTCCATAACTAACACAAGGAAGTCAAAAACCATAACGATGGCCGACTTTAGTGATTTGTAAATAGGCATGCTTTAGAGGGATGAAGCAAGCAGGAGTTGGAATCTTCTATTCAAAAGAGGAAATCAAAGATGTTTGATTCCTAAAGAATGAAGAAAATCTTGAATCTCAAGATTTCAAGAAGGTTAGTGGGAGTAACGCGTTTCAGGTCCAGTGTGCAGTGTACACACCAGAATTGAGAACAACATAGAGGGATGTTGGAATCAGTTAATGAAGGACCACAAAGGATGAAATGCTTTGGGCATCAAAGGTCTATGAGTATAGATCAAAAGGTGCTAGGACTAAAATAAGAAAACTTGGGATTCTTAAAAGTCTAAATACAAAAGATCCTGGAAGAGACATTCGGCCCAAACCACATGGCGCATAGCTCGCAAGACTCGGAGTCGGGGGACCCTAATGAGCAAGCACGCATAAGGAAGATGGTTATGCTGTACGCATAAGATCGGCCATGTGGGACATGATTTAGCATTTGCCTAAGACATCTGGAATACTACAGTATTGAGAAGTGTTAACTTCTGAACTCTGATAAGACAATCTGAAACCACAACTAACATCCTAAAAGGCTTGCTAGGATGAGTTAGAGTAGAGAAAGTTGAACATGTCAATGCAAACTTCCAGACATGGAAGGAAAGTAGGCTGAAAGTGTTTCAAGCCGAGAAATGTTGCAGACTCTACAAAAGAAAGAATAAAAACCTTAATTCTAGTAAAGAGTTACTAAAAACTATCAATGAAAATAAAAGGAAGCAACCTTCGATTAATTGCTAATAAGCAAGGTTTAATCGGACCACATTCGTAGTCAGCTAAACTATCACCTAAGACAAAGTATGAGAGTTATGCTTCAGTCTAAGGCATAAGTATGAGAGTTATGCTTGTAAAAGGGGTTTTATAGAAGAGACTCAAATTTACAAACTGTCATTATCGGAAATAAGCTAGTTATTTCACAATAGTCTAAATTTGGTTTAGTATTTAAACGACAATCCACGGATAATAAAACATTCCAAATAGGTTCGTCAGATACGTGATCTGATGATTGAAACCCTATTAAGTGAACTTGGAATATTTCATTATCATCTCCCTAGTCCAGGTCATTGTATGGACAACAATGACTCAGGAAGACTAGCACGTGACGTCCACGAGATAGCAATGTTTCATGGGCTATAGGTTTAAGAGTATTCGAATCGACTACGCGGGTGTATAATAGGGATTATGCATCGGATAAACCTCAAATGAGAAGTACATCATTCATGATGAACGTCAAACGCTTATCATTGACAAGATTGGAGAGATTCCTCAAAACGCGAGTGCTCCGCTCATCTTATGTAAGGAATGTCTGACTTTGGTTCTGTCAAACGCCGCGTCATAAAAGGAGGTTATAAAAGCGGATACTGGGAAAGACATGATAGACATGAAGCTGAGTGGGAGTACAAGAATGGATTGTGTCATCCTAATTACATTAGGAAAAAGTGTCTCAAGGCCGCTTGATGAGTAGCAACTGAAAAATGCATGGCCGCGCTTAAATGGATTAAAAGTTAATCAGTTGTCTTTGACAGTTGTACTCGGGATCAAGAAAGTCTGAAATATGTGACGTATCAGATGAGATACAAATTGACACGGGAATCGAGCATTACACTTGTTCAAAGTACAAGTGGGAGTCTGAAGAAGATGTCTTTCAACCAAAGATGCAAAGCGAGCAGTTTGTCAGATATGACAATTGATGAAGAAGATCATCTAGTCCGGATAATTAAGGGGTCGTAGTGTTTAGCTAGAAACCAACTACGATCGTCGAATTACGAAGAAATTCGCGGCTAACTTCGACCGGATCCTACATCGGGTTACACATAAGAATGTCTATTTGATCGGATGATATGACTAGTGGGATGAGACATATAAACATGGGAGAGGTCTATAAACATGTCTCATAGGCCTAAAAGAAGTTAAGGCAAAGATAACACAAAAGGCCCAAAAGAAGGGTATTTGGGTCAGGCACCGAAGGAGGTGATCTGGGGCCCAAAAGGGCACGACCAAGCTTGGCCGTGTGGCCTTATAGGGGCGGCCAGATCTTCCCAAGATGGGCTTGATATGGCCGACCAATAATAAGGGAATGAGAAAATAGAAACTAGTTTCTATTTTCGACTATTTTCTTAATTTTATTTAAAATGACTTTTTGAGAAACCTAATCAGGGTGGGACTCTAACTTAGGATTCTATATAATGTCTCTTAGGGGTTTGAATAAGGTGTGGAATTTCTCAAGAAGCTTCCTTACTCTACAACATCAAGTAGAGAAAGAAAGAGAGCTAATTCCGAAGCTACCTAACTAGTCATAAAGAAGAAGGAGTTCTTCTAATCAAACCACCATTGGTGTTCTAGCTAGCAACAAGGTGGGAGATCAAATTGATCATTCGGGGTGTCTTGAGTAGATGAGCAACACTTGGAGCTCTTGGTCTTCACATTCGATTGGAAAGGTTCGAGGTAAAATTTAGCGATTAAGGTAATCATAAACTCTTAGTAAATTATTAGCTTATGCACGATGATCTTGGGACCTAATAGTGTTAGACATGAGATGTCTGAGATTCCGCTTAAAAACTAGTAGACACCACAACCCAACAACTTTATCAAAGGTCTGTCTATTTTCTCTCTCCTACAACTACGTTATCAAGGGTTCGCCTACTTTATCAAGGGTTTGCCTACAACCACTTTATCAAGGGTTTGCTTACTTTAGAGAGGCCAAGTTCTTTCCACACCCCCTACGTGATTATTTACAAGGCCTGACCCTTAAAACATCACCCACTTATTATCTATAAGGTCAGGCCCTAAAAGCTTTCCACTTTATTTACAATATATACCCCAGACCAAGGCAAACCTCACCAGGATTGCCTTAGTCGAGGCATACCTCATAGGCTGTCATAATCTCTCTCCAAACAAGTTAGTCTATCCGTCGAAATCGAGTTCCGACCACTCTACGAGCTGTGCCTAAACTCCGACCATTATCCAACCAATAGTAACATTCCAAGGATATCATTCACTTATCTATTACTTCTCTTGCAAGATTATCGACTTGACCGTCGGAGCCGCCTTTGGCCGACACCATCTCGGAGTCCCAGGGATCTTACGGTACGTGTGTTTTGTCACTTGTCACATGTATAAGCCTAAAGACGTCGTCGGTGCCCGCAAACAAATATTAACAGGTGAAGGTCCAACTTCTGGTCAACGACCCGGTCCTCTTGACCTCTTTACCCGTGATTTCATACCCTCACACATAATAAAGAAGAAAATAATCCTTAAGCTCGTGATACCATGATAAACAATAAGTGTTGAATAATAGAGAATAATAATCAAAGATGAAATGTATTGATTGAATGCATACATATATATATATAGGGTTTATAGAGTATTAAATAGGAAAATAACTACAAATAGGAAACAAGAAATTACAATTGCTATATTTTAATATTTCCTGGTATGTTATAGAGATATCTTCTGGATATCTTCATTTTGTTCAATATGCAAGACGTTGGTAAAGTCCCCCTTTGTTAAGACCTTGAAGGACCCGCTTCCCCGTTTGCCGATCCTGTACAAAAAACATATCACGATAAAAGACAACGAAATAATCTAGATCTTTTGTTAGTTGAGAAACCGAAAGTAATTTTTTTGAGAGAGAAGGCACATGAAATACATTCTTCAAAGTAATAGAAGAAGTAGGGGAACCAAGTTGGATATTACCAACATTCTTACCAGAAAGTAATTCACCATTACCAGTTGCAACTTGATCACCTCCGTAGTACGGTCCTCGAGTTGTCATATTAGTTGCATTATTGGTCATATGATTCGATGCTCCCGAATCGGCATAGTAATTAGGATCAACAAGCACATCTTGAGGTTGGTAGGCAACGAATCTTTGGGGGGCATCATTGGGTTGGTATGCATAATCGTCTCGATGATAACATTGTAAAGCCGAATGACCATTACGACCACAAGTTTGACAAACAATAGACCGATTTTCTGATTGGGATGGATTCCCAAGTATGGAAGAAGAAGAAGAACCACGATTATGAGAATAAGATCCCCATTGATTATTAGATCGAGCTCGGCCTCGACCTCTTGCATTTGATCGACCACCACGAGCACCTCCTCGTAGTTGGTAGTTACCTCGATGGTGAGTGGGCTTGAAAGATTGAGAAGATGTTACTATTTTTGCAACTAAGGTTGTTGAAGATGATAATGAGTGTTGATGAGTTATCTTCATCTCTTGAGTATACAATAGGGGTTGAAGTTGAATAAATGTAAGCAGATTTTCGCGAGTTTCAATCGCAACAAAGGCAGCATAATCCAATCCTAACCCACGTAATGTATGGAGAACCAACTCAATGTCAGGTATAGGTGCATGAGAGGCAGAAATTGCATTTGAAATTTCTTTGATTTTGCCGATGTACTCGGCCATAGTGAGTGAGTTCTTTTGGATAGTTTGAAGATGAAGCATAAGTTGTGACTTACGAGCACTGTTTTGAGCAAGAAAATGTGTCTTCAAGGTAACAAAAAAGTTCTTTTGATGTTTGGAAATCAAGGGTTTGACAAAGAATTGAAGGTGTGAGTGTGGTATTTAGCCACGAAATAACTATTTGATCAATCCGTGTCCAATGGAGGAACACTGGATTAATAATAGGTAGGTTAGTTTCGGGGTCAATAATGGTGGAAGGGGGAGAGATAAAATTAGGTTCAGGACCAGTCAGTTAACAGCCGACCGCTCTACCACTGAGCTACTGAGGAACAACGGACTTAAGGAAGCCGACTCTCGTTCTTTGGACCAACCTATGACCGAACAAAAATGGGTTCGTCACTCTTTTTCACATACACCGGGAGAAAAGGTGACGATAGCAAGCCCCTCCCCGGCCGGAGAGCCTCCAGGACAAGGGGGCGGCGGTCAACCATCCACTCTCGAGATTCATATTGATCAATCGATATCCGCGTCCTGCCAGTTCGCTAAGTAGACTCACTCTACCGAGGGGCCGAACTTCGCTTTCGCTTGTTCGTGTCTGGGTATAGAGTTCTTGTGATTTCATAACAGGGATGACTTGTTTCTTCCAAGTTAGATAATTATTGTGGTCAAACTTGATCGAAACAAGTGAGACAAGGTTTGTTAGGGTGGGATATAAGTGAGGTTGATGTTTGAAGAAGTTGTAGAAGATGAAGAATTAGTAGAGCCATTAGAGAGGCCAAGTATAAAGAAGCCAGAGGGAAAAAAGAAAACCTCAGCTCAAGATACCATGAAAGAGTAAGTTTCTCTGTGTGCTTTGAATAGGATGCACATGCTCTATTTATAATCATAGTTGGATTATTACAATGTATCCTGAATATTTTATCTAAATAAATAATATTTACAATATATGATAATATCTGCAATCAAAACCAAATAATATGAATAGGGAAATATGATATCCACATTTGAATTTGAAATTCAAATATTTGCTCAAATCCTGAGAGAGATTTCTATATCTTTATCACAATATACTTCAATATACTAATCAATAACATTGAGTTGGGATTTAAAATTTTTCCTATCATCTTTGTTTTGTTCTCTCTTATATTTTTGTTTTAGTTGCTCTATTTGTTCGTTTCTTGTATGGTTATCTGCACATGATTAAAAGAGAAGTGAATCCCTACGTGTCAAAAGTAAACTTTTATCTATAGTAATTTTTTTTTTCATTTATCATTCATTTCTTCTTCTCTTTCTCACCCTTTCACTCTCTCTCCCTCTGTCTCCCTCTCTTTCTCTCACTGTTCCCTTTGCCTGAACCCATTCGTCTGAGACGAATGAGACTCCGGGGAGTGTTTTGCCTCCTCGAGGGTTTCGTGGTCACCTGACCATAAAATTTTTTGTGGTCGACCGACCACGAGTATATGTGTACATCCATGAAACATTTTTCTTGTCGCCCACCTACGAAAGTCTAAAACCTTTGAGGAAGGTTTCGCTGGAATCCGTCTTCGAGGTATTCTGATGGGCCTAGAAAGTTTCCTTAAAAGGTCACCACCCGCAAGTATACGGGCGGTAAGTAATAATTCCGGTAAGACCGGATTCGATCCTCATAGACTAAGTGAAATCTATTCTAAAACTAGAGTTAGCACGATTTTCTTCGAATGCTTTTAAACGAATACTTGAACAAAAGGAGACTAAGAACTTATTTTCGAATATATCAAAATGAGAGAAAACCCTAGAGTTCGGATTCTACCTTGAACTAACATAAATAATTTCATTCTCCTCCTAATTGATTTTCTTATTTTTTAACTCAACATTTAGTGAAGTAGCTTCATCAAAACATCAGAACATTGAGCATTTTAAACAAATATATTCGGGACAAATTATGGTAAATTGAAATCCTAAATAATCCTATCCCAACTATCGCCTATCAAACGACAAGTATAAATCATCAAAGAATCTCACTTCTAAGTATGCCCTATCAAGCTGTAAGTATAAACGATGAAGTTACTATTATTAATCAGTAGAATCAATTAAACATAATCAAACAATGATGCACATTGGTGAATTGTACCAAGAAAAAGATCAAACTATTTACTCATATCCTAAGCTTCGTCTTTACTCTAGAGAAACAAAGTTACCTACTCATGTTCATCAAAGAAAGCATGAAGAATTTCACTACAAAATATAGATTGCAAGCATGTCTCTTTTTAAAACATTCTCTAAAAAATCAGAAGATAAAAGGAAGAAAATTAAAGAGACTACCCTGTTCCACCTCCTCTCCTCTATCTCCATCTTTGCTTCAACTTTCTGTCACTAAAAGTTGCAATCAACAAGGAGAAGGAAGAAAACCCTTTGTTTATTTTGTCTACCAGTTAAGCTCCCAGAAGAGAGAAGAAGATAATCACAATGAGAACTAAAAATTGATTCAAGTTTCTGAAATTTTGTAAAACACTTCTCTCCATAACTATCTTTCAATACAATTCCCTCTCTGAAGTTTGTTCTTTCTCTGTTCTCTATTTGTCACTCTCTATCTCTCTCACTACAATTTTCTCTCTCACTGAAATTGTAAAGTAGGAAAAGAAAAAGAAGAAGATAATGATAGTTTCCTGTTTTCTCTACAACAAAATCCTCTCAACTTAGCTCTGAACTTTCTCTGTTCTCCAGTCTTCTCTCTCTCTCTTTGTCTAGATTTGTATTGAAGCACATAGAGGAAGAAGAACAGAGAGATTATTTCTCTATGAAGCTCTTTGTTAATTGTTGTCCCAAGACGAGATGATCTTATCCCCCTATCTCTGTTCTCTATATATAGAGAGAAGAAGAAGCAAATAAAGGCAGTGACAGTCCTCTCTCTCTAGAAATATTAATCGAATCTCACTGATTTCTCTGTTTCCAACCGAGAAGAGAGAAGAAAATATATTCCTCTGTAACATGTCCATCCAAACCAGCTTTCTCTCTCTCTATACTTGGTTGATATTCGAAAATCTCTTCAAATCATTATCTCTAAATATAAGAAATCGAACCAGAGAGTATTCTCTCTCTAGAAGTCATCTCCCTGAATCGTTTATCTAGCTAATCTTTTATTATTTATTTCCTTCTCTCTACAAATCCGAATCCCAACTTTCTCTTATTACTCCAATATCTGATTTCTCTCTTTATCTTTAGGAAGTAGGAAATCTTCATTCTTTCTTTGAAAATGTCTTTAGCCGATTCTTCAATCTTTCTGAAATAATATCTTAACCGAATCATTCTTATCTCCCCTTTTCATACCAATCCTGATTTAGAGTATTACTTGATAACCGAGAACTCTTTCTCTCTATCATCTTCACAGTTTCTTTCTCTCTTCTATAAAAGGCTAAAAGCAAGAAAGGGAATTTTGCTCAAGTGCCCCGTTTTAGGGTGCCAAAATCAATTTTGCCCCAAGTGAAAGAGTTTTTGCAAAAATGCCCCTTTTCTAGAATTTCTAGATATCTTTAGTTTTTCCCCAAACCAGAGATAGAAACTAGTTTTTCTTCTCTCTCTCTTGAATCTGGATCGAAGCCCCACTTTTCTCAACCTATCGTCTATAATTTTGGGTCGAATGAATCTATGATGTCGTAGTAACTCGATTGATCTCGTTTTCATGTGATCAAGTTACCCAAAGTTAGATCCATAAGTTTGAAAAGCTTCCAGTCTCTCTCTCTCTACCCAGAAACCTACAAAGACTCATCTCCATTGTCTTGAAACAGGTATTTCTTGTATAAATCTTCACAATGTGATATGTTTATGTTTGATTTTGTATTGTACCAATTGATTAAAGACTAGGGTTTGATTATTTACAAAATTTAGGGTTTATACTATAAAAAATTTAGGGTTTTTGAATTTGTGTTTTATTTTGTGTTTTATTCTGTGTTTGATATTGAATGATAGTATGAAAATGATATTAGATGTAAGTAGGTTTGATTTTGGTTGGAATCCAATTGAAATTTTGGTTTATTATTCAAATCGGTGATACCGTGTCGAATTTATATCTACCCATTCGACACGACCGAACCGATTTTACATCCAGTAAGTTTACCCACCTACTGTTACCACAATCGATATGGACATGTCGTTATGTAGTTATAACATGCGATACGACCCTGTCGATTATGTGGATATAACATCATTCATCAGAGTACTGTAAGTGTATGTCCAAATCATATGTTTCATGTTGACATGGTCATCTATCTAATTGTGGTTAAGTTTCGTACATCTATTTATTAGTGTTTTTTGTTTTTGTTTTGAAGGAATTTCTTTCTTTTTGTGAGATGGGATCTCTTAATATATGGTTATTCCACGGGGGTGATTGGGAAAATATGGATAAAAAGAAAAAAGAGTATGTTGACGGGCAACAAGGTGGGATTGTTTTACAGGAAGGTGCGACCCTTACTGTTCTTCGTGAAGTTGTTAGCTCAGAAGTTGGTGTAAATTTGGATATTGAATCAATGACTCTAAGTTTCCAGGTTCCCGGTATTTCCGAATTTGGTGCACCCATGGAAATACGTACCGATAAAGATTTCAAATTTTACTGGTCAGTTGCAAAATCCCACTTCCCTAAATGTCTACCTCTATATGCGACGATTCAAAAGAGTTCAACAATAAAAGCTAGTGCAACACCATCAGTAAGTTTTGTAGAGAGGATCTTCAAGGGCTCGTGATCTTTTTGATTTTGATTTGAATAGTTATCCAAGTACCCCAGGGAACACCCCAATTAAAGACGAAACAACTCAGGTCGATGATATGAATTTTTTTCCCACACCTGAACTTAAAGAAGATATTGTCCGCACCGATAATGTTATTCGGCCAGAAAGTAAGGGGAAGGAGAAATTGAGAAGAAACTTCATCCGTAATGATAAAGATATTCGTCATATCAAAGTTAAGGGCAATGAAATTCCAGTAATTAAAGATGAATATATAGTTGATTTAAATTGTTCGGAAATTTGGGAGTATTCCGATGATGAGCTGGGTGGTGTAGGGAATGATTCATCGTCAGATGAAGTGGAAATAGTTGATGAAAGTTTTTGGGGTGAAGGTCGTTATAAATTTGAGAAAGTTGAAGGAGATGATTGCGAAGACAATCATGTTTCTAATGAATCGAAGTTTCCAGAGCAACATACGTTCATTGGTTGTGCGGAGGTAGTGGATTTGCCTGAAATATGTGGTGTAGACGAAAAAAACCATTGGGTATGACACTGATTGTTATTCTGTAAAGTGGAGTGATGTTTTTAGAAGTAAACAAGAATTAAAGAAAAAGTTGAGTGTGTGGGCTATCAATACAAAATTTGAATATAAGGTGAAGAAGTCGGATAAAAATCGCTTTGTTGCATCCTGTGTTGATGAGGATTGCAAGTGGTACTTACGTGCAACTACCATAGGTCAATCTGGTTGCTTCCAGGTTGTGAAGTTACAGAATACCCACAGTTGTAGTGTCATTAGCAATCTCCACAGGGTGCATAGACAAGCCACTTCCAAAGTGATCGGTGAGCTGATCAAAGATAAGTTTGTTGGTGAGAAAAGAATTTATAGACCAGACGACATAATAGCTGATATCCAACAACAAATGGGTGTTTCACTATCATATAATGTAGCATGGCGGTCAAGAGAGCATGCTCGCAATTTGTTGAGGGGTGTTGTTGATGATTCTTATGCGATCTTGGAACGGTCCTCGAAAGAACTTATTCGTCTAAATCCAGGTACTGTGTTGTATTGAGAAAGATAGTTTGAACTACTTCAAATTTTATTTCATGGCTTTGGGATGTAGCGTAAGGGGATTTCTGCGTGGCATCAGGTCTGTGGTTGCTGTAGACGGGACATTCCTAAAAGCAAAGTACCTTGGTGTTTTGCTTGTATGTGCTGGGATCGATGGAAACAATAATATTTATCCACTTGCATTTGGCATTGTTGATTCTGAAAATGACATGTCGTGACATTGGTTCATGTATCAGCTTCGAAAAAGTATCGGTAATGTGGAGGACCTAGTGATAGTTTCTGATCGCCACAAGAGTATTGAGAAAGCTGTGATCGACGTGTTCCCCGGTGCGATGCACGGAATTTGTAATTATCATCTTAATATGAATGTGAAGGCAAAATTCGGGCATGAGAATTTTAGTTCGTTGTTATTTAGAGCATGCAAAGCCTACAAAGTTGAAGAATTTGATAGCATTTTTCTTCAGTTGGATATTGCATTTCCTCGCATTGCTCGTTACTTGCGTGAAGCTGGGATTGAACGATGGGCACGTGCTCACGCTAGTAAGAAACGATATGACATGATGACATCAAACATTGCCGAAAATTTGAATAGCTTGATGAAAGAGGCAAGATAACTTCCTGTTACACTTGTTATTGAGTTCCTTATAAGTACACTACAAGACTGGTTTTTTAGACGTCGTGAACAAACTACTTCTAACGGCACAATCCTTACGCAATGGGCATCAGACTTGATGGATGAAAGGAAGTTGAGGGTCGAGCATTTAAGAATTGTACCAATTAGCGGTGAACAGTTCGAGGTAGGATATCCTCTTCATCGTGAGGTTGTGGATATGTAAAATAAGACGTGCACTTGTCATGTGTTCGATCTTCAACAACTCCCACGTGTGCATGCTCTAGCTGTTTGCAAGTACAAATGTTTGGATGTTTTCCATCTTTGTTCAAGGTATTACCATCTCGAAACTGTCAAAGATGTCTACGCAGACTCGATTTTACCAGTGACATCGTCATCCGCATGGTCGTCTTCAGACGCTGCGTCTACCTCAAATATTAAGCCTCCCACTACACATCGTCGAGGAGGAAGACCTAAGAAGGCGCGAAGAAAGTCTCGAGGCGAAGTCTTACCCAAGAGACAGGTGAAATGTGGGCAGTGTGGTCAGTTGGGACATAATCGTAAGACATGTAGAAATAACGAACCCGTTCCTACTTTTGCAAAACTCTTCCCAAATGATTGTTTGATGATGTTATGATTGTTTGATGATATTATGTTTAGATTGTACAATTATAAGTATGTTTTAAATGATTATTTGTCAAATGATAAATTGTTGTTTGATGATATTATGTTTAGATTGTACAATTATAAGTATGTTTTAAATGATTATTTGTTAAATGATAAATTGACAAGGCTTTGGAACTTCCTGTAGTGTAAATCGATGCAGGGATGTCGATTGTTTTCTTAGATTATCGATGGTTGAATGTCGCTTTTTACTGAGCATATACGACATAGTCTAACCGATATTAGTTCTAGTAACATATGAAAAATTACCGTTGCAAATCGGTTATTGCATGTCATTTTCTTTCAAGGTAAATTCGATGGCATCTCACCGATTTAGCTACTGCATATAATTTTTGATTTCCTATGTATTCCATTTAGCAAATGCTATACCCTAGGGTTTATGATTTGGATATTTGTTTTTGTGACATACATTCTTATTACAATAACACCATAGAGTGTAGGGTTTAGCTACTTGTGTAAGTTGATACCCATGCTTATAACCATACTATAGAGTATAGCCTTTCCATTGTATAGTCACATCCTTTGACCATAATAGTGTTTAGGGTTGAGCTATGGTGTACTGCAAAGTAGTAGTGTACTTCTGTGTGGTCATTTCATGTCACCATACCCCAAGAAATCAGGCTTGAAATTGTAGATAAATCAAGTATGGTACTTGATATGTCTCATCCTTGATCATAGTACAACACCTTGAATAAGTTCCCAATATAAATGGGTTCGAAGAGTAGATAAGCAACATCCCAAATAACAATTTGAGTTTCAAAAGTTTGTTTCCAACTCCAAGAGCATTTGAAGATGGATAGAAGTAACAACTCACAAGAAAATGTTGGTAATCGTCGAAACATAATCACACCACGCATGAGAGCTCGTCTCTACAATGAACAAGAACAATGGGAACTTCTACGGGCTGAATGTTAGAGGGAGTGTATAAGAGTCCCTGCATTCCGAGATTATTATTTAGATCCCACATTTCGTCAATACGAAAGAGCGCTTCAGCGCCTAAGAGATGGAGTAGTAAGAATGAAATTTCGTTTACAGAGGCGTAGGTTATTTCTAGAGGTGTACTCGAGTCGAGTCGAGCCGAGTAGTAAGATGTTCAAGCTCGGTTCGTGTATTTGACTGTCGAGCTCGAGCTCGTTCGAGTAATTTTCCACTTGTTCAAGCTCGGCTCGTATAAGTTTGAAAGATTAATGATTCATATTCCGATAATTTTTTAATGGTTGATATTTCATGTACAACTTTCAATACTAATATGTAATTATGTACTATACTATTATAAGAGTATGTTAAACGAGTTGTTCACGAGTAGCTCGTGATTCACTAAAGAATGTTCAAGCTCGACTCGTTTATGTAAACGAGCTTGATTTTGAGCTCGTGTTAAGCTCGGGCTCGTTAATATTCGAGTCGAGCACGAGCAATAGTCGAGCCGAGCTCGAGCAGCTCGTTAAAAGCTCGGCTCGTGTACACCCCTAGTTATTTCTTTCTGGAGAGAGCACTAGTCCCCTAAGTTCTCCATTTGTTATCCGAACACAACGTAGGCCATACACCGACGTTGTCCGGATTAATCTAGACGGTATAGAAGGTTACACTGTGGGTTTGGACAATGAGGACGATCCAAACCTGGCGTCTGACTCATCTTCCGAACCAGAGGTTTGAATGTGGGTTAGTTTAGATTTAATATCGTAATTATTTTGTTTACGTATTATGAAGATATTGTTGTTTGCTTACTGATCGGCTCATCAATGTCCGATCGTTTTGTTGTTATGTAAGTCGACAATGCCCGAACGATTAGAAATTTTAATATTATTAACTAGATATTTTATTACTCTTGAAAAGTTGTTCATACATAAAATCCACCATGGATAAGTTTTTCAACTAAGCATCAATCATTTCTTCGCATTTGTTACACAAAAACATCTCCTTTTTCAAAACAATAGCGACAGGTTTTGTGAGAGCACTTTGACCCTTTGTCGATGCTGCTACAATCTTGTGTATCACTAGAAGAAGCTTCTTCATGAAAACTCCTGCAACCAGTCTGCATCTTTCCCATAAACCGAGGACATTTGCGTAGATCATGTCCCGATTCGTAGCACAAACAACAATATTTATTCTGAAATTGACAAACATAGATAAATTATTAAGTTGGATAAGAAATTAGAAACCCCCCAAGACCATAAAAAGAACTTACATCCTCCTCCTCCATCTTAATTGCATCAGATAACCATTCGAATGTATTATATGAATTATTCTTACATAAAAGGAAGTGACCCTTTCCTCTAACATCACCAGCATACATTAACGACATGGACCCTGGGCAACCGTAACCACATCCTACACGATGCCATCGACATTCGAAAAGCACATGCCCTTGCTTTTTACATGCTATACAAACATTTGCGTTAACGTTTGCCATCTTCCGCGGAGGTAGTTTAACCAATACAAGACTGATCATGAAAATTTCTATATATGTATAGAAAACATAGCTTGCTCAACAAGTCATTTCATTTATTTCATTTATAACATAAGGTTACATTGCTTTATGACTTTGCTGCAAAAGTCATTTAATAGTTGCAGTGTGTAGTTAGTAGATGTGACAACACAACTTTTCCAATCCACACACTGCAATACATTTATGAATTAAATAATAGATACTTAACGTAAACGACAAATTATTGTTTCTTTTTACATTTCGAACTTTGAATCTGTTTCATTATATCATCATGTTTTGAAACCACATCTGTTTCTAGATCAAATTCTTCACATTTTCGACAGCTGGCGTATTTTTCCGGTTTTCCACTAATAGACATGACACAAATATCCATCCAACCACTACACAACGGGTTAACACATGGATACCCGGACCAAGGACATTCATTATAAGCATGATTATCTTCCTTACAATAGTAACAACAACTTTCCTTTTTTGATTTTGAAACTTTTAACTCCATAGCATCATCTAACCATTGAAAATAATCACACCCATCAACTTTGTATTTCAAATATTTTCTACGTCGTGACGGACCATTTTCGAACCGAAGTAGTTTTGCAATACCGGTACACCCACTATTTGGACATTTTGAATATATCCAAGGACATTTTAATGCGGTATGCTTGGGAAGGTCACATAGTTGACATACAATGTTGGAAGACGAGGATGCCATATAAGATTAACGAATGATTTTGTAGTTAATGAGAGTGAGAGTAAGCTTATTTGTGGGTATTGAACCTGTTTTATAATGGTTTCATCAAAAAATGACCGTTGGGCAACGGTCGTTTATTTTTCAAAAAAAATCAAAACATAGTATATCCAAATCAAAAAATCAAAAAAATGACCGTTAGACATCATAAGGTAAAATTGGTCGTTCTATGTCGGTATAATACATTCAACTTCTGTTCGATGCAACCGAAAATGACAACAGTAAGGTATAAGACATAACGAGGTAAAATCGATCATTCTATATCGTTACACTTAATCACATTTCGGTACGACTCCACCGAAAATGACAACAGTAAAGTCCAAGACATCACGAGGTAAAATCGATCATTCTATGTCGTTTTGCTTGATCACATTTCGGTACGATTTCACCGAAAAGGACAACAGTAAGGTATAAGACATCAGGAGGTAAAATCGGTTGTTCTATGTCGGTATGTTAGTTGAGATATCGGTACTATGCAATCGAAAATGACAACAGTAAGGTATAAGACATAACGAGGTAAAATCGGTCATTTTATGTCGTTATACTTCATCACATTTCGGTACGATTCCACCGAAAAGGGCAACAGTAAGGTATAAGACATCAGGAGGTAAAATCGGTTGTTCTATGTCGTTATGTTAGTTGAAATGTCAGTGCGATGCAACCGAAAATGACAACAGTAAGGTATTCCTGCAAGTTCATAAGTCAAAGACAAAAAACATAAAGAAAATAAACCCACAAAAATTAAAACGTTGTCTTCAAACAAAAACAAATTGTATTAAGCAGTGAAATTAAACACATCCATATTCAAATAGTAGTAGTTCAAACAAAATACATTTTGAAACAAAAGAAAATAAACCCATCCACATTCAAACGTTTATTTCTTCTTAGCAGTTTTTTTTTGGACCACCTTTTTCCCTCCCGCTACCCTTGTCGTTGTCCTCCTTGGCGACATAACCGCTTCATCCGGGACAATTGGCGCTTCAGGCAGAACTTGGTCATCTAATGCCATTTGAAGTACTTTCATGTGCGAATCCCCCTGATAGACCTTGAAAGTAGCCATGGCATTTTTAATGGCCTCTCTCTGAAAGAAAATAATCGAAGACAAATGTGGTAAATAAATCACAATTAGAAATAACAAATTTAAAATATACTTGCATAGTGTAAGTTTAGTAAACTCACGTAGTATTCGATGGACCCAACTTTGTTTTCGGCTTGGGTACTCGTCCTTTGTTCCGGGTTCTGCACCTTCGGGTGAGATACATAGTTAAACCAATTGATGTAATCATCTCCGCTAGTTTGCCATGGGACAACGACTGCGTTGGACCGTTTATCCTCAGCCAAAATGTGATCGCGGTAGTTCTGCCAATACCAATTGAAGTCACCATAATCCTTTTCATCGGACCTCTTCTTCTTGGTCGGTCTTATGGGATCGCTTGGTATTGTTTGGATAATTTCAAACTGCCGCAGTACCCTTTCGGGTAGATATGGTTCAGCTATGTGTTCAAAAACGATACACCCAATGAAGAATGCACAGTTTTGAATTATGAACCGACCACCATCGATAGCTTTGTATGGGTCCCAAATAACCTATATAACAAAAAACACCCATTAAGTGTATTGAACTAGTCATTGCAAACTTAAAAAA
Source organism: Eschscholzia californica (assembly GCF_041429995.1). Classification (NCBI taxonomy): domain Eukaryota; kingdom Viridiplantae; phylum Streptophyta; class Magnoliopsida; order Ranunculales; family Papaveraceae; genus Eschscholzia; species Eschscholzia californica. Next base: position 25,594,890 of record NW_028238420.1, on the reverse strand, counting down.
TAATCGAATTTATTTTACCTCTCAATCCTGGAGGTCGTCTAGTTTTTCACGATATAAAACCAAACGACCCTTTGGGTTCGCGGAAACAGAATGTGAAGCCCACTTACACATCAAAGACATGCCATCGATAGGCCTGTACTCCGGGTTGGGAACCGACTGACCAACATCAAAGTGGTCGTCTATCCATGCCTATAAGAATGATAAACATATTTTCAAACTTAACCTTTACATACAAAGTCCTAGACGAGTGGATATTATAAAATCAAATTGAAAATTACCTGGAGTAGTGGAAGATAACCAGCTATTTGTCCTCCCTTCGTCGAGGCATGACCAAGCTGTTGGAATAGATATGCCAGACATAACGAGCCCCATGAATATTTGGGGACTTCTGATAGGTCCATCAACTACCGGAGATAGTACCGGGGTACTTTGGTACCGCTCTTGTCACAGAAAAGTGTAGACCCCATCAGGTGTAGTAGGTACCCTCTGACAGCTATGTCCTTTCTCCGGGCTGAGTCCTCATCGTTGCTACCACCACAGACCAATTGAACCCAAGACATTCTGACATTCCTACACTTGGTCTTTTGCATTTCAGCCTCAACGTCTTCGTCCGTGACCCCTAATCCTTCCTTTAGAAGAGCGACGTCATCAAACTCCCTCTTTTCCATTGTCATGGAATTCCCTTCAATCGGGAGTCCCGTTAATCTTGTGCATGTCTTCTAAAGTGATTGTCATTTCCCTGAAGGGTAAATGAAATGTGTTTGTGTCTGGTTGCCACCTCTCACTAAAATCCGTGATGATTACACAGTCTAGCTTCTGATATGAGTGTCGAGCTATTTGCATGAGTCTATTTTGCTCGACGCGATTACGAACATCAATGCATTCTTTGTCTAGGTCCCAGACATGATTTTTCTTCTCCGTATCATTACTTTGGACGTGTCGGGGGGCCCCAATTTGTGTGCAAGAAGCGTGGTTGTGCAACCGCAATAAACGACGTTCCTATACAACAATATAGTTTATATTATACACATTTCTTACCCTAAACCAAATGAAATAAATAAGCTATGTGTTCAACACACCAAGTTAGGTAATTTGTTACCTTCCCGTCCCAAATGTCTCTCGCTATGTGGTCCCCATAATTTACAAGAAGCTTTCTATCGACCGGACCTCCGGGAAAAGGACCTTCGTGTGGAGTCCTTTTTTGTTTCTTTGATTGTTTACTTCCTTCTCCCATACCTTTTCGGGCGTCTTCTTTCCTTTTTCGCACGCTCGTGGTGGGACGAATACGGGGTGCCATAACTTTACATAGTTGAAGAAAGTATTAATAAAACATAGTTAATGCAAACAAATAGTAGTAGTTCAATACGACTAGAATATGTCGAACCCCTTTTTATAAAAACCGACAAATAACTTAAAATAATTGAAATAGAACCTAAGTCTATTAAGAGTAACCATAACAAATTTGAAGATTTCAATATTCAATTGTAGTAAATTTTGATTAAATTTCACCATTCAAACAAAAATAGAACCTAACCTAAGTCTATTAAGAGTAACCATAACAAATTTAATGAGAACAATATTCAAGTGTAGTAAAATTCGATTAACTTTCATCATTCAAACAGAAATAAAACCTAACCTAAGTTTATTAAGAGTAACCATAACAAATCAAAAAATCAAAAAAATGACACAAACTTGGTTGGTTTTAGGGTTTACCTTCAAATTTTTGGATTATTAATCTCTTCACAAATTTGAACAAAAACGACTCTTAACCTTGCTTTGATTGTCACCTAAATCGACCACAAGCAACCTAAACGAACTTTTCCAACTTATGTATGTAGAGGAACAAGATAAATCGGCTTCAAACACAACTATTGATGTCTTTTCGGTTTTCTAGAGTGAGAAAAACGAAAGTAAAAGATAAAATTCGGTATGGGGGAGAAGAAGGTTCAGTACAAGAGAAGATTGATAAAGGTGAAGAGAGGAGTAGGGTTTTTTGTAGAGAAGATTGGTTTAGGGTTAAAACGGAATATGAGTTTAGGTTTTTAGAGTTTGGAGATTTCGTATTTTAAGAGAAGAGAAATTTGAGGATTTTTTAGAGAAGATGTAGAGAGGGAGAAGTTGATATGTTTTTTTTTGAAGGAAATAATTCTGGAGGGTTAAAGGCCCCCGACCAAATGACGCTAGGCACACTCGGATTAGAGGGTCATCTCCACAATTTGTGGTTCGACCGGTGTTTGCTAACGGCGTTGGCTAACAAACAAATAACGGTAACCAATCGTTTCTATCTTTACGTAATGGCTAACGGGCTTGGGTCGATAAATTATGTCAGTTATAACATTTAGTTACAAAATAATTTTGACGAATTTCAATCAAAAAACGTACTCCATGAATCAAAGTAGATGTCGTTTCATAGAAATAACATACATAATTATACTTTTTAGGGAATTCTAATATTCGTAATAAAACGTTTGGATCCCAAATATTAATCTGAATCACTCTCCCCCGAATAATACGTTGGACGTTCGTCTTTAGGCTCGACTCCCGGACATATATTATGATCGTGTCCAACCTCATCGCAAACATGGCATGGTGTTTTAGCCGCCTCCTCAATAAATTGAACATACTTGTTATATTACATTGGGAATAAAATTTATATATACATATAACCACAATCGTAACCTAATAAACTAACCTTTGACAAACAATCGATATAGTCTGAAACCCAGTCAAAATAGTTGCACTTCTTGCAGTGAAGATAACCACCTCTTCCACCAACTCCGTCTGCATAAGTCAAGCTTAGATAATCATGACAATCGTTCGGACAATAACACCTACTCCATCCACACTCGCTCATGGAATGCCCGGAACGGTAACCAAGGTATATTTATAATCTCTTACTGATACTCTGCAACAGCCTCTCCATGCCACAACACTTTTATAGGGGAGGGTTCAATAAGACACTCTGGGTTGAGCGGACAAGGCTACTTTTGCAGGGTTGACTGGACAAGACAACTTTTGCAGACTTGAGGGGACAAGACATAGTGTCTGCTTTGATTAAACAAGACATACACCTTAGGGTTTACCATCAAATTTGGGGATTTTAAATCTCTCGCTTTAAGACAGACTGGGTTGAGCGGACATGACAACTTTTCCAGAGTTGAGCGGACAATACAACTTTTCCAGGGTTGAAGAGACAAGACATAGTGACTGGGTTGATTTAACCACACAGACACCCTTAGTTGAGGGGACAAGACACACATCCGGAGTACAACGGTCAACATGATATTTTTGGGTCATGTCTAAATTACATATTTCTCAAAAATTTAATATAAAGTTACATAGTTAATTAATTGGACACGCATTTAATATAAAGTTACATAGTTAAATAATTGGACACACAATCTCTGACGGAACTCGATGATATCAGACTCGGTCCAATTAGAAAGTTCTTCGCCCTTCGTCAAACATTCAATATACTTCAAAACGTACAACCCACAATCACTGCTACAAAAAATGAACAAACAAAATATTATTTCTAAACTATTTACAAAGGAAACACTGTGTGCTTCGAAAGGACGAAATAAACATATTACTAGCTCACCTGTTGTGTTGTTGAGGTATGTTGGTTTTACCTGTCACTGCCCACGCTTTTTTAGACGATCCATCACTTACCACCCAGGGCATAATACGAGCAAGGAATGAACAATGTCGTGTTGTTGGACGGTTCCCACTTAAAGAATCATATATAGTTATTTTTTTCTTAACTATGTCAACGGCAGCAAGTACCCTAGTGGTTACTATTAACAAACAAAGGCATATACACTATTTGAACTTCCTCCAAAGGCTTTGTCGCAACGGGTTATGAACCTCACACATATTTGTGATGCATGTTTGAACCCTTAAGACGGTCAGTCATAAAATTGCTTCGTCCCGCACATCTCCACAAATGATGCTACAAGTTTATATGAAATCATACTCTTAGTTCTAAGACCCTTTGACTAAAAAGTAAAATGCAATAAAGACGATAAAGTGTAGAAACACTTATCGAAAAAAGGCAATCGCCAGTAGTCCAGTGCGACCCGTACCTCTCTGGGTTGCAATCTCTGCGTTACCTGAAGTAATGGAGCACAGCATCTTTATGCTATTGTCCAAAGATAATGTAATAAGTGGCGTTACACTATCGATATGTTATGCCCTCACAACACAAATAAAATGATTTCAAAAACTAACCTCGTTATTTAGCTACTGTCCCTTCATCCACAAATCTTTAAACCATTTTGGCTCGACAATATTTTGACCAAGATTAACTGGAACTCTCGACCTATATAATAGAAATAAATCTTCATCAAATGAATTTCATGTGACAAAATATTAGACGACGATAAAGACGATATGAAATGTAGTGAGAATTACACTCTTTTCTTCCAATTAACGATCCAGTTAAATAACCCGACAAAGTCCTTGGGGGTGCACTTTTGCAATTTATGATATGGATTTATCTCCCCTCTACGTCTTTTCAACCTTTTTTGACCGTTGCTAAAGTCATATTGTTCGAGGCCCTTCTGAATTGCCTCAACCTTACAGTCTGCAACTGCATCTATATCATCGTCTGATACCGCAAATACATCGCTAAAGGTTGAGTACATGCTTTCCTCTGAATTCTCTGAATCCTCTGAATTCTCTCGCACCTCTCTGCTAGCCTCATGCACACTCTCCCCAGACTCGTCTTTCTTAGCTTTCTAAACCACAAAAAAGTTTAATCATACAATGCTACTAAAAATAAAATGAAATAAAGATACAAGTTAATTAATCAACTATTTACCTCCATCACGTTGTCGGCTACAAAATCACTCGGTTCCCTCTTTTCTTTCAGCAAGCTAAACGCACCATCACCCTTTTCTACATGTGTGGTGACTCTTGAAATATAGGTAGCCAATTTAATTTGAAGTTCTTCGATTGTGTCATCTCTCTGACGAAGTGTCTCCATAAGTTGAGAGACAACCCCATCAAGCCTTTGTATTTGGTCATCCCTAGAACGGATTGCGTCTCTAAGTTCATTGAGAACCACATCCACCCTATCTATTTTTCCTCGGCTTCAACTACATCTTCAACTTCAACTTCCTTACCTAACTCAGTATCGTCAGGTGAAAAAAGACTAACAACAACCTTCAAAAACAACAAAACTATAATCATTAACTATACGGAAAACAATATAACACATTACTTAATGAAATTATATCGTTAAAAACTTACATCAGCTGCAACAAATTTTTCGCGCATCTTTTCATACTCAATTTTCCCTTTACTCTTCCATCGTAGAATACGAGGATATAAGACAATAGATTTTCTTTCCGCATATCCTTTCGCAATAGAAGGGAGGCATTCATATACCCATACCTCCAATTAAATATAACAAATAAATTAACAATCATAAAAGGTACAAGAAAGATATATGACAAATGGAAAACTTAAATGGGAAATATTGGAATACTTGGAATGCAAATAGAAAACCATTCAGATGGTATCTCAACTGACTACCTTCTTTCTTTCTTTTTTTATACCGCGACCGATACATTTCTGAAGGCTCTCTATAGTTCTCTTGAATACTTTAGGACCCCATGTGTACTTGTTGAACAAACTCAAGTCTTCAACCAACTCTAAATGATCCCGGTCAACAAATAACTTCTTCGAATCCTTCCCCAACAAAAAGAAGTTTAAACATAGAAGCAAGCAAAGTTTGACCTTGTGAACATCATCGTCGCATTTACCAATACACGTTTCCAACATATCCTTGCTGACTTTTTTATCTTCAGCAAAGTATGCATTGTGCAAAGAAATATCATTTTCTATCTCGTCCATTTGTGGTGGCAACTCTTCGTTCCGGAGACGCTGTAAGTTGTTAAACCCTGATATGATGGAGAACTCCGTGATGTAAAATTTCAACTCTTTACCAACGATGTAAAATGTCATCGACTCCCCGTCGTTCGGGAATGATTGCGGATAACAGTCCCGCAACAACATGTTGTGGACAGCCACCCCACACCATGTTAGGTCCGTCATTTCAAGAAAATGACCAAAACATGTCTTCCGAAACATACCGAGCTGCCTATCGTTCAATTTTCTTTTTATAAATGAAATAATTTCAACCTCAGATAAACAGGTAATCTCTGCTTTGCAATCAATGTTTGTCTTAAGTTGTGGCTCCTTTGCCATCCTACAAAAAAAACATAAATGTTTAAACATGTGTGGAAAGGCAAGGGAATGTCAAAATTTAACCAACACAACTAATCGATTAGTGACAACTGAAACAAACTAAAGGACATCGACATGGGTTAATCGATTTTAAATCCAGAACCTTGGGTAACCTACTAGAGTTACATTCGATTGCAACATGTCGAAAAGTTCATAACATAATCGACATTTGTAAATTGATTATAGCTACAAATCCTTGGGTACCTACTGGAGTTACAATCGATGCGTCTGTATCGAATTTTACTGAACACTAATGACACGATTCAATCGAAATATTCATCAATCCATTATGTTACCTACTAGAGTTACAATCAATGCATCTGTATCGAATTTTACCGAACACTAACGACACGATTCAATCGAAATATTCATCAATCCATTATGTTACCTACTAGAGTTTTGATCGGTTCTCATATGTCGATATTTTATAAAACAAGTCGACTTCTGTTAATCAACCTATTCAGGAAGCAATATTTTAACACTCGATTAAAAAACATTGATAATAGAAAGCATGAAACAACATTAATAAAAAATAACCAAAATAACAACTTTTTATTCATTCATATATTTATATATACCATGTTAATCAGGAAATACAACAATAAAATCATTTGCTAAATCGACGAGTAAACTCAGAATAAGCTTTCTTCTCTTCACTTGGTTCTTCAACCTTCTTCCCTTTACTTGTACCAACAGGGTCTAGCAACTCGGCCTTTGCTTCATCAAGCCACTGGAAGCCAGGACACTTGGGAAAATGACAAGCAAGGTACTTCCTTAATTCACCATTCATCACGGTATTACACAACATCATGAGGCTAGTACATCCCTCAACTTTACAAGGAATATAAATCGATGGACAGGAAGGAGAAGAATGACCATTTTCATCGCATAACTGATATTTGACACCTAAAGTTCCCGATATAGTTCCTCCTAGTACAAGCTTATCAACACGGTTCCGCTTGCTTGAACCAACAGATGAAGAAGAAGACGACGATGAAGAAACCATGATTGATGAACAAATTGATGAAGAAGAAGTGGGAAATGAAGAAGATATGAAATCGAAATTTATATAAGTAAATGCATTGGAATCAAGAAGAGAAGGAGGAAAAGTCTAGGTACATTGGAACTCTTCTGCAATGAATGGAGTCATATTTCCGAGATTTGATTGAAAAATACAATGAATGACTTTTGACTATTACTGTCGATCTATTCGTGTCGATCCAATTAAAACTATTGGACATAACCCAACCGAATTGATAATAGTACCTACTGGAGCTTAATTCGGTTCGATCGCGTCGAATTATATTAACATTTTCGAACTGGTACAACCGAAAACAATTGAAAATCAAAATGCAAATCAAAATCAGTTATCATTCATGCTTTCATCCAATATCAAACACACAATCCAACACACAATCAAACAGACATTGATACACAAAATAAAACACATAATAAAACACAAAATCAAAAAACCTAAATTGTTTATAGTATAAACCCTAAATTATGTAAATAATCAAACCCTAGTCATCAATCAATTGATACAATACAAAATCAAACATAAACATATCACATTGTGAAGATTTATACAAGAAATACCTATTTCAAATTGTATGAGATGAGTCTTTATAGATTTCGGACTAGAGAGAGAGAGTGGAAGCTTTTCAAGCTTGTGATTCAAACCTTAGGTATGTTAAAGAGATGAAAATGGTCTAAATCGACTAGCTTCGAGTGATGGATTGGTTGGAGCAACAAATTTGGACGTTAGGTTGAGAGAAATCGACTGATTACTAAGATTCAAGAGGAGAGAGATGAAGAATTACGGATGCTTTCGTTTCTATCTCTGGTTTGGGAAAAAACTAAAGATATCTAGAAATTCTAGATATCTTATATATAGGAGGGTAAGTTGGGAAACAAAAATCTGAAAACCCAGAAAAGGGGCATTTTTGCAAAAACTCTTTGAGGTGGGGCAAAATTGATTTTGGCACCCGGAATCGGGGCATTTGAGCAAAATTCCCAGCAAGAAATCTCTAGAATTAGATTTATTTTCTTCTCTATTTCTATGTTAAGAAAAACAAGATTTCTAATCCTCTATCTCTCTCTCGATATAGTTATCATCGAATCTCTCTCCCCCCCCTCTCTCTAAAGCTGTTAAAACAGTTTCCAAAAGAGAGAAAGAGAAAGAATAGGAAACAATTTTCAAGGCGCCAGATTTTGAATCTTAAGTGAGACGGCTAAGGTGTGTTGCAGCTGAGTGAGAGGAGTTGCAACACAGGTCCAAGATGAAGACATATGGGCGGTATGATATCCAGCTGTTGGATTTCTCAGATTTACTGTGGCACACTGTACTACACTGCTCTCGTTTATATGGGATCACTCTCCACTGGACATCCTGAAGTACACCCTCTTGTGACCGAATATAGCCCAAAAACAATCGGAGCTGTAAAATCCGCCTACCTGGAGCGTGCCACGTGTTTCTGAACGTTTTTGGCCTCACTTGAGTCAACTCGATTCCGTGTTGGAGTCTACTTTTCATCCGAACATCATCGTTAGCCAAAATTACCAGATTACTCTCATTACCGAATGACCAAAATACCCTTAGTATGTCTTTCTCCCGATTTGATCTATTTTTCGCACTCAACTCCTTAGAAGACCTCTGAGCAAAAGAAATAAATAATTCATCACAGTAACTGTCTGAAATAAACTAACTAACCCAAATTAAGAGATTCAGATGAGACATTTTAATGTCTCACTTCTTTGTCTCAAACAAGAGTCGTGGCGAAGGGAACACTTACTTTTACAAAAACAGTGAGCGAGAGACAATGAGTAGGAGATAATGAATGGGGAGATTTGCAGTTTGGACTCCCTTTCATATAATTGACTTGCTGTTTGGACTCCCTTTTTCCAGTGTTGCACTTTGGACTCCCTTTTGACGGAATCACTAGAGAATATTCCGTCTATAATGTTATACTTTACGAAATTCCTGCTTTACCCTTAAATAATCAATATTGCAGTTTGGGCCCCCTAATTTAATTAATTGAAGTAGTTTGGACTCAATTATTCTTCTTTTCAACTCATTTTTTCCCTTCCTTCACCAATACAAACAATAGTCCAACTAACCATTAATATCATTAAAGAAGACTCCCAATTATCTTAATGTGTCAAAAAAAAGTCTAGACAGAGAGAGAGAGAGAGATTGTGGAGATAGGAAGGCAGATGATTTGTTAGAGAGAGAGAGAGAGTAGGTTGTTAGAGAGAGAAGAGAGGTGAACTGTTAGAGATAGATAGAGAAAGCTTGTAGAGATAGAAATGGAGATGATTTGTTAGATTCTTATAAGAAACATCAAAATAATTGATTGAACCTACAGAGCTTCAATCAATTCACCGAGTTCTTCAACTATTGTTCAATTAATCTGATCATGGATAATATAAAAATATCTTAAAGATTACTCCATTAATATCTTAAAGATTACCCCATTTACCAAATGAAATATGAATTCTTTCTCATAGGAAGTTATGATAAAGGGTTCTTTTCACCATTAAAGTGAAATTGCAAAGTACTAAAGCTTTGACATGTTCTTCTGAATAAGAGCAGGTTGAAGAGATGAAGATGGAGAATGGATTCAATTCAAAGAAATTAAAGGAATTTTTCATGGATGATATTACCATTACAACTTTTACTAACACAATCAATACAAATAATTCATACTTTTAGAGAGAGAAAGTGAATGACAATAAAATTTCTTTAGAATTAGTTTATAATACAAGGTTGATTAATCAACATAATCAAAAGGAGAACAAAAAATGGTTAACAAACAACATAAAAAGAACTCCACAAATCAGTAAAATAATGAAATAATTGGAAAACTCAGAATCAAACTCAAAAAACCACTTCCCATTCCAAATAGAAGCAACAGTAAAACTAAGAACCAAATACAAAACCCACTTCCCAATCCATTTCCAACAATGGCCATTACTGGTAATGGTTTTATTTTCATTGGAGGTAAAAAGGAACCTGAAGATGAGAAGGGATGGGTCCCATGAGAAATTTGGAACAAAGATGAAGGGGTAATAATCACGGCAAATAGAGGGAAAATCTGTCATAATTTTTGAAATAGTTATTATTTAACTTTGTTTTTTGAAAAAGGGAGTCCAAAGTGCAACTCTAGAGAAAGAGAGTCCAAACAACAAGTCAATTTTATGAAAGGGAGTCCAAACAGCAAATCTCCCGATAATGAATAGTAGAGGGAAAAATACAAAGAGATGGCGAGAATGAGAGAGAGAGACAATAATAGAGAAGGAGAAAGAGAGAGAATAATAGAGAAGGAGAAAGGGAGAGAATAATAGAGAACGAGAGAGAGACAGACAGATAGAGAAGAGGGAGTTCGTGTAAGAAAATAGTGGTGGTGGTGGTCAGAAATTGTGGTGGTGGAGCAGAGGTGAAGATGAAGATTAGGGGGCAAAATACAATCAAGTAAATTTTTGGATTAAAAATAAAGATGTCCTTAAGTCAATCTGAATTGAGTATGTCTTTATTCTTTGGAAACTTTTTGAGTTCCTCAAACCACGACTTTAGAAAGAGGGATATAGAGAGAAATGTGTGTCTAAAAAAAAGAAAAATCACTTTGTGGACTGCTCACCAAAGACTTATTTTAGTACTCCGTTAAGAAAGAAATGATAAGGAGAGAGAATCTTGGGTTCTTTCTTTATTTTTAAATCTCCTCAATGTCTTTTTTTTATTGTTGTATTAGTGTTTCTACTAGTATGCAAATCTACTCACGGGTAGTTTCTCAACCTTAATTTTCTTGTTTAATTGATTAAACATTAGATTGATTATTCATTACGATGTAAATACCGTTCTATTAGTCTCCTTTTTTTTTTTTTGTTGAAAGACTTCTATTAGTCTCTTGGTTATATATATTGTTCTCGAATTTTGTAATATTAGTTCATTTACATGGTTTCTTTTGTTTCTTTATTTCTTATCATTCCTTGAATTGTTGAAAGTTTCGTCAAATCTAAAATGCTTGTTTTCTGTATCAAAATTTATTCATTGGTATTTTTTTTAGCGTTGTTGGTGAGAATTTGTTGTTGGAGTTATTTCTAAATTTTAATGATTTTCAACCTATTTAGTTTAGGAATTTATTTGTTTTTAAAAAAAATGCTTAGAAGATATATTATTTCTAAATTTTATTTCCTCTAAAACTTTCAAATTCGGGTAATTTTTGTTTGTTTTACAAGTTTTAGCAAGAGGGGAAGAAGAAAAAAAAGGAATGCAGAAAGTGCGAAGTAAAAGTAAAGATGAAAGAATTTAGAAAACTTGTCATTTTCATTATCTTCTTTTAGAAATTTTTATAGGTAATTTAGGAAGCAGTTGAAGAGTTGTATCGTAAATTTGTTTGGACCCAAATTTGGACATAAGTTGTAATAGTTTTTGGAGAGAAGGACGACAAGTATGACGTTGTTTCGGCTCGTTGGGTACGTACTTTAACAAGGGAGTTGGTGGGTCCAGTCGATTTCAATTATTTCATCTCCGGTCCTCAACCGGAGATAAGTTATTCTTAACACCCACGAACCTTAAGTAAGTGGGTTGTCTGACTGCTTTTGTGTACACAACTGCTTGAGGAATTGTGTGGTTTGGTCGTTTTAGTAAGGGTCCTTATCGATTACAGGATAAGAGACGGAATTCTTTGTCGGTCTCTTGTCCACAAAGGGTTCCTTGTTAGACGTGATCCAAACCTCACTTACATTAAAAAAAAAGTTGTGGCTTTGGAGAATAAAGAAAAATCTCTAGGGAAAAGATTTAGTCAACCGTGATTGACTTAGAGAGCATATCTATTTTTTGACCCAAAAATTAACGTGATGAATTCGTCAAATTTAGGACTTTTATGGGTACGCGATGGCATGCACATTGTTACACAAAAAGTTAACGGACATGTCCTAATTTCACCCTCACTGTCCCTGTGACGTAATTCCTAACGCGCTGGAACAAAACTTATATAACTCTTCTTTTGTTCCTTGGCACCTAGACATTTGAAGCCAATTATATCTCTATCAACAGCAGGATCCAGGAAGCTTTCACTTCAGCTCCCTCATATAGTTACCATCAGTAATATTTGTCAAGGATTTTAACGCAATCACTACACTTTCAAGTAAGCATCTCAGTAAGTTGGTATCTTAAAAACCTGAGGGTATTTTATCATCATTTACTCAAGTGTAAATCAGACGGTGAACAATTTAAACGTCATTCTGTAACTGCAGAAAACTAGCCTCCTGTTAGGAGGAACAGACTAGCCTCCAGTTAGGAGGAACGGACTACTTTGAAAGTCTGAGAGACAACGAACCAAAGAAACAGCGGTATACAAATTTATGTAGAATAAGGATGAGTCTTCCAAACACATTTGCCAACAACTGGTGGGACAAAATTCGTGCGAGTCTAAAACATCCGACGTGAATAGCTGCAGATTCAATTTCATGAACACAAGGTGTCAGAGGTGAAAAGCAGGTCCCTGAGTACAAAATTAGTGGCACATGGCAAAATGGAGCAAGGAGTGGCAGGGGCGGGTCACCCCGATCTGTAGATGTATATATGATTATATTTTATCTCGTATTACAGAATATGCATACATGATTATATTTTATCTCGTATTACAGAATATGCATATATGATATTAGTCAATTAGATTCACAGACAAATAATACATTAGTATATAACTGAAGATATTATAAAAAGGTGGGGAAAAGAAATATAAAAATAGAGCCTTTTAGAGAGGCTGGACGCAATGGCGCTGCATTTCAAATATAATTTCGAGCACATAATTGACAAATTGATACCCAAACCTAACTTGAATATGAACCAACATATAGACATCGAGGCATTCATGCTAGAGATTGAGAAGAGAATGGAAGGATAAACCAAAAGTAATACAGAAAAAACAAATAGCTGGTTAAAATTTTTGTCTAAGCAAGAATTTTTACCTGAATGTATGAATGCAAGAGAAGGTGGATGGTGATCACAGATATGAATTGCCGGGCAAATCTCCTTTGGCAGCAGTAAAATACTAAATCAATAAAATGCAATTAGGCCGTACATTTGGGAATCAAATTATGATAGATCCATTTAACTTTAAGAGGTCATCTTCTGCCAAAGAAGGAATTGCCCAGTAATGCATCTCTGCATGCGAGTTTTACTTCTTACTAGTCTCTAATAATTACTAACATTATTTACTTTCTATAAAATTTGCAGAAGTTCTGGTTATTTATACCTAATTATAGGGTCATCATCTACGTATGAGAAAAACTAGTACATTCTCATCTCTCTCTCTCTGTCCCTTGTACTTTTCTTTCTAGTTGCAGAGCATATTCTCAGTACATACCTATCTTGTTTTGGTCTCTTCTGTAACTTTTCTGCAAAAAGGAAATGTGTCTCTTACTTTCAGTCTTTACAACCACAGCTGCATGCTTGTTTGTGAAACCAGAAGTTAATGCTTTTTATGGGCATAAGGTTTGAAATATTATTCTCTTTCTCAGTTAGAGAAAAATAAACTAGAAATTATTTTTAATCAGCAAATATTGGATTATAGCTTCAGATTGACTACCGCATGACCTCGGAGTTATACGACTGACCTGAGATCAGTGAAAATTTTGGTGTCTTTGCACCACAACTGTAAAAGTAATGCTTTATGAAATAGTATGAAAATGTCAGCAGAAAAAGTTGAACAATATACTGAACTTAACAAATTTGGCCCACCCAAGCAAGCCAGCATGTGCAATTCTCTAAACGCTTGTAACTGCGAGTATCTAACATGGGAAAAAGACACTAAAAAGAAGTATTAAAGACTTACTCCACGTTATTAACTAGTACATGTTCAACTCTCTTTACTGATGCAGCGATCTAGTTTTCTTTTTCGTTTGAAGTGGAAATACTTTACTTCTTAACATGCGTGCCTAGGGCACAAGTTACGAAAACCCTTCACATTGTAACACTCAACGGATGTCAAACACTAAGATGCGGATCTTATCAAGAGTCACATAACATTACCTTAGCATTGTTGTGAGTCTCTGACAGTAAGGATATTAAAGTTTTAACAAAGAGAACAGGCACAATTTGTTAGCCACAATACGTAAAATGTTAAATAGCCTAAGTACGAATAAATTAAAAACTGGTTCCTGAGAAAAAGCAAAATGCTTAGACACGTATTGTAAGAGTTCTTCAAGATTAGGTGTACCTACAAACCAGAGAAGGAATATCCTGTGGTATCTTCTTTGTTTCACCTTACCTTTTTCATATAAGGCATTAGCTTCCCAACCAGTCAAAGACATGCAGTCATGAAAAAGTTATTCGTTGATGTCGAAAACTGAGTCAAATTTCCTTTCAATAAGGCCACTTGCATTGTTCTGTTTAACAAATGTTCGATAAATTTACTTAAAGCTTTACTAGTTAATTCGACCATATTTTACTCGAAATCACCACAAATTTCATCTCAGTTGACATGGGTTAGTGCTAATATAAACAAGGGTGCTTGTTGGCCTAAAACCATGTAGATTTGAAGTAATGACCTTTTGTTGGTGCATGTCTACATTAAGACACGCTACCAAAGTAAACCTTACGCAACTTAATAACTCATGTATCTAAAACACATTCTTTTTCAGAATACACCCTCCTCTATATGAGGTAATAAGTTCCTGAGATAATTATTTCAAATGATATTTGAATTGGTGTCGTTTGGTCTCTTTGAGAGGGTAACTCATACGAAAGGGTCCATATATACATCAGAGAACCTAACAAAGAAGTGATGGGAAAGCTCTAGGAGAGCATAGGAATTGTCCCTAGGATATGCTACTCCACTAAACAGTATAGCCAAATCGAAGACAGAAATCATCTAATATATATCTATCTATCTATCTATCTATATATATATATACAT
Source organism: Eschscholzia californica (assembly GCF_041429995.1). Taxonomy (NCBI): domain Eukaryota; kingdom Viridiplantae; phylum Streptophyta; class Magnoliopsida; order Ranunculales; family Papaveraceae; genus Eschscholzia; species Eschscholzia californica. The sequence continues at coordinate 25,579,717 of NW_028238420.1, read as the reverse complement.
GCAGAAGCATGAGTCTTAACAGCCATCGCAAGAACAAGTAGGGCTGATGAATAACAGGGTAATCTTCACTTGGCAGATGCAAAGGTAGTATTGTTCATCTAGAATGTTTGTTTCTACCTTTTTTCCGCCAAGGGAGAATTGCCCTGCTATTCGGTCTTACGATCTATTACATTACTTGAACTATCGATTATATCACCATTTCCAGCATGGTCATGATCTACCGAGGGAAAAGACCATTAATCACCAACAAACAGCACACAAAGAACACGACGAGGGGTTCGGAACAAAATTAGGAAGTCGGGTAATACCTTGACAACTTACATTAAGTTTCGGCACTACCCTTGATGAGTATGAAGCATAACTACTTGAGAATCACTTAATAATTGAATTTTTCTGCCAGATTTTCACCTCAATTTGCAGCAAGTTTCTTTGCTAAATAATCTTAATATGAAAGATAAATGTGAAGAAGCATTAAGACTTAGTTTGCTTTTTTACAAACTTACTTATATTTCCCCTATATTCAAAATTCCCAAGTACTAGGAACATAGGAGCAAAATTCAAATCATTAAATTTAAACATGAGGAAATTCATTCATAACTTAATAAGTGTGAACTTATTAAAGATGTAAAAGTAACAGAATTTAGTGGACTTCCCTTTCTTACGCATTTCGTCAAACAGATTACAAGTATCACCCCTGTTTACAGACTACAGTGGAATTGATGATGTTGCAGGAGATGATGATTTCAATTCTCAGTCTAGAACCTTGTGGTCTCTGAAGCTTCATCGGATGAAAGATTTTCTCCAGTATTCATCAAGATTGTTCATGTCTCCTTCACCTCCGTTTCTCCCTCCTCTTTCTCTCTCTACTTTTCCTCTCTTCCCCCTTCTCTATTCTCTTCGTGTTCGGCTAAAGGAAGGTTGCCTTTGCCACAACACAGAGAGAGAAAAAGTGAAAGCTTGAGCAAAGAGTTAAAGGAAAGAGATAGAGAGAAAGGGAGTGAGAAACAGAGGAGAAGGAGAGAGGAAGTGTTAGAGAGTGGGAGAGAGAAAAATGGCGGTGGTGGTTGGAAGCGGTGTGGTGGCGGTAAGAGGAGAGAATGATTTTTTTTTTTTTGGAAAATGGCTGTATAGGTCAAGAAATTAAACTTAAAAAAACAATACCATTTTGTATTAACCACAATAGGCCTGTAAACGGTAGCTTATCGGATCGGATATAGGTAAGAGTGGGAATTGGGCAGGTATGGGCGTCTGTGGGCACTTGAAGCATCTGGCTGGGCGGGTCGGGCACCAAACTTCAATGGCTATTAGGGTATGCGGGTTAATCGGGCGGGAATTTTCAAATTCGCCTTGTCCATTACCCGCCCAAGCCCATTAAGAAGCTCGGTAATTCGGGTATGGGTGGGCGGGTAGCGGTAATCTCATGGCTTGAAAAAACTCACTTCTTTCTATCCTTTTATAAAGTCTCCAAACACCTTTCCTGATTCTAAAGAGGCAATGTGAGATTAAAAGTAGACGTTATTTGTGTTGTCCTTTTAAGAATTTAATCTTACATTGAAAATTAATAGAATTCTTATGAGATATAATATAAATTTATCCTACTCTTTGCTCCCTCAAAGCCAAAGGCTACTTCAGTAACTTACAAGGAATTCTCTTGGCCATTGCAAATTAATGCATTGGGTTCATGTGATTGGCCTTAAACACATTGTTTACCATCTCAACTAGGCATAGCAACATGGGTTGTTGTGCTTCATCAACCCAAAAAGTTGATATAACTTGGTTGATTATCATTGGGTGAGGTTAAGTGGGTGCGGGCTTGGGCGGGTGCGCGAGTAGAGGTTTTAACCCATGTCCGCCCATCAAAACTTGGCGGGCTGGGCGGGTTGTGCCCGAGACGGGCGCGGGCGTCCATGGTCCTTGTTGGGCTCAGGTGCCCGTGGGCGGGTTCAGGCTCATGGACCAAATTCCCTCCCCTACGATATAGGCATATCTGTATCTGAATTCGATAAGCTATCCAAATATCTGTATTCGATGATTATCCGACGGATATTATAAATTAATATCCGAATCCGATAATATTAACGGATATCGGATAATACCCGATATCCGAAACTTTAACAAAATTTCAATTTTTTCCTTTAAATCTTTAACCATTAGATCTAAATAATAAATCTCAACTATACATTTTATATATTATTATGAATAAATTTAAATTTTTATTATTTTTTTATATTACTTATCGAATACGGATATTTATCGGATCGAATATTAGTGTATCCGTATCCGATATCCGAAATTTCGGAATTTTTTTTAAAATTCGAATAGGGATGCAGATCGGATATCGAATATTCAGATATCCATTGACAGGCTTAAACCAGAAGTTGACTATTACAACTCACTCTCTCTCAACAAATTCAGAAATTTCTAAGGTTTTCTTTTTCTTCTTCTTCCAATCCGAATCTTCTTATTCTACTTCTTCGTGAAATAGTAGGATGAATTGCTCCCCAAGTTGATTGATGAGGTTTTGTTACGAACTTATTTGAATCAGTATCTAATGGTAGAATCAAGGTTAACCTTATGATTGAAGTGCAGGATAAGAAGAAATAGTAAACTGTTTAAGGACGTAGAATTCTGACCTCTTTCATGGTGTTCTTGGAGGACTTCTTCAGATCGGCATCATCACACGAGCTAGAATCGCCCTTGCACCCGCTCCAGAAATGGTGGATTGCGAACCTTTATTCCATTAATACCAGTTCTCTATAGTTTTACATGTGTATAAACCTAGCATCTGGCTCTTTTTCTTTCTTGAACATGTGAAATGGATTATAGTATTGTATTCGGTTTTCTCAGTATTCACCAAAGACCAGAAGCATTTGATTTCTTAAGAAAACACATTTGATTACATTGAAGGATTTGTTATAACTGGAGATCATGTAACTGTGGTGAAGATGCTTTTTGGAATTGATGTTATTATAAATAATGACCTTGTGAATATGTATGGGAAGTGTGGTGTTACCAACATAGCTCATCAGGTGTTAATATTCGTTCCAAGGATATTCCCCGGAGTCGATAAACCAAGGATGAGAAGAAGAAACCATACCTGTTAAGTTGATTTGTGGCTCAAGAGTGCCTGAAGAATTCGTTCCAAGCGAAGGAGCGCCAACAGTGGAGGTGCCTGCAGCAGAACGTTATTGGGCCAACAACGATAATAGGGATTAGTACTGTTCTGGAGTAAACGGAGTTGCTGGAAGCACTGCCTGAGGGTTCTGTGGGTTGTTAACAGCAGCAACAACCGGGCCAGAGTGTTTCTGGGTTCGTGATCGAGGCCCGTGTCGTTGGGATACCCTTGTAGTTGGTAACAGGTGGCGATGATGTGGCCGTGAATTCGACAGTGATCGCAGTAGGGTCGAGGACGTTTGGCCCGTGGTTTATCAAACCGAGATGGATTGTTAGAGTTGCCGACAGCAAGGGCAGCAGCCTCGACATTAGTTGGAGAGGAAATGATGTGTTGTTGAATCTCCTCATGTTTTACAAGAAAATTAATCCGGAGAATTGATGGGAATGGATCCATCAATAGTATTTGGCTCCGAATCGCCGAGAATCTGTCATGAAGGCCTTGGAGAAACTCCATGGCTCGTTCTTGATTTGATTTGTCCATGAGAGACTTTTCATGTCCACAAATGCATGGTTCAATAGCCAAAAGAGAATGGAGTTCATCTTGGAGTGACTTGAGATGTGTGAAGTAAGAGGACACGTCTGAACCATCTTGTTTGAGAGATGATATTGCTTTCTTGAGTTGATAGATCTTAGGAGCGTTTGTTTGAAAAAAACGGTCATGAAGATTGTGCCAAATGTCGGTCGCACTTTCATCATATAGAATGGATGAACGAATGTCCGTAGCGACCGAGTTCATGATCCAACTAGCAACAAGGTCGTTTCATGTTTCCCTTGAATGAAGCTCAGTTGGAGATGTGGGTTTCAGAATTGAACCATCCACAAAACCGAGTTTGTTCTTAGCTCGAAGTGCCATTTTCATGGCACGAGCTCATGACGAATAGTTGTCTCTAGAGAGAGGTGGAGTGATAAGGACAGTTGTAGGAGAATCCGAATGAAGGACCTCAAAACCTTGATTGGTTTCAGTGGATTGATTGAGAATCGTTTCAGAAGTTGAATCACCAGGTGCAGTCATATTTTTTTTCAAAAAAATATGTTTTCTCTAATACCATGTGAAGAGGGAGATCCCTCTTTAGTTTCAAGTGAAATCGAATGGGAGAGAGAGATAGAGATATAGACGAGAGTCAGAGAGAGAGGTTAATATTCACTTGATTGATTTGTAAATGGTTGTTACAAATATTTATAGGAATCACAAAAGGATAATCTTTTACAAATTTGAATTACAAAATCTTAACTAAATCCTAAATTAAGTCAACCGGGTCTCAGTTACCCGAGTGGGACCGAACATGGAGGATCCGTTGATCCTATGGAGGATCCGTGAATCCTAATATTATTTGCATAATTGAGAGTTGAACTGGGTGAGTTCATTGCCTTCATAGGCGCTGGTTACATTCTACTCGAGTATGTAATTAGTAGTGTTGTTGTGGCTCGCTCGTGGACTTCCTACTTCGCAACTCTTTTGAATCACAAGCCCAATGATTTTCGTATTATAGCCCAAAACCTCTCCCCCGACTACAACCACCTTGATCCGTTAGCGGTCGGTGTTATAGAAATCATCAGTGTTCATGCAATTCTTAGTACCAAAGGCTACACACGTTTCAACTACATTGCCTAAATCTTTCATGTTGCTATAATTCTTTTCATAATTATTGCTGGTCTTGTAAAGGCTGATGTTAAAAACTACTTTGATTTCGCCCCATTTGGTGTTCGCGGTGTTTCAAGGCTTCCGCAATGTTGTTCTTTGCATATGTTGGGTTTGATGCATTTTCAACAATGGCAGAAGAGACAAAGAATCCTACTGGAGATATCCCAATTGGGATCGTTGGTTCAATGACTGTCACAACAATTGCTTATTGTGTACTAGCCAATATTCTTTGCCTAATCAACCATACTATACTATTGACATTAATGCGCCATTCTCAGTGGCATTTCAATCGGCTGGGATGAATTGGGCTAAGCACGTAGTTGCGGCCGGAGAATTGAAAGGTATGACCACTGTTATACTTGTTAACGCTGTAGGCCAGGCTCGGTATCTGACCCACATCGCCCGTGCACATATGGTACCACCATGGTTCCCTAATGTGAATGAGAGAACCAGTAAGCCAGTGAATGCTACCATGGTTATGCTTTTTGCTACGGTTGTTATTGCCTTCTTTACCAAACTTGATATCTTAGCCAACCGGTACGCCAGTCAATGCCACCATAAGTCGCGGCTTGGGGCATCCAAATATTCTCTGGAAATAAACATTTGGTCAATTATAGTTGATCTAGCGGTAATGTTGTTTTGAGTCCAACAATCGACTTGTTAATTTTTTACCCCATAATTTTCATCTCCCACCTCCGAGCACCACCACCATTCCCTCTACTCTCTCTCTCTCTCTCTCTGTAGGACGCACACACAATTCTAGTGAAGAGAACCTTTCATCGAAACCCCCTTCATATGAGACGAAGGGAGGGGGCCCGAGGAGTATTTCCAGCGAAATCAAGTGCAAGATTCAAGAACATATTTTATCATAAGATGTGGTGTATCTCTGAGTGCAAAGAAAGTTTATATTCATATAAGTGTAAGCTAAGTGTAAGAATTAGTTATAAATACTTATAACAAATTTGAACAAAATTCCTAACCACGAGCCTCTCTCTATAACGATTCTCGCTCTCTTTTCTGTAAAGAGCTAATGAAGTCCAAGTGTAATTCACTGATTTTAACCCTAATAAATGAAATCTTTCTTATATCCATAACTTTTACCAATGTATAAGAGCCCCTAGGCTTTGAACTATTGAACAATCAAAGAAACACAAAACCTCTTGTAATCGGAGTCGGTTTTTGTTCAGTCTGACTTGTCAAACTCATAAGCGTAGCACAACATTGTGTTTGTCCCGTCGAGCTCTTAAACTTAAAGCTAAGAATCTCACAAATCCGATTCCAGATGGTTTTATGTTTGGACAAAATTAAGTTACTTTAGGGACCAAAACGGAAAACAGGATTAATTTGGGAAAAGCGAGAAGATATAGATCGGACGACTCGTGTTTCACCTACCTCAAATAGGAAGATCCAACCGCTGTCCTAGGCACACATCGAGATCTTATTGGGATGCCTACCAAGAGCGTCCGATCTACGAGATCCAATAACTCGTATTCTACCAGATATGACGTCCCAGATCACATCCGACCAAGATTAAGTGAAGAGAAAATTTTCCAACATATATGTCCCTCACAATAACCAACAGACGTGCTCTTAAATAAGGTATATATTGAATCCTACAAATAGAACCCAAATCAACTCCAAAATTCATAATGTTTTATCAAGTGCATTTAAGATTAAGACTCCGACAGAATTTCAACTTTGTGAAGAAAGTCAGGAGAATTTAAGTTTGTCTAAAGGAGGTTATGGTGCCTGCAAAGCCACTCCGATGCTCAAGTTAGTGCAGTGTGTAAGTTAATAAAACAATCCGTTTGTGGAAAATGTTAGGAAAAATAACCTAATTAGCTTGTTCAGGAATATGGAGGTAAACGATGTGAAAGTAAAAGCAGAGACACCAAGATAATTTAACGTGACAAAAAACCCCTCCAAGATAGAAGGTAAAAAACTACGGGACCTAGTCAAGAAATCTTCCACTATAATGATAATAATGGCTTACACAATTCTTCCCCAGAGCAATAGGGAATTAAACAATTCTTCAAGATGTGTCGAAACACTCTTGGATAACAACTCTTCACCAAAACTATGGTGGATAAACTAAACAAAGTAGCAAAAAAATTGAAATCTCTTCTTAGGATTTGAACAAATCCTAGATTACTAAAGGTTGAAGAAGATAACCACAAACTAAATTGCTTCACAAGATTAATAATCTTCTTTTCTTCAAACCAATATTCTTCTCTTTCGATCTCTCTTGAAAGAACCACTTTAGAAATATCTCTTTCTCTGACTTCTCTTTGTTCTGAAAGTGTGAATAATCTCTTCCCTTTCATTCACTTTTATAATGATAAATATGGAGGTTTGCCAATAGAAATAGGAATTTCTTTTTAGGCTAGACAAAATAGAAGTTTCCCTTTTTTCCCCAAAGAAGGAATAAACGAAATCCTATTTCACTTAGGAGTCCTTTTATTATAAGGAGGGACCCCAACCAAACTCCCCCTCCCGACTCATGAAGATGGACCTACCACACCCAAAACCTGCAACACTGCTACATAGCTCATGCTTGCCTTTGGATAATGGTTTTGTCATCATATCTGAACCATTGTCGCCAGTATAGATTTTCTTGATCTTCAACACCTTTTCTTCAAGATCATTTTGGATCCACTGGTATCTAACATTTATATGCTTAGACTTGGAATGGAAACTAGAATTCTTACTGAGGTGGATGGCACTCTGACTATCACAATGAATAACATAATTATCCTGTTCCATACCAAGTTCTTCTAATAGTCTCTTCATCCATAACATCTCCTTGCAACATTCTGTGATGGCAATATATTCTGCCTCTGTAGTAGATAAAGCTACACACTTCTGTTGTTTAGATTGCCATGACAATGGTCCCCCTGAAAATGTAAATAGGTAGCCTGATGTGGACCTTTTGGAGTCGACATCTTCTGCCATGTCTGCATCTGTGTAACCGATTAATACTGGCTTATCATTACCAAAACATATACAAGGTTTAGACGTACCTCTAAGATACTTCAGAATCCACTTCACTGCTAACCAGTGCACTTTGCCTGGATTGGCAGGAAATCGGCTTACTACTCCAACTGCAAATGCAATGCCCGGTCTCGTACACACCATTGCATACATCAAACTTCCTACAGGCATAAGGAATTTTCTCCATTTCTTCTTTCTCACTTCTAGTTGATGGACACTGATCACGAATTAACTCGAAGTGACTGGTTAATGGACAACTGACTAGTTTTGTCTTGTCCATATTGAACCTTTCTAGAACCTTCTCAATGTATCTTTCTTGTGATAGCCAAAGTTTTCCAGCTTTTCTATCACGAGAGATATGCATGCCAAGAATTTGTTTTGCTGGATTCAAGTCTTTCATATCGAAATACTTGTTTAGTTCCTTCTTTAACCTGCTAATTTTATTAGCATCCTGACCAACAATCAACATATCATCAACATAAAGCAAAAGTATAATCAAATCTCCATCGGGAAATTTATGAACGAAAACACAATGATCTAAAGCCGTCTGTCTTGGTGCTTGGTGCTTGTTTTAGCCCATATAAACTCTTCTCTAACTTACAAACCAAGTGTTCGTTACCTTTAACTTCAAACTCTGTTGGTTGTTTCATATACACATCTTCCTCCAACTCACCATGAAGGAAAACGGTCTTGACATCTAGTTGTTCAATTTTTAGGTTCATACTTGCAGCCAATCCCAATACTAACCATATAGAGGACATCTTCACCACCGAGGAGAAAATTTCATCAAAATCAATACCCTTCTTCTGCCCAAATCCTTTCACCCCTAGGCGTGCCTTGTATCGTAGTTGTGAATTTCTTTCTTCGGTCTTGATTCGGAACACCCACTTATTTTTAAGAATTTTCTTGTTCTTAGGTTTTTCAACCAACTTAAAACTATTGTTCTTATGCAGGGATTCAATATCATCTTGCATAGCTTTCAAACACTCCTTCTTGTGTACATGATCTAGCGCTTCTTCATAACATTGCGGTTCTCCACTATCTGTAACCATCACATACTCGTGTGGAGGATACTTGGTAGATGGTGATCTCTCTCTAGTCGATCTTCTCAATTCAACTGGTGGTCCATGTTGAACTTCCATTCCCTACTCAACATCATCACTCCTAGGAACATCTTCATGAGCTTCATGTTCATGATTTTGTTCTTCACCTGCATTATCATGCATAACCTTAGAAGAGATATATGGATCGAGATCAATGAGATCATTACTATGATTCTCATATTTCCCAACTTTTTCGAAGTCCTCAGTAGTTTGATATTCAAGAAAGACCATATCTCTACTTCTAATAATCTTCTTATGGATCCCAAAACCTTTACGCGAATTTCTCATCTGCATACCCTAAAAAGATGCATTGCTTGGATTTATCATCAAGCTTTGTTCTTTGATCTTTAGGTATATGCATAAAAGCGCTGCAATTAAACACCCTTAGGCATCCATAACTGACTTCTTTTGCAGCCCACACTCTCTCAGCTACATCTCCATCTAATGGTGCTGAAGGTGATAAATTGATCAGATAACATGCAGTACGCATTGCCTCACCCCAGAAGCTTTTAGGCAGCTTCGCTTCCGAGAGCATACATTTGATCCTCTCCACAATAGCGCGATTTATGCGTTATGCTACACCATTTTGTTGTGGAGTTTTGGGAACTGTCTGTTCATGTCGAATACCATGGGCTTTGCAATACTCTTCGAACGACCCGATCTATTCTCCTCCATTGTAAGTGCAAATGCACTTTAATGATTTTCCTATCTCTCGTTCTACCATGTTTGGAAATTCTTGAAAACTGTAAGTACCTGATTTTTGGTCTTTATGGCATATGCCCAAACTTTCCTAGAAGTATCATCAATAAAAGTAAGAAAATACAAAGCACCACCAAGTGTTTTGACTTTTAAAGGTCCACAAACGTTAGAATGAACGAGCTCCAAAACACTGGATTTTCTTTTAGATGCGTTCCTTTGAAAGGAAACTCTATATTGCTTTTCTACTAAACAATGAGAGAAAGTGTTTAAATTTAGAGTTAATTCCTACTTGGCCTCCTACTTTGTGACCAACTTCCTTTATGGCCCCCTATTTTTCATAAATTCAAATATGACCCCCTTTTTTGGTGTAAATGTCATAAGTACCCTTCCTATATATGTATTTTCAAAATAAAATTATTTCACAAAAAGAAATTCCACCTCACTTACACCTCACATCTCTCTCCACCTCACATGTCTCCCCACCTCACATGTCTCTCCACCTCACCTCTCAATCTCTCTCCAATTCACCTTTATTTTCTCTGACAAAGTCGCCGGCCGGAAAATTTTTGAACCGGCGACCTAAATATTAAAAAAACCTCTCATCTCTCTCTCTCTAACCACTCATGCAAAGGTCGCCGGCCGAAAAAATTTCCGGCCGGCGACCTAAACATTAAAAAAAAAGCTCTCATCTCTCTCTCTAACCACTCAAGCAAAGGTTGCCGGCCGGAAAATTTTCCGGCCAGATCGGTCTGTTCACGACTCCGGCAATTGTCCCCTTCTAAATGGTAGTGCCCAAGGCCATGCTTGACACCCCACTTGAATTCACCAACATATCTGCTCCCATTCTCAGAAGTATGAACTCCACATCCATGGCTTTGACCACTAGACCATTCTCCTGCATAAACATCACCAGTATAGAACTTGTAAACCCCAAATCCATGTCGTAATCGCTATCTATACTGCCCGCGATGTCGACTTCCACTTGCCCAAGTTTCAACTCCATACCCATCATATTTCGCATCAACCCAATCTCCTTCATATCTACCACTCAGGTAATAGTGATGAACCCCACTTTCTGAGCATTTCTCTTTATGAAATTCACCCTCACATATATTACCATTGCTATAAACTTGAACCCCAGATCAGAATTGACCCTATTTTCCAATTTGGGTTTCGACCCAATTGACCAAAAACCAGGAGGAGGGGGTGATCTAGAAGATGGACGAGAAGAATGTGATTTCTTTGATGAAATTGAAAGTGGCGCAAAGGGTTGATGTTGATTATGGTGGTGGTGGTGATGATGGTGAAGGGAATGTAGGGGACGATATTTGGGAGAAAATATCTAGATAAGCTTTATAATAAATTTAGACATATAGTAATATATTTAAATTTGGAGATGTACGGGCTAGACAGAGCTCCTTCAACTCTTACAACTTACAACTTACTTTGTAAGTTCTTCAATTCAATCTCTAATTTGCTTCTCTTGTGCTTCCTATGCTTCATGTGTTCATACCCACATCTTATCTCTATTTATACTAAACATAGAGCATACTAGTAAAGACTAGAGAATTCCACATTGGGACTTACAAAGAGTTGATATAATTTTTGGACTAATCTTTTTAGTCAAACTTCTCTAGATTATTCTTCTCTAGATATTTCTACTTTAGAGAAGACTCCATCAAAATATTTCTCCCAATACAAAGATTTACATAGGAAATTACAAATTACTAATTTCCAACACCCCTTCTTAATTTGTAATTTTTATCGAGTCCTTGAATTTTTGAAAATTCTTGTAGCACCATTTCCTGCATTAATCTTCTTTGGATGATGGTTTTCTCCTTCTGATTTCAATTCAAACCAAAAATATTAACTCAATTTTGTTTGCATTTGCTCGCTATAGCTGGAAGCATATTTTTAAATGAGCAATGAGACTTTTGTAATATCTTACTTGGGACATCCTTGAAGGAAATGAGAATCACTATTTTTTCTCCATAATCTTCATAAAAAGAATCAATATCCCACTTTTCGTTTCCCAACTGGTGTGCTCAAACGACAACTTTGGTCTTATTTTCATGCATATGCTTTACTTTTTTTTTTTTGTTGATACGAGCTTGATCAATTTTAGATTCAGAGGCTCTTCACAACCTATTGAACTTGATCACTTGGATTCAGAGGTTCTGAATTTAATTGTTTTAACGCAACCCTGCTTTTTGTTGATATTTTTTGTTAATTTTTTTGTCTCTCTTTCTTAAGAGATTCTTTCATTCACACCACCAGGTGGACAAACCCTTTCTTTGGGTAGTCACTTTTTTTCTTGCTCTCTCTTTGTTTCTTTTTTCTTCTTTGTGGGAATACCGTACATTAAGTTTTTTTTTGTTTGCCAGTAGTAGGGAATTCATCGCCTTTTTTCCGTTGAATTTTTCTTCTTCTTTCTTCCTTTCTAATATGGAGATACACCAACACCCATTTTTCAATTTTCAATTAACCTTGGATGAACATTTGTGTAGGACTCAAAATTGAACCTGGCTCTGATACCACTTGTAGGGGACGATATTTGGGAGAAAATATCTAGATAAGCTTTATAATAAATTTAGACATATAGTAATATATTTAACTATATTAAAATTTGGAGATGTACGGGCTAGAAGCCCGTACAGAGCTCCTTCAACTCTTACAACTTACTTTGTAAGTTCTTCAATTCAATATCTAATTTGCTTCTCTTGTGCTTCCTATGCTTCATGTGTTCATACCCACATCTTATCTCTATTTATACTAAAGATAGAGCATACTAGTAAAGACTAGAGAATTCCACATTGGGACTTACAAAGAGTTAATATAATTTTTGGACTAATCTTTTTAGTCAAACTTCTCTAGATTATTCTTCTCTAGATATTTCTACTTTAGAGAAGACTCCATCAAAATATTTCTCCCAATACAAAGAGTTACATAGGAAATTACAAATTACTAATTTCCAACAGGGAAGATAAAGTGGACGAGTGAGAAAGAGTTGCAGACGAGTGGTGGTGATGGGTGAGTGAGAAAGAGTTTTGTTATTGATTTTGGAATTGTTGGGTGGTTTAAGAGGTTCTTTGGTGGTTTATTGGAGGAATTTTGGAGGCTGTTTTGTAAAGGGGTGCTTCTAAAAGCACCGGGCCAAAAAGCTGTTAGCATCCAAAAATTTTGTTGACTCGGGTCAATGACCATTGACCCGAAGTCTCTATAAGCACCGATTTTTAATGTGGGTGACGTTCACCTTCATTTGCTTCTTCCATCTTCTTCTTTCAAAACAAAAGGAATCCCAATCAAAATTCATACATGTCAATAATTGAAACAAATTTCAAAATTAATTTTTACAGATGATCAGTGAGGTATAACTAAGATTAATTAAGAAAGAGCATTAGTCTGTACCAAAGAGTTGTCCTTGCAAGTTTTCTTGCATGGTATCATTGTTGCAGACAAAGATATAACCACCCACACTTTCATTTTTAGAAGTGATTCTGATGGTGGAAGAGTTTCAAATCTCTAATCAACAACAATATTATTGTTATTATTACTACTAATGGTGGAAGTTGGTTTTTTTTCCAACTGATGAAACCTTTCCTTCATGATGATGAACTACAACTTCATTCTTTTTTTTTTTATTGTTGTTGTCGGTGATGGTGGTATTGATCATGTTGATGTTGTTGTTTTCAAGATTGGAATAAAATCTTCCTTTGCTAAAACCACCTCCTCCATTAATGTTAACATTATTAGTGAGATTCTTCTGATTGGCAGTGTTGTTACCAATCTCCAAAAGTGGTTCCAATCTTCCACCCATCATTGAATCCATTAAGATAATCAGGCCCGCCACCAGTATGTTTGCCGTTGATGTTGTTGTTGTTCCAGCTGGTTAGGTCACGGATTACCTGATCCGTGACCAGGAAGACTCGGACGGACTGGTCCAATCCGTCCGAGTCGTTCCAGCAACCATTATGCTAATTTAGGGCAATCTCATAGTGCATCAAACACTCAGATAGCTTTAAATTTGTTCGAAATTATATAATACAAAATTCTAAACATGTTACAACACACTATTAGCATCCCAATCAATCAAACAACAAATTTATTCAAAAGAATTATAAAAGTTAGGGTTTTTGAGCCAACCTTGAATGAGAAATTGTAACTTGATTTCAACTTCGTCTCCACCAAATGATGCTTGATTCTAACACTTAGAGAGTGAAAAGACTTATTCCTAGCAAAATTTGAGATAGATTCGTGAGATTAGGTGCGATTTGGTGAATAAAGTTCGGTTTGCTTAGAGAAAAAAAGTTTGAAATTGGGATTTCTGGTTGGTTTTGTGAAAGATGGATGGAGGGGTTAAGGTTAACTGAGGAGGGACTGGTGCCTACATAGTTGGTTGGTGCTAATAGAGAAAGGAGCGGTTAGGCGTGGTGCTAACAGAGATGGATGCTAACAGCCTTTTGGCCTGGTGCCTTTAGAAGCACCCTTTGTAAAGATCTTAAGGCCTTGAAGGTGGGGTTTGATTATCTATGGCGGTGTAGTAAGAAACCAGGAGATCAGGTGGAGTTAGGATGTGGTTTTGGTGGGAATTTAAGGGTAATTTTAGTTATTTAAAGGCTGGTTTTTGTTGGAATTGAAAGGCGGTTTTGGTGTGAATTAAAGAGGTTGTTTTGGCTGGTGGGTTGTTGTTGTATCTTCCGAGTTTGTATTTCTTTCTCTTTTATCTGATTTGTGTTTTCCTTCTATAGCTTTGGGTTTTTGCAGATAAAGAGAGAGAAAGGAGGGGAGAAATCAAGCGAAAACTTGATTTAGGAGATGAGAGAGGGATGAGAGGTTTTTCTTTTATATGTTTAAGTTGCCGTCCGGAAATGACCTTTACCGGAGTGGTTAGAGAGAGAGAGAGAGAGGTGAGAGGTTTTTTTTAATGTTTAGGTCGCCGGTCGGAAAATTATGAGAGAGGGATGAGAGGTTTTTCTTTTATATGTTTAAGTTGCCGCCCGGAAATGACCTTTGCCGGAGTGGTTAGAGAGAGATAGAGAGAGGTGAGAGGTTTTTTTTAATCTTTAGGTCGCCGGTCGGAAAATTTTCTAGCCGGCGACCTTGTCGGAGAAGATAAAGGTGAGTTGGAGAGAGAAAGGAGTGAGTTGGAGAGAGAGAGAGAGAGAGAGAGAGAGAGAGAAAGAGGTGAGGTGGAGAGAGATGTGAGGTGTAAGTGAGGTGGAATTCTTTTTTTGAAAAAAATTTTATTTTGAAAAATCATGTACAGGAAGCGTACCTATGACATTTACACCAAAAAAGGGGGCCATATTTGAATTTATGAAAAATATGGGGCCATAAAGGAAGTTGGTCACAAAGTAGGGAGCCAAATAGGAATTAAATCTTAAATTTACACCGTTTATGTTCGGTAAGTCTTGTCGTTTAGAAAGGATTTGAAGTCCCTTCTCGCTCATGTGCCCGAGTCTTCTATGCCAAAGATCAGTGGAAGAATCTTTTTCAACTGCATTCAATTCTCCTTTACACAGTTTTGCTTGAGTCCTATATAAAGTACAACACTTCTTCCCTCTTGCTGTCACCATTGACCCTTTTGTGAGCTTCCACTTTCCATCACCAAAGTGACTGTGATACTCTTCATCATCTAATACTCCGGTAGAGATTAGGTTATATCGAAGATCTGGTATATGCCTCACATTCTTAAGAATCAATGTACTCCCTGTGCTCGTCTCAATTTTCACTTCTCCAATTCCTATAATTTTTTAGAAACCTAAGTTTCCCATCCTGAGCATGCCAAGGTCACCAGTTCTGTAAGATTTAAAGAAATCCTTACATGGAGTAGTATGATACAAAACACCTGAGTCAACCAACCATGTTGTTTCTAGTTCTAACTCAGTCATACTTAAGCAAGTGTCTTCACAACCTGAGAGTAAGATAATGGCATCACCTGATGCAACATTATCTTAGTTTTTGTCATCCTTTTTATTTTCCTTCTTTGGTTTCTTGCATTCACTCTTGTAATGACCCATTTTTTCACAACCAAAACATTTAATTTCTTTCTTTGGTTTTGATCTTCCCCTTGACTTATCACGGTTATGAGGTTTTCTACTTTTACCTCTCCCCCGCCTTTCTGTAACAAGTGCTTCTGAATGGGACTCGTCTGACGATGATTCCCTTCCTGTTTCTCCATTCAACAAACTACCTGTTACGTGATTCATACGCATTATGTCATCAGGAGCAGAATTGCTAAGAGACACCACCAATGTCTCCCAACTCTCTGGTAAAGAATTTAGAAGAAGTAAGGCCTACAACTCATCATCCAAAACTATCTTCATTGCAGAAAGCTGATTACTAGACTTTTCATCTCATTCAAGTGTTGAGCAATTAGGTTCTTTCTTTATATTGTAATTTTCCTAGCTTTCCGAACAAGTAAGCCTTTTTGGCAGCTGTCTTCTGATAATATAATTCTTCTAATTTCCTCCATAGACTAAAAGCAGAAGTCTCCGTCGATACATGATGAAAAACACTAGGTTCTACCCATTGTCGAATAAATCCAACAACCTTTCGATCTAATACCTTCCAGTCTTCTTCATCCATCTTCATCGGTTTTGTACCGTGATTTTCAATGGGTGCAGCTAGGTCTTTGCAGTATAACAAATCTTTTATTTTTGCTTTCCACATCAAATAGTTTTCTCCATCTAAACTAATCATGCAATTAGTATTCACTTCCATATTTCTGAACAATAAATCTAACCTGAGCTCTGGTAGCACTTGTTAGGAAAAATAACCTAATTAACTTGTTCAGGAATATGGAGATAAACGATGTGAAAGTAAAACCAGAGACACCAAGATAATTTAACTTGGCAAAAACCCCTCCACGATAGAAGGTAAAAAACCACGGGACCTAGTCCAGAAATCTTCCACTATAATGATAATAATGGGTTACACAATATTTCCCTAAAGCAATAGGGATTAACAAATGCTTCAAGATGTGTAGAAACACTCTTGGATAACAACTCTTCACAAAAACTATGGTGGATAAACTAAACAAAGAAACAAAGAAATAAAAATCTCTCACTTCTTAGGATTTGAACAAATCCTAGATTACTAAAGGCTGAAGAAGATAACCACAAACTAAATTGCTTCACAAGATTAATAATCTCCTTTTCTTCAAACCAATATTCATCTCTTTCGATCTCTCTTGTAAGAACCACTTCAGAAATCTCTCTTTCTCTGACTTCTCTTTGTTCTGAAAGTTGTGAATAATCTCTTCCCTTTCATTCCCTTTTATAATGACAAATAGGGAGCTTTACCAATAGAAATAGGAAGTCCTTATTAGGCTTGAAAAATAGAAGTTTAAATTTTTTTTCCCAAATAAGGAATAAGGGAAATCCTATTTCAATTAGGAGTCCTTTTATGGAAAACTCGTACGATATTATAGATTTGGTGAGATGATTGTACATCATGGGCTAAGATATTATCGTGGTAATACACTGGCTTGATGGTAATCATGTGGAACGACCGTTGGAGCATAATCACTGAACATGATCGTATCTTTTGAGAATAAAAATTTATATTTGGAAAGCAAATTTTTTTTTCCATCTCGGGCCTTTAACGTAACCGCCACTCTGACGGAAGTGTAGGACTCAACGTGTAGAGCCTACTATTTGCCCCTCTAGTCATAACATGACTCAAGTGGCAGAGTTGCCTTGCATTCACCTCCTCAATTGCCTCTTGGTCGGAGCAAGGTTCTATGTGAAGGATATATGTCGTTGGAGTCTGAAGGTATATTCTTTCGAAGGAATGTCCTTCGACCAAGATGGCAATGCGTACGATTTGGCTCATAGGATAATGATGACTTTATTGGAAGATCAATCAATCCGGTTCAATTAGGAGTTGTAAAGCTTAGCTAGAAGCCGCTAACGATTGTCGGATCACTTCGGTTATCCGCGGCTAACATAGACCGGATCCTACAAGGGGTTACACATAAGAATTGGTAACTTGAAAAGTGAGAATAGACTAAATGGGAACTAGTATATAGATGGATATGATCCAGTCTAAGATATAGAAAGAATCGGGCTCGAAAGAGAAGTCCGAAAAGGCAATAACCTACTTTAAGGGGGTAACAAGGGATTCCTTTAAGGGGAGATCCCTGGCCGGCCTCATTAAGGGGGTGGGTCGGGCAGAGTAAGCCCATTAAGGGCTACTCTGGCCGGCCACACTATGGGGAAACCCTAATTAGGGTTTTCCCCATATTAAGAGTCCCAGTTAGTTTAACACTAACTTGTACTTATCTTTTCTGAGATTCCTAATTTGAGTGGGACTCTACTAAGGTAATACCTATATAAAGCCCCATTAGGAGTTCAGAAGAGGTATGAAATTTTCTCTGAAGAAAATCATTCTCTTCACACAACTATTGGTGAGAGAGGATTTTAGAGAAAAAGTTCACATTCTATCTATCAAGTCTAGAAGAAGCACTTCTTCATCTCAACCTTCAAGAAGGTCCTAACTGACTGAAAGAAGGGAGTCCGAGTTATACAATTCGGTGTCTCAAGTAGAGGAGCCCCACTTGAAGCTCTTTATCTTCCGAATACTGGTCGAAATTTAGTTCGTGGGAAAGCAATTAGAGGTATTCTTCTTCCTTCTAGTTCATAGTTAGTTCATGTATAGATACTGGATAATTTAGTGTTAAACATTGGATGTTTGAGATTCCGTTACCAACACTAGTTAGATATGTATTAGATACATGTAAAACCGTACAGTGGCATCACGAGCCGTTTGCATGAAATCCGGCAAAGCCGGGATCGATCCAAGGATGGGATGGTAGTTTGGATATCGAAGGGTTTTATCTACCGGTTTAGATATTAAATGTTAACTTAAACTAAAAAGTGAAGGAACAAAGATAAACGGGGGTTTTTGAATGAATAAGCAATAAGAGAAATAACTAAACTTAAACTATTAACTAAATCTTGGTGGGAGGCTAGGGTTTTATTCTAAATATGAGAGGGGTCAAGGATTTGGGAATTCATATTGAAATGATCATGTGTATGTTTACTTTGGTCCGAGTTCAAATTCGAGCTATTCTCGACTCTAAGGTAAGCAACCTAAATATTAGCGTATATCTCGTGATGATACCTAGTTAAAGGATGACATGTTCAAGTAACATCGAGTCTTCATCGAGAATAATGCCTAACGAATAACTATGATGGATGCATGACATACAACATGAAATGGGTTTAGACATTTAATCGAAAATGAGATGTGCATCAAATTCAAAAATCATACCAAAATAAACAGACACAATGGCATATCAAGACTTCCCCTATACAAGAGACTTAGCTACTCATGGATTCATTCTTACATAAGCATTCAATCGTAAGTGAGATCGAGTCTAAAATCATGGTCATGGCATAGTACTTGACTTAATTCACTTGTATCTACTAGTAAGAATAAGAAAACATGTAGTAATTAAGAACTAGAGAGATTATTAAACAATATTCAATCACTTATAAGAGTATTCAATCATAGATATATCACAAATATGCATGAAAGCATGAATTCCTCTTATTTGGTACGTTATCTCCCTAGAAATTAACAATTATGGTAGCTAAGATGACCCTAGAATTTGTTGTTTCTCTCGTATTATGAAAAATCAAGGTTTTGTCTTCCTGTTTTAATAAAAACAAGGATATACCTTCCTGTGTCTTTCTGAAATAAATTCAGAGATAACTTTTATGTCTAAAACTTAAAAAAAGGTAAAACCAGTATAATTAAACAAAGATTAATTAAAAAAGGTTAGAGGAAGAAAAGCCGAATTGAGTTGTCTCTTTCCTTAAGACAGTGAACACCCTGGTATTAGTACTAAAACCAGTAAGATGTTTGTCTCCCAGGATACAATGGCTGTACCTTTCAGTATGACGACGAGAGTACTTCGTTTCTCTGAACGCGTGCGAACTTAGAACAAGCACTAAGAACGACAGATGAATTGACTTCTTAAACTCTAAATGCTCTTAACTTTAAATACTAAATTTTTTTTGTATTTTGTTTGCTGGATTCTGTTTGGTATTTATAGAAGTATTGGTGACACTTCAGACAGGTGCCTATAGACGAATGGATGCTTCCCAACAGTCATATTTGTCTGTTGGTTTTCGAGTGCCATCTTGACCGTCAGATCTCAACGGATCTATGAAGATCTCGCGCCTTGAACGCCCACCGTTAGATCATCGATGGATCTATCTTAAGGGCGCCAATCATCCTGACCGTTGGATCAAATCTACGACCGTAAAATCAAAGGATCCAATCGCTCCTCGCGACGATGTGAAGTGCAAAGTGCGTGCGGGCGCCTCGAAAGCGCCCAATGCGCCCTAAACGACCATTCACCCACGCCGCGCGTGCGCGTGGGTGGTTTGCGTGGTGCAAACCACGTGAGTCACCTTTCTATTTTAAAGAACATACCATAAATATATGGAAGATTCTATATAAGGAAATAAAACATTTCCTCCTTCATAAATGTGGTACTAACTCAAAATCCCGGTTTTGAGTTAATGGTACCCATACCAAACGAATTTTCTAATAACTCACTCATACGGAATCGGATTTGGACAAAATTTGAGTCTAAATTCAAGAGCTCGACGAGACGGATCTAACGGGACGTCTTTATTAAGATTACGATGAATATAGGTACATAAAATTAAGCAAAAACCGGTCCAGCTGCTTTTGAGCTAGGTACCGATTCCAACAGAATTAATCAAGATAACTTAAAATAACCCTAGAATGCTCAAGGAAGGATAGAAAAGCAAGAAAAACACAAATGGCCCGAGCAAAAGTGAGAGAAACTCAATTTGGCCCGGCCAAAACACTTCTGGCACGGGCAAGCACGTTCTGTCCCGAGCTGGGATGCGTTCCTGGCCGTGCTGAGCGTGCTCCTGGCTCGTGTTTCCAACGCCCACAAGGTGTTCGACGAAATGCGCCGAGGAACTCCGTGCTATGTGTGCTCCGTCTCGTGTCAAGCTCGGCCTCTAGGCACGCTCCGTCCCGTACCAAAAATGCTCCAGGACCGTACTTCTAGTGAACAGCAGGTGTTCGACGAAATGCGTCATGGAACTCCGTGCGATGCACGCTCCGTCCTGTGCACCGTCCCGTGCTCCGTTCCGTGCAAAGCTTGGCCTATGTTTGGCCAATGCTCATGAAGCTTCTGGCCCAAGCTTCCAATGCACACAACATGTTCGATGAAATGCTCGAGTGACTCCAAGCTGCTGCTCCTTCTTCCAAGCTCGCTGGCCCTTGCTATCCCTTGCTTGGCCGGACTAATGGAGTTCTTGGCCGGACTAAAGGCTCCTAAGGTCCGGCCAAGTCCTTCCTTCTCTCTCTCTCTTGTTCTTTTAAGCTCAAAACCCTAGTTTCTCCTCTCTTTTCCCAAACTAAAAGATTAAGTATAGAGACCAAGTTAGGGTATTTTATTTCTATTTTTACCAAAAGACCATTTTGCCTTTCCTTAGTAATTAGCTACTCATTTTGATTTCTTCAAGCTATTTTGACTTCTTCTTTGACTCCAATTAGCTTTAGCTTGACCCATAGACTCTCTAACTTGACCCAAGGTTGTAAAATGACCACTTTGCCCTTTATCTTTTAACTTGCTCATTTCTTCTCTTTTTCATCTCTAGTATTCACCAAGGTGACCATCATGCTCCTAAGACTCCATAGACCTTTTTAAACTCTCTTCTGGCCCTCTTAGGTACAAAATGACCAAAATACCTTCGTCATATTTTCTTTCTCTTTTGCCTCATTTTGCTCCTTAGGTTCTAGGGGCCTCTTCTTAGATTCTTTTAAGCGCCCTTGACTCTTCTAGGGGTCTTTTTAGCTCATTTCCTTGCATAGTTCTTTTATTGTACCTTGTCATGAATATAAACAAAACTTATTAGAATTAAAGCATAAAATGGACTAACTCGTCTAAATTAAGTGACATAAATGTGGTGATTTCACACCACATCAACATCCCCAAACTTAAATTTTGCTAGTCCTCGAGCAAATAAAACAAAACAAAAACCTAACTCACTTTCAGAGGAATCCCGATTGCATTTAGCGTATGCAACAAGCCTTTAAACCCTTAGGTTATCCCTAAAGAACGAGTATTGTCTCGTGAGGGTTTCCAGTGAATACACCCACAAAATTCAAGATTTCCAAGAGACAAAATAATTCAACTATCGATGCAATTAAGGTGATGATTAACAAGTAAGAGACTTGAGTATGTCAAACATATGAATCAAACCAATAAACACAAAAGCATGCTAAGAGTCTCCTCACTAATAGTTTCATACTTAAGTGCAAGTGTCCCATCATCATGAGCATCATCCAAGTCTAAAGTAACAAAACTTTGTTTCCTATCATAACACATTTCGCCTCGACTTTGGCCTCACGGTCATACGTTCTTAAACATGAAATCACTCAAAATCGAATCATAATGGTTCACTCTCATGTGTGAGCATGGAATAAAGGAAATTCGACACAAACAAAATTAAATGAGGATAACAAGTTATAAAACGAAATGATCTCTAAAGAATGGAAATAACCACTAACGGAATGGGGAAGCTCACTCACCCTTCTAACCACTCTACCCTCTAATAATATCTGCTAAAGGTAAACATATACACGTTATAGAATGTAAGATGATGAATCTCGAGAATGTCGACGCCTTCAATGATAAAAGAACACTCAAGCAACTTCCAACTTAGTCTATTGTCTTGAATACTTTATTTTGATAAAACTTACACAAATACTCAAAAGTTCACATGAACTTACACAAATAACACATATATAAACAAAGTTTTTTTCTTTTCTTTTCTCTTTTATCTCCTTTCACTTTTTTTTTTTTTACACACATAACCAAACACCAAAAACAAAAATACAAACTAGCATTCTCGACAAATCACTTTTCCTTTCACAATTTGCTTTCACATTCTTTATTCTTTACTTTTCATGCCTTCATTCCCGGGAGTAGTATGATGAATGGATGGCGGAGTATCTGTTTCTCTAAAATTGACACCATTATCGGGTTTCATGGACTACAAGAGTAAGGTTTATTCGCTATCCTGATGTCACTCCTAGTGGCTAAAGAAGTTGAGCTCATAAGACCGTCTAAGCTCTATTGAAAGTAGCGAAGTTGAGTAGCTATTCATTCTACTCGGAGTTAGCGCAGAAGAGTACACTCAAAAGCAATAAAAAGGCTCAGATATCTCACATGGGTTTAAGTCTCCACTAATGACTATTCTAGGTCACTCAGACTTGTTCCTTCTTCCTTAAGATGGTACTCACATGATAAGAAACACACACTAAAGGATTTAACATTCATGAAAAGACTAAGATTATGCATAAGATTTATCGAGAAAGAGCCATATGCATCAACATACTTAAGAATACCACTAGAATCATACCAAATCTACCCAAAAAATTTCAAATTTGGTTGAATTTGTTGAACCCTTTTGTCTTTTGAAATCTAATGTCATGATGTTATGAACGGTCGTATCCCCATCCCCAAACTTAAAACTAACACTGTCCTCAATGTTCTAAGCATATATTCACTAAAATATAAGAGATACAGTAAGTTAAAGAGAATAGTGGAAGGATATTACCATAGTCGAAGGAGATAAAAAGTGATACTTCCAAGACTTACGTATTCGAGTTCCAAGTTGGTGATAAGCCCATCGCCATCCCTAAACTTGGAACGAACCACGTCTCAAAAGTATACAAAGTGAAATGCTCCTAATACATCGACACATAGCATAAGAATGACGCATAAGTATGACCATATAACGACAAGACCACTCACGCGGGATCACTCGATTGCATCAAGCTAACTAGCCTTTGAGTTTCTCGTATGCACGATAGCACGAGTTTTGTCTCGTGGAGGGTTTCCAGAGATGATACCCACAAACATCAATTCCCATCTTAATCGGTTCAACGATCATAAAGCAAATGACGAAAGACCTGGGGGTCAACCAAAAGAAAGCTATATACAAGTGTTAATCGTCTCACAATAATATAAAAGTAAAGAAGTGCACGTGAGACGACAAAAGAAAATAAGCCATCCCCAAACTTAGTGGGTGCACAATCCACTAAGTAGGCATAAATACAAGGAGCGACAACTAAGAAGTCATCAAAAGGATCAACATACACGTGTAGTGTCAAGAGGTCAGTCGAAGGCAAAAAATCATCTGCAAGCTTAGTGGATAAAACATCCACTATGTCTATAGACGTCTTTGGGAAGACGTCTGAAATGTCCCAAAAGGGATCAACAATCGAGTCTGAGATTATGTGGAAGGTCAGACTAGGCTTTAAGAGTAATGCAGTAGGATCGGGGACCAAGTTAAGGTCCATGATTTCCTCAGGTAAATGATCTCACAATTGATCCAACATGTCTCTAACTAATAAGTCATCAATATCCTCAAAGGCATCTAGAGCCTCGCAGTCAGTTATAATATCAGGCCTTCCTAACATGGCATCTAAGACTGACTCCTTACAAGTGTCAAAACTCGGAAAGTTTAGAATAATGTCATTCCCATACTTGCTCATATAGCCATCATTTTGAACATCGAAGTCTAGTGTAATCCCATCATGGTGAGACGACAATGGTCCCGGTAGCGAGCAATAAGGGTCATCGATCAGTTCATGCTCAAAGGTTCTACCTGGAGCATCTTCGACATTTAAATTAAGACTAGGGTTAGGTGTATTAACCCCACCATCATTCCTAGTCTCCTTCTTGAGTTTGGGGTGAGCAAATCCCTTCCTCGTCGACGATAGACTCCGACTCAATTCTATCAACAATTTTAAGGATCCGTTCCGTGATTTCTGTTATATCTCGATTGAATCTAGTCTTGTACACCAAAAATTGTTGAAGAGTATCTTCAGAAGTCTCCTCGTAATGAGGCACGTGAGTATAACTAGATGAAGACTCTCGCGGAACACAAATCATGGGACAATACTCGGTCAAATGATTTAAGCTCGCACAAATGGCCCTAATACTACTAGTACTACTACTGATCAAATAATATTCAATTCATCATCAACTTCTCCTACTGACAATGAAATGCATTTTGGTGGTAGAACTAGTAATGAGACACTAGAAGATGCATTGATTGGGTTATCGAAATCTTCGAATTCCGATAATAGTGGTGGGTCTTACTTGGATGAGTTTAATAATTATAATGGATTATGGAATGAACAAATGACATGGGGAATGAATTCATTATCAAGTGAAAGTCATGAAGTAGTAATGAGTGATCATAATGCAGTAATTAGTAACAACAATCCATTAATGCTGGAAGATGGATTTGTGGGTGCTCTTTATCCAAATTATAGTTTCATGTCTCAAGCTTCTTCTTCTTTTTTAAACTCTTACTCCCCATTTTTCTTTTGAATCCAAATTATAGAAGTTCTTTTTGGAAGAAAACTGAAGTAAACAAACACATTTGTAATCTCTAGTTAGTGCACTTCCTTTTTTAATGGCCGCGGCTTTGAGGAATAAAGAAAATTCTCCAGGGAATAGATACTTTTCTTAAAATTAATCAAATAAGATTGACTTTTTATATTTCTTTTTATTGCTAAGGGGCTTCTAATTTTAGAAGATGCTATAGAAAAGGCTCTTCCATCTCATCAGCTCTCTCTACCACTTCATCTTCTCGACGCCTCATCATCTTCTCCGGCGAAAGTCGCCGGCCGGCCAATTTTCCGGCCGGACCTTCATACATAAAAAAAACTTTTTTTATTTATTTTCTCTCTCCTCTCTCTCTCTCTAAATTTATTTTTCTTTTCTCTCTCTCTCTAGAACAGATCTAGAGATTGAGAAGGTCTGTTCTCAAACTTGTGGGCTTCCATTTAAGCTCACTTATATATATACCTATAATTAGCGGCGCCTCACTGGCAACTAGTCTACTAAATCAACGAAGAGCCTAACAAATCCGCTTTTTGATCTGAGGTTCACCAGCACTAAATCCAAGGATTTCAAACTTAGTCGAATGACTGCCCTCTTACTCTTCCATTTTAAGATGGAGGAACTATAAGGAGTTTGTATTGGCAACTGAGGCGAAATGGCTTAGAATAATCAAGACCTCTTATTTTCTAATAGTATTGTTATTACTTTGATAAGATCCTACTTGAACAATGAGAGACATTAAAGACATTTACCACCATAACCTTTGCTATATAGCTAATTTGAATTAGGTCACCCTAGAACTAACCAGATAAACCCTAATACTGTTCAAAATGACACCAAAACACATTGCTGGTCTTTGTAACCCAGAATACAAAATATTTGATCACCAAATTAACACAAGAAAAAAAAACCCAAACCCAATACCAATATATCTTCAAACAAAAGGTAAAAAATCCTTCAGATCATATATATATATAAAGTGAACAATTTACATTGTAAACCTAATTAAACCCTAACTAAAAGAGGAAAAACTTCAAACCCAAACGAAGAAATAAACAAAACCCATACGAAATAATCCAATACAGAATCATTAAGATGATGAAATTCAATGTATCAAAGGGAAAATCACACTATTATTGCATTAAAAAAAAAAGAAAAACTGAAGATCCTTAAACCTTACCTATTCGAGTTGGGGGTATCGGAAAGAGTTT
Organism: Eschscholzia californica; assembly: GCF_041429995.1. Classification (NCBI taxonomy): domain Eukaryota; kingdom Viridiplantae; phylum Streptophyta; class Magnoliopsida; order Ranunculales; family Papaveraceae; genus Eschscholzia; species Eschscholzia californica. Next base: position 25,553,479 of record NW_028238420.1, on the reverse strand, counting down.
TGTCGAGTGATGATGAAGCAAATACTAGATTGATCTTATTGAAGATCTATAGAGATCTAGAGAGAAAGAAAGAATTGGTTCGAAATCAAGAAATAAAGCAACCCAAATACGTAAAATACTTTTTGAACCGATTTCTTCCCGATCTAGAGAGAGAGAAGAGAAGAAAAAAAATTTAGAGAGAGAGAGAGAGGAGAGAGAAATCAATTTTTTTTCTTTTTTTTTATGTTTGAAGGTCTCCGGCCGGCGACTTTCGCCGGAGAAGATGATGAGGTGTCAAGAAGATGGAGTGGCAGAGAGAAAGGATGAGATGGAGAACTTTCAAAAAAGTGTATTCTGTATTCCCCATAAAAATTTATTCCCCGGAGAATTTTCGAAAAAATCTGGATTCCCTCGAAGATTTATTCCCCGGAGAATTTTCTTTATTCCCCAAAATCGCGGCCTTTTTAATATAGTTCAAGTACAGGGCAGTCTTGATGAGTACTAGAGAGAAAGTCTAGAGAGAGAGAGAGAAAGTCTAGAGAGAGAGAGATGGGTATGGATTAGGTGTTTGTTGTTAATTAAGGAGAAATGAATGACTACTTTTGAAAAGAATGCTTAATTTGTTAAGTTTCAACAGTTAGAAATCAATATGGGTAATACCTTTGTTGGTCTCATCTCATGTTAAGAATATATTTTTTGTTTTTTTAGATAAGAGATTCAAAGCTTCAAAAAGGCTGACAAACTAACTACTCTTTTTGATTGCCTTCTGCCCTTCTTTTATATCATCTTTTTATGATCCGAAATCTCACTTAGACACTCTTAATTTATACTTTTATATGCACACACTATTTATGGACACCTTGAAGACAAGAAAAACGGAACAGTGGTTTCCGCCAAAGGTAAAAATGTTAAAAGTTGATTCAATTAAATACACTTCCCTTAAAGGTATTGGATACCTAACACTCATTTCATTATGAATGACAGGAGCAAGTGGGAGCTAGAGTATTTAACTGAAAGGAGACAAACCCATCAAGAGCAGAGGAAGCAATGGTTGCTAAGAAGGCTCATGAAGGAATCTAGTCTCCTATAGGCATTACTTTTATTAGATATTAGTAATTTTTTCTTTTTCTTTGAACATCTTATCTAGAATTAGATTTATGAGAAATAAAGTATTCAGTTTTGATATTTTATGATGTTCTAAGAAAGGTGTCCATTTCAACTTACAAACATTAACACCGAACCATTCAATTAGTTATTCTAATCTAGTCAGACAACTAGGATGAACATGAAATTCGAAAGAGTAACATAGCTCGAACTAACTAGTCTGACAAGATCTCTTATGAGAAAACAGAGGTCAATTAATCACTAAGACTTATGTAAGATATAAGATTATGATTAATGTGACTAGAATAAACTAAAATACTCGAATTTAGAAAAGTTTTAGAAACTTAACCTAAATCCAGTAATGAATCGAAATGACTGAAAATATTGATGAGATCAATAGTCTTAGTCATAACAAGTCTTCCGAAACGATAGTGTCTAAATACAAGCTGCATACTCACAAGAAACCCAAAACTGCTATAGAAAATAAAAGGATTTCCTACAAGTATGGATTTTAGAGGAATTCTAAAACAAGTCCTTCAATTAAAGTCTGAGAACGTCAGACATAGTTTTTCTTCAAAAGGAAGAAACATGGGGTGTTTTCCTTCACAAAACATCGAAACAAAATTAAATTGTTGCTCTCAATGGTGTCTTCCTTGAAAAGAGTTCTTCAAGAAGACAAGTGGGAGAAAATATTCGAACCGAGCAACAAAAGAACACAATGGGAATACGAGAAACTCACCTAACTTCTTAAGAAAATTTAAGAAGGTTCTACAATATTGTTCAGAAACCCCATTGAGTCTTAAGAAGACTCACGTAAATTATAGCAGAACCAGACTCTGAAAATTGACTACAAGTCAATAGGATCAAAACTAAGAGTTGGTATCTAAACATTCATGAAAGAAATTCAAGAGTTGATTTTCTGAAAAGAATGATTAGATTCTTGTTCGACAAGAGAGTAAGTGGGAGTGAAACAAGTTAGTTTCACGTCCTGTATGTGAGACATACTAGAATTGAAAAACAGTTAAGGAACTGACTCAATAGGACACCTGACGAGGGTAAATAAATAAAGAAATAAATAAATTGGGCTTCGAAATCTATAGAGTTATAGATTAACAGATGATAAGACTCGTTCAAAAGAAGTATTGAAAAGTCTAACTAGAAATACTCTTAGAGAGAGATTCTACCCATCTCTCATGGATCACTGATGCACCCGAAAAGGTTGCACACCTAAGCGGAGGTATCAAGTAGTAACCGGTAAAACCGGAGTCGATCCAAGGATAGGAAGGTAGTTTGGATGTCGAAGGGTCTTATCCCCCAGTTTAGATATCAGATGCTAACTTAGACTAAAAAGGAAAAGAACAAAGATAAATGCGGGGGTTTAAAGATTGATTTAAGAGGGAATAATGAAGACAAATAAAACTACTAAACAATCTAAGTAAATGAGCAAGAGAGATTCGAGAGAAGAGTCGGAGGAACAAGAGTCGGGAGGCAACAAGAGTCGGGAGACAAATAAGTGAGCGAGGTGTCGAAGTCCAGGAATCCATAATGATAAACCTACGACTATATATAGTCCGATCTAATGTTTCAAAGTATAATCCATGTTCGACTCCTAAAGTAGATGTCTCTAAGTACTACGTGTATCCGGAGATCATACTTAGTCAAACAAACGTCTAAAGCGGTTAATCCCGAGTCATCGAAAGTGTCGTCTAGTCGCCTAACTATGTGAAGTGCATGACAAGACACATGAAAATATGACTTAGACTACGATCGATATCAAATACTTCATTTCGTCTATTAACTATGCGAAGTGCTTGACAAGACACATGGAAATATGATCGAAACGATAATCGAATCAAATGAACATCAATTCATAATCAAAACATCAAATCATATTAAACATAATCATGAATTCATCACATTTCATCTCATATAATCGACACACTAAAGTTAACTATACATGGTAATTGAATAAGAAATGGAAAGGAAATGATGAGAGAATCCCCTTTTTTGATGTGGTTCGAGGCTAAGATCATCGGAAAATATGAGTTTTTAGTTGCAGCCGATCTCCCCTTAACAATTTTCTGGGTTCCCCATAGCGACCACCATCATCTTCTCCATTTAGAACACAATCTCCATTAAAGCTAACCCTAGCTTTCTCCCTCTAGAATTTTCTTGTCCAAAATGAAATCAAACCATATGGGAAGCAAGACCATGACATGAGAAGTAAAACCCCTAAGGTTTCAGGCCAAGAAAGTGGCCAGAACACCATGAAAAGTCCGGCCAAAGAAGCAAGAAATCCGACCAAAATAGCTTGAAATCCGGCCAAGAGAGCTGCTGTCCCGAGCCAAGGGCTGCTGTCCGAGCTGCTGGTCCGAGTTGCAGCTGCATCCCGTGCTTGCTGCCTGCGCGCGCGTCTGGAGCGTGCATCCCGTGAAAGCTTCCTGTTCCTGGCCGCTCCGGCAGGCGCTCCGTTCGTGCACAGCAGCTGCTGTAGTTCGCGCCTGCAGCAGCGTCCCGAGCTCGAGGAAGCTGCTATTCCGGTCGTGCTCTTGAAGCCGGTGACCCGAGCTGTTGAAGACTTGGAAGTGCTATCCCGATCTCCCGAGTTGTTGCTATTCCGGCCAAGCTTGGCCGGATCCTCCTTTTTCTCTCTTGTCTTTCTCTTCAAACCCTCTCTGTGACGCCCCGTGCCCCATAACTAGGCACGACCACGTCCCGACAATTCACAGACGAGCCGAAAATCCGGCAGCACCTCCCCTGGAAATCGAACCGGCCGTACCTGTAACCTGTCATGCAAACCATACATTCGCATACACATACATAACGGAAGCTAAAAAGAAACTAAAATCTCTGGTTCCAAGCTGAACCACTAACACTAGGTTAACTCAACCAGCACACAACCTTACATCCTTGCACAACCTATGTGATACATATATATTTACATTATAAGGTGTTCAGTGTATAAAAGTATAACTTCGAAGATAAATCAAAACCAAAGTGAAAGGAAATAACACAAAAGTAGCACCGCGCCACAACCCCTGCAATCCATTTGCTAACCCTATCGCTGCAGATGATTCTAACTAGGAACCTGCATACTAACACACCGGTAGGGGGTCAGTAACTCACCGACACGAGTTAACTGGTAGAGGAGTCCCAAAACAAAACTACGATAAAACCATTTTCACAATAAAACATGCACACGTATAAATATATATTAATCCTACTCTTACATACAACAGCACCCATGGTATGCTCCTCAATCAACAGAGAGTTACCCAGAGAACTCTATAGTACTTGGGCTAGTATCGTCCCATACCGGCACTAACCCAGGTACTCAAGTTCTCTCGAGAAAGTGGCTTACCCCTAGGTAGGTAAGCCCCTCTCCCACTAGGCAATTCCACGGTCATTGAAAAGCTAACCTCGTGATAAATATATATACCTAGCTTAACTAGATACATTTTAGCTTCACCGAAGTCGAATAGTCAGGTCGTCCCTCCAGTATTCGTGTTGGGACGAAAAACATATTCTCATCGGTACCCTCGCATGCAACTATTCCTTCAGATTTTGGAAAAACATTTATTGTGTCAACAACCGAAATAATACTCTTTTCTTGTGAAAACATCCTTCACCCACAATCTCAGCAGATTCGGAACTCGCCCGTTACGCCCTCGACTGAGATAGGCTTTTTAAAACATTACGTATCTTATCACACACAGAAGTGGCACAACCAAGAGTCATATCATAACGTGCAGAGGGATCCCAATCACCAAACCAGTTGGGCGGTCTGAGGTGTATAGCCTCTGAACCCCGAGGGTAAGAACAAACCAGGCTTACAGTCCAATCGAGCGGTCAAGGGTAGCAAATCCCTGAGCCCCGAGAGTCCAACCTAAACGAGAATCCTGGCCAGAGAGTGGAGCACTACAACTGCCAAGACCCTCATGACTCGTCTCAGTCCACTTCACCAATCACACACAGCATACGAAATCTTTCCGTTTTTCAAAACATTGATTATCACAACCCATTTCAAAACTATCAGAATGGAATTCATTTGCAAGTAAAATCGTCAAAAGAACTCATTGATAATCACAATAAACAATATAACTTCATCGCAAAACCACTGTCTGAAATAGCCATAATCAACATTATAACCCTTTTGGAAATCAGCCGTACAAATCAAACATTATGATCAACTATTCATCTACGCATAGTGATGCATGCATATCTCCTACTCCTAGCATGAATCTAGACAATAGGATAAAAGAAAACAAGAGGTATCCCCTACCTAGCGATTCAGGACTACGTCCTCATCCGCTTTGCTTCGAGCATCTCGCCCCCAACTCATTTCGGCTTTCCTTCCGACACCCTAGACAAAGATAAACCTTAGATTCTTCGAGAAGAATCTTAAAATAACATAGATAACTCCGAAAGAACCATAAGGAAAGAAAGAACAAAAGAGACTTGACTCGCATTAACATCGGAAGACCCCGAGTGACTCTATTCTGTCTTAGATTCAATCCCGCCACAATTTAGTCCCAATTCAAGCATACCATATATCGTTGGAAAGCTACTTCAGTTTCTAACATTTCATTACTTAAGGTCTCAGCCAAATTCTAACTGTATAACCTCGAAACGAACAAAATAAACGCAGCAGTGCATCAGTCTTCCCTGTATGCGCGCTGTTCACTCTAATGGCCATAACTCACTCACCCGAACTCGAAACAACTATTACCTTACCATTCTGGAATCGTCTCGAGAGGATCTACAAGTTTGTAGAAGACTCTAGAAGCTTTTGAATTCTCTATGTCGTCGTACGGACCCAAACAGTATGCTGTTACAGTATGCAGCCTATGAAAACTGCTCGATTTCGACTCATTTCATCTCTAGGTTAAACCATTACAATTACATCAATGATAAACCTTTACAAGACATGAAGTTCTCACCCATTCAAACCTTAAAACAGAAATTCCACAATTCTCTAACCCTTTAACCCTAAAATCCTTATAACTCAAATTATCATAAGAATTTTGTTAACTTACCTTGAATTGATCGATGATAGTCTTGATTACTCTTTTCTTGTTGGTTCTCACCCCCAATTTCACCAATTCCTACACATGCAAGGATCAATATCCATTAAATCTAACTCAAAAGAAATCTCTTGAAAAGTCTAGAGATAAAAACGAAAATGAAAACCCAACAATCCCATCAACCTATTTTTTGATTTCACAAATTTAAAGTTGAAGATCAATCCCACCAAAATTTCACCCTAATCCCTCGTGATCGAATTTTTTCTTCACCCACGAAACTCCAACACTGCTCCTGAACTTGGCTGAAAGAAGGTACTCGGTTCTGATTTTCCCTTAAAACCGAATTTCATCTTTAGTCCCTGTCTTTGTACTGATTGCGGAATACCCCTAATTCTGACCTGATTGCAGATTTAGTCCCTGTGTTTAACTTGGCCTGACTTCAAAAGGGTCCCTTATCTAACTTAAAATCTTGGGATGTTACACTCTCTTTCAAACCCTTTAACCCTCAAGAAAAAGAGAAACCCTAGAAACCCTCTTGCGTCTTTCTCTCTCTCTCTCTCTCTCTCTCTCTCTCTCTCTCTCTCTCTCTCTCTTGCTTGGTTGTTGATTGATGAAGATGATGAATAGTAGAATACACCACTAAAACCCTAGGGTCCATTGACTTAGTCAATTCATTTAGACTTTGTTGACTTGGATCCATAAAGAGAGAGTTCTCATAAAATCTTCCTTGTCATTCTTCTTTGGGCTCTTAGGATTTGATTTAGAAACCAAGAGGGTGCCTCCATCCTTGCTCTACATCTTCAAATTCTCACAAAGGACTAAAATACCTTCGGGCTTCTTCCTTGAATAACTTCCCCGTCCGAACTCGGAATTGACCTCCGTTTTCACCGTCGGACTCGTCATTGACTCTACTTGTAATTTGATTTGCTTGAAGTCATTTTATCTCGTTTTGGGCACATGAAATGATAGTGATAATTCGCTCATTTTATTCCGAATTTCATGCTTAACTCCAAAATAAGTACCTAACATGAAAAAACATAAAATATTATTGATAACACTCAAAAAGGACTAATTAGTCTAAGTTAGGCTCTCCAAATGTGACATTTTCGTGTCACAACAAGATCCCCAAACTTAAACTTTTCTAGTCCTCGAGCAAATAAAACAAAATAAAAGCCTAACTCACTTTCGGAGGCATCCCGGTTGCATTTAGCGTATGCAACAAGCCTTTAAACCTCTAGGTTACCCCTAGAGGACGAGTATTGTCTCGTGAGGGTTTTCATAGATGACACCCACAAACATCATGGTTTCAAATACACAAGGGCCCAACATCCAAATCATAGATAAACATGGTTCATATAGTAAAGGGTTTAAGCATGTCGACACATAATAAATCAAGTAAATAAGCTCATGTAAAAGCTAAAGACCTCTTCACTAATGACCTTACCCTAGAGTGCAAGTGTCATACCATAATGAGCAACATCTATGTTTCGAAGTCACAAAACTTTGATTCCTAAGTTAGTACATTTCGCCTCGACTTCAGCCTCACGGACATACACTCCAAATATGAAATCGTTCAAGAATGGTTCGCTCGTATGTGTGAGTGTGATCACTAACATGGACTCAACACATAAAAAAGGGTAAGGACAACATTTTGGAACGAATGATCTTCGAAAAGGAATTAGCCACTAAATAGAGTGGGGAAGCTCACTCGCCCTTCTCACCCATTCTACCCTTTAAGAATGCCTTCTAAAGGTTAACGGATACTAGAAATGGATGATGATGATGGTAGATTCCCGAGAATGCCGACTTCTTCATGATAGAACCTCTTAAGCACTTCCACATTCGTTGTTTGCTTCGAATACTTATTCATCAACAAAAACACCAACACATACATACAATTACATCACCCACACAATAGAGCTAACACATGCTCAAACATACACATAAATCACTTTATTTCACATTCTTCTATCTTTCTTTTTTCATATCACTTTTTCTTCTTCTTTTTTTTTTTTTTTTTTTTTTTTTTTACTTTTTCAAAACACAAATACAATCAACCAAAACAAAATACAACACACATAACTCTATTCTTGCAATCAACTTTTCATTTCATACTTGTTTTTGACATTCTTCATTCTTTCTTTTCATGTCTTCATTCTCGGGATATAAGATGATGGATGGTGATAGAGTATCCACCTTCCTCTGGTTGACACTCTTATTGGGTTTCATGGACTACAAGGGCAAGGTTAATTCGCAATCCTAATGTCACTCCTAGTGGCTAAGAAAGTTGAGCACACGAGATCAAATAAGTTCTTTCATAAGTTACGAGGTTGAGTAGCTCTTCATTCTACTCGGAGTTAGCGCGGAAGAGTACACTCGAAGGACAATTTAGGCTTTGAGCTCTCAGATGGGTTAAGTTTCCACTAATGACTACTCTAGGTCTCTTAGAGATGTTTCTTCTTCACTAAGATATTACTCCCATAGTATAACACAAACACTCAAAGACTCGACTTTCATGCAAAGACCATTAGCAATCAAAAAACTCATCAACTCGACACATATGTATCAACATTCTTAAAACTATCACTATAATCACATGCAAATCTACTCAAAATGTTCAAAATTTTTTAAATTTTGGCTAATTTGAACCCTTTTGTCTTTGAAACCCATGGTCATGCATTGGTTATGGTCATATCCCCGCATCCCCAAACTTAAAACTAACATTCTCCTCAATGTTCTAAGCATACACTCACCAAATGATTAAGAGGCACATCAATTTAAAGAGAAAAGTGGAGAGATATTACCACAACCGAAGGAGATAAAGGATGATACTACCAAGACTCGTGTATAAAGAGGTTCCAAGTTGATGCCAAGCTCGCACCATCCCCAAACTTGGAACAAACCACGCCTTAGAAGTAAAACATATAAGAAATGCTCCTAAAATATCCAAAAATATAATGAGAATGAAGCACATAGAAACATGACCATATAAAATGACCACTCACGCGGAATCACTCGATTGCATTGAGCTATGCAATTAGCCTTTGTTTATCTTGCTTTCACACAAGAGCACGAGTTATGTCTCGTGCAGGGTTTCCAGAGATGATACCCACAAACATCAATGGCCCACCTTAGTCGGCCTAACGATCATAAAGTAAAACACGAAAGATTTGGGGGTCAACCCAAAGAAAACTATATACAAATGGTAATCGTCTCACAAATATATACAAGCTATAACGTGCAAGTGAGACAAAAAGCGAAAAAGAAGCCATCTCCAAACTTAGTGGATGCACGGTCCACTAAGTTAGCATAAATGTTAGGGCCGATGACTAAGAAGTCGTCAAAAGGATCGACATATAAGTGAAGTGAGAGGAGGTCAGTTGATGGGCCTAAAAAGTTTCCTAAATAGGTCTACACCCGCAAGTGCACGAGTGTCAAGTTGTAATAAATTCCGGTAAGACCGGTTCGTTCCTCAGAGACTAGTTAAGCTTATTCTAAAACTAGGAAGTAATAAGATTTTTCAAATGTTTTGATTTTGATTTTGGTTTTAAAATAAAATATATAAAATATTAAAACAAATAAAAAGATGAACTCAAATGGGGGAGATGTCTAGGATTTTGGGATCCATCTTAACACGTATTAACAATGACCTCATCATGCTTATCTTTTCGTATCACTCAAGTTTCGGTAACCTATCATACCGAACCCCGGAAAATATTCTAGTTAAAGCCGACTAACCCTAAAGTTTAAACTCAAGGTATCGAAATGTCGAACTCGCAACTATTATCTATCAATTAGTAAGCATGACTCATTAAAGAACTTAACCTAAACATAAGCCATCAAATCAAAAGCATAGGTAATGAAGAAATATTCGAATATTCGAAACTCTGAAATTCTTATAACGTTCGAAGCATAAAGATATTAAGCATAAAAATATATCATCGAAAATAATATGTTAAAACTTCATCCAAAACCTTCGACTAAGAGTTTTAGCTAATCATGATCAAGATTAAAATTAAATAGGAGATAAAAGAGAAGAATCACTAAACTTTTTCTCACTTAGAACTGTTTTGCCTCTGTAAACCAAACGCTCCCCTGGAGAAAATGATTTTCCAACTACGTCAGAAAACTATTTTCCAGTAATACCTCCAGACCAAACAGAGCCTTCTCCTTCAAGAGCAAAATTCTTCTCTCTACTGTTATCCTCTTTCTCTCTCACAAATCAAAAAGATAATAGTTGATTCTCTGTTTTTAGCTCAAAAAAGATAACAGAGAAGATGAGATGAAGATGATGATCCGAATAAGAGGATGTATAAAAATTCTTGATAATTATTGATTGCTTTTCTTAAATAACAATTGATCAAAACTCCATGTTTTCTCTCCTTCTCTCTCTGTTGTTTCTCACTTTATCTCACTCTACAATTTCTCTCTTTTCACTCTCACAAGAAAAGAAGAAGAAGATGAATAATATGAAAGTGTTTCCCCAATTACAAAGAAGAGAATGATGAATAAAATTGATAAAATTCAGCTCTGTTTTCTATGTTGTTCTTCTTCTCCTCTCTCTCTCTTTCTAGATATTCATGCAGCTCAGAGAAGAAGATGAACTGCAAGAACAATGGAGCACTCTGTTTTGTCTCCCCAACCGAGATGTTCCATGATGATGCTCTCTCTGTCCTGTTTATACCCGAGAAGAATATCTTTCCCTCTCTTCTGTAATTTGTTGCCTTCTTTGTATATCTTGTTCTAATATCAAGAAAAGATCTCCCCTTGATGATGAAGACCGGCTGAGAATTTTATCCTCTCTGTCTCTACTGTATCCACACGATTCTTTCCTCCAATCTCCAGCTGAAGCATTATCCTCCTTCCTATAATGGACATTCCAAGATCTCTTTCCATTTCTTTCTCTTTAAAAATATCTCTTCAAATCTCATTCTCTCTCTCTAAATATCTTTAGCTCTGTCTCGGTCTCATCTTTCTCTGTTATGAAATATCCCTCAATCTTGCCTTCCCTCTTTAATTTCTCTTTTTGAATATAGAGTGAGAAGATAATGGAGAAGCAACCCACGACCTTGGGAATCAATCGGGACTATTGCTGGCAAGTGGGACTGATCTGGTGCTTCCGGACTATGTAATGAAGGCGCAACAGACCTAGCAATGACGCCACGTGTCCCGTATCATCTCTGACCGTTAGATCAAGTACTACGTATACCGGGAGTTTTGTAGTATCTTGCACTGCATTACATGGAATTGCCACCTGAAATAAATGCCAAAGATGACCCGCGTGTTACAACCTGTGTACCGAAAATTATTCCATCTCCGTTGGATCGCCCGCCACGTGTCTCCTAGCTGACGTGGTCAATTGATTCCTTTTTTATCCCAACTTTGACTAGCTTTATTTTATTCATCCGGACTCCGATTCGACTTCCGTTTTTGCCTTTGGGTTCGTCTTGGACTCTACTTTCTCATCGGAGCATCGACGTTGGCCAAAATTACTGAACTCCCCAAAAGACCAAACTACCCTTTTGTGTCTCTTTTTCCCTTTTTTAACCACTTTCCGTGCTCAATCCCATAGAAACCTCCTGAATAAGAGAAACAACCAATTTATTAGAGTAACGGCTAAATTGGACTAACTCGCCCGAGTTAAGAGATTCAAATGGGACATTTTCATGTCTCATCAAACATCCCCAAACTTAGATTTTGCTAGTCCTCGAGCAAATAATAAAAAATAAAATTAAACCCATTTCACCACTTTCGTAGGGAATCACGATTGCACTTAGCACGTGCAACAAGCCGTTAAACCTCTAGGTTACCCAAGAGGACGAGTTTTGTCTCGTGAGGGTTTGCAGTGAATATACCCACAAAATTAAAAAATCTCAAAAATCCAGAAGGATTCAAATATGATAGGGACTAAAAATGTTTATCTAGTAGATTCTCGAAAGTTAATAGAAATGAAATCTAAGTCGACCAAACCATACAAATGCTAAAAATTCCTTCACTAGTAATCAAGACTCGAAGTGCACGTCACCAGCCAATATGAGTATCATTTCGGTTCTAAACAGACAAGACCTTGATTATCTTCTCAATACATTTCGCCTCGACTACTGCCTCACGGTCATACACTCAAAAATTTAAGTCACTCAGAAATGGTTCGCTCAATGTGCGAGTATGAGTATGAAGGAAAACTCAACACATTACAAAAGACGGACTAAATTTTTGGTAAACGACTGATCTCATAGAAAGGAAACAACCACTAATACGGAATGGGGAAGCTAACCAACTCTTCTCACCTGATCAACTATCTAACAATGCTTCCTAGAGGTCGATAGACACTAATGAGGATATGACGAGAACTCCTGAGAACTCGACGTCTTCAAATCTTCAAGAACTACTTTGGGATAAACATTTAAACACAAACAAACTTTTTTTTTTTTTTTTTCTTATTTCTATTTCTTTTCTTTTTTTTCTTTTTTTTTTTTTTTTTTTTTTTTTTTTTAGTACACTAGTACTATACTCAAAATACAAATACTACTTTCTTGACATTATTCTTTCCTCGGTAATATTCTCTTCCTTTTGCTTCATGCCTTAATTCTCAGGGTTCTAAATAGTGGATCGAGTTTCTATCTTCCTCTAGTTGACACTGTTTTCAAGTTTCCCAGACTACAAGAGAAAGGTTCACTTCCTGATGACATCCCTAGTGGTTGTAAAATGTGAACTCAAGAGATCAAATGAGTTCTAATGAATATTGCGAAGTTGAGTAGCTCTTCATTCTACTCAGAATTAGCTCAGAAGAGATCACTCAAAACAACAAGAAAGGCTCAGAATCTCACATAGGTTAAGTCTCCACTAATGATCGATTAAGTTCTCTCAGAAAAGTCAACTCTTCACCTATCTAACACTCACATGGCTAGTGCACAGACAACTTCAAGACTCGAAATTCGTGGAAAAACCTTTAGCAAAAGCATAGTACGACCAACTAGACTCTATAACTATTAACAAGCAAAAACAACTAGACTCACTTTTTCAATCCAAAAATTTAAAAATTTTGAACCCTTTTGAATTTTTGAAATAAGGACTTAGCAAAAATTTCAATCCCCTATCCCCAAACTTAAACCGAACATTGTCCTCAATGTTCTGAAGACTATGCAAAAAATAAAGGGTGAAGGGAAAGATATTACCTGATTCCAACGTCCTAACAGTGGGTTGCCTCCCAGAAAGCGCTAAGTTTAACGTCTTCAGCCAGACGAAACAGATGGTTCGAAAAATAGAAAAAATTATACCTACTGGATTACAAATATGTGATTAACTGTAAACCAATAATCGATACATCTGTGGGTCCACCCAAAACACAAAGTTTTCAGTGAACGATAGTCTCACACTTAAATAAATTGGTGATAGTGTAGGTGAGACTATCAAAAAGGAGGGGCAATCCCCAAACTTAGACGACAATAAGGTCGTTAAGTTTGGTACTGCACCAGAGAGTGTACAAAGCGGATAGAAAGGGTCTTCATATGGATGATCGACAGAGGGAGTGAGTGTTTCAAAATCTACACATGGTTTTGAGGGACAAAATGCAAAGTAATCTAGAGGACTATCAATGACACCCGGTCTTAAACTAGGGTTCTCTAAAACAGGTACTTCGGGTTCCTTCAATGGAGAAACCCTATTATCAGACTCACAATCCCTAGAAGTCGAGTTAGATAGTCCTTCTATAATTTCTTTTATCATGTTATCATCGGTGTCCCTAAAGAATTCTAAATCTTCGCCTAAATCAGGCGAGTCAATCCTCTCATTTAGCAAATTGGTCAACCAAGATTCATCATCCTCAGTTGAGTCAAACGACTTCAAATCATCTTCAATTCTAGTGAACTCTTCATTATGGTCTGAATGTATTTCAAGTTCGATACAATGAGAGGATATCTCTATATCGGGCTCCATCGTTTCTGAGATTTTAGTCTCAATAACGATGTTGTCGGGAGAACTATACTCCTCTAAAATTGTATCCTCGTCATCATAGTACACAGGACACTGTGGACCGTACTCTACATTCTCATGGTGATCTTCTTCTATAATACTAGTTGTTATTTCTTGTAGAGTTCCATAGGTATTGTCATTCTTTTCTTCTAAAGTCTGACAAAAATCGAAAGTACTCTTTTGAAGATCACTAACAGTTTGGGTCAATGAAGATGATCCTAAAGATGGAGAGTCAATAGATTCACCGTTATCCCATTGAGGTTGAGACACGTGTGGAGCAGAAGACTCTCCACAAATCCTCCTTAGCTCACTCATAGACTCTTCATGAACCTTCTTTAACATACTCATAGTTTCGGCCAACGAAGATGATGCTAAAGATGGAGAGTCAATAGTTTCACCATTATCCCATTGAGGTTGAGACACGTGTGGAGCAGAAGACTCTCCACAAATCCTCCTTAGCGCACTCATAGACTCTTCATGAACCTTTTTTAACATACTCATTTCTTCGGCCAACGAAGGTGATGCCGGAGATGAAGGATCAATAGTTTCACCGTTATCCCATTGAGGTTGAGATACGTGTGAAGCATAAAATTCTTCGTTATAATGCATGTAAGAGTCATTAGTTTCAATGTTTTCCCATTGAGGTTGGAACACATTTGGAGCATAAGACTCTCTACTATAATGCATGTAAGATGATCTGTCAGGATATCTATAATATGGTTCATAACCCTCTTGAGGTTGATAATAATCCCTACGACCATCATTATGCACATTGTCTCTAGGATGACTACTACTATTCTACCCATTTGCTAAGTACCACCATGGTAGATTTGAAGAACTCTCGTCCCTTCTGCCATTATGTTGGGACCACGATCTATCCATTTCTCATCAATTTTTTTTTTTTTTTTTTTTTTTTTTTTTTTTTTTTTTTTTTTAAATCACGAAAACCGGGGAAACACTACGAAGATCCTAGAAGGAAGACAACCACAATCAAGCTGACTCAACCAAGCAACCTAAACAAAATCTAGACGACTGACAGGTTGGTCAATTTCACTTAAAAATCTAGACAGCTCCTACTTCGTTACAAAGCTTGAACTATAATTGTTATGAGGGTTACTCCGTCAAAGTAATACGGTCAAACAATTCTTGGTGACAGCCAACGATGAACGTTGTGATAGCCGTCCAACCTTCGGTAGCGTTGCCTCTTCTCGAGGTGACCTTTTAAAGAATTGAGTGACACTTTCCTTTTAGGAATGCCCAAATAAAAATTAAGTCCCTGAATCGTTTCAAAGATCCTATGAGCTCGATACCCTAAGGCCAATGTCTAAACCAGATTTTAATTTAAGTGAGGCTTGGGATTCGCAACGTTGTTTCCTAAATGGGCAAGAGATCGGTGATGAAATCCGACTCCTATCTTGTAATGGGGTTTGTGCCCTTACTAAAGACGATTAAACTAAGCAGTTCGTCAAATCAACGAGGCACACAAAAAACATACAAGTACCCACTTACAGGGGATTCGTGGGTGGTCAGAGAAATTACCTCCCGTTCAAGACGGGCGATGACCTTTGATGACGACCCGGGCCACTCTTCCCTTAAGTGTCCGAACCCGAGGCTTCTTTGGTTTTTCGGTTACAATTTATGCCCTTTAAATTAGGGTCAAAACTTAAATCCAAAAATAAAATCTAAAAAGTCTAAAGTCTCTCTCTCACCAAAAATAAAAAAATAAAAAAAAATAAAAAATAAAACTGTAAATTTCTTCTTTTCGACTCCTCCTCCTTGTTTGCGCCTTCTCTTTCGCTCCTTAATGCCCTAAACACCAAAAATAGAGAAGCAAGTCAAAGTGGCCAAAAATAAAAACTTACCAAAAATAAAAACTTTCCAAGTTTAGAAAAAATTTAAAACTAGTCCCCGGCAGCGGCGCCAAAAACTTGATGGGCCTAAAAAGTTTCCTAAATAGGTCTACACCCGCAAGTGCACGAGTGTCAAGTTGTAATAAATTCCGGTAAGACCGGTTCGTTCCTCAGAGACTAGTTAAGCTTATTCTAAAACTAGGAAGTAATAAGATTTTTCAAATGTTTTGATTTTGATTTTGGTTTTAAAATAAAATATATAAAATATTAAAACAAATAAAAAGATGAACTCAAATGGGGGAGATGTCTAGGATTTTGGGATCCATCTTAACACGTATTAACAATGACCTCATCATGCTTATCTTTTCGTATCACTCAAGTTTCGGTAACCTATCATACCGAACCCCGGAAAATATTCTAGTTAAAGCCGACTAACCCTAAAGTTTAAACTCAAGGTATCGAAATGTCGAACTCGCAACTATTATCTATCAATTAGTAAGCATGACTCATTAAAGAACTTAACCTAAACATAAGCCATCAAATCAAAAGCATAGGTAATGAAGAAATATTCGAATATTCGAAACTCTGAAATTCTTATAACGTTCGAAGCATAAAGATATTAAGCATAAAAATATATCATCGAAAATAATATGTTAAAACTTCATCCAAAACCTTCGACTAAGAGTTTTAGCTAATCATGATCAAGATTAAAATTAAATAGGAGATAAAAGAGAAGAATCACTAAACTTTTTCTCACTTAGAACTGTTTTGCCTCTGTAAACCAAACGCTCCCCTGGAGAAAATGATTTTCCAACTACGTCAGAAAACTATTTTCCAGTAATACCTCCAGACCAAACAGAGCCTTCTCCTTCAAGAGCAAAATTCTTCTCTCTACTGTTATCCTCTTTCTCTCTCACAAATCAAAAAGATAATAGTTGATTCTCTGTTTTTAGCTCAAACAAGATAACAGAGAAGATGAGATGAAGATGATGATCCGAATAAGAGGATGTATAAAAATTCTTGATAATTATTGATTGCTTTTCTTAAATAACAATTGATCAAAACTCCATGTTTTCTCTCCTTCTCTCTCTGTTGTTTCTCACTTTATCTCACTCTACAATTTCTCTCTTTTCACTCTCACAAGAAAAGAAGAAGAAGATGAATAATATGAAAGTGTTTCCCCAATTACAAAGAAGAGAATGATGAATAAAATTGATAAAATTCAGCTCTGTTTTCTATGTTGTTCTTCTTCTCCTCTCTCTCTCTTTCTAGATATTCATGCAGCTCAGAGAAGAAGATGAACTGCAAGAACAATGGAGCACTCTGTTTTGTCTCCCCAACCGAGATGTTCCATGATGATGCTCTCTCTGTCCTGTTTATACCCGAGAAGAATATCTTTCCCTCTCTTCTGTAATTCGTTGCCTTCTTTGTATATCTTGTTCTAATATCAAGAAAAGATCTCCCCTTGATGATGAAGACCGGCTGAGAATTTTATCCTCTCTCTCTCTACTGTATCCACACGATTCTTTCCTCCAATCTCCAGCTGAAGCATTATCCTCCTTCCTATAATGGACATTCCAAGATCTCTTTCCATTTCTTTCTCTTTAAAAATATCTCTTCAAATCTCATTCTCTCTCTCTAAATATCTTTAGCTCTGTCTCGGTCTCATCTTTCTCTGTTATGAAATATCCCTCAATCTTGCCTTCCCTCTTTAATTTCTCTTTTTGAAAATAGAGTGAGAAGATAATGGAGAAGCAACCCACGACCTTGGGAATCAATCGGGACTATTGCTGGCAAGTGGGACTGATCTGGTGCTTCCGGACTATGTAATGAAGGCGCAACAGACCTAGCAATGACGCCACGTGTCCCGTATCATCTCTGACCGTTAGATCAAGTACTACGTATACCGGGAGTTTTGTAGTATCTTGCACTGCATTACATGGAATTGCCACCTGAAATAAATGCCAAAGATGACCCGCGTGTTACAACTTGTGTACCGAAAATTATTCCATCTCCGTTGGATCGCCCGCCACGTGTCTCCTAGCTGACGTGGTCAATTGATTCCTTTTTTATCCCAACTTTGACTAGCTTTATTTTATTCATCCGGACTCCGATTCGACTTCCGTTTTTGCCTTTGGGTTCGTCTTGGACTCTACTTTCTCATCGGAGCATCGACGTTGGCCAAAATTACTGAACTCCCCAAAAGACCAAACTACCCTTTTGTGTCTCTTTTTCCCTTTTTTAACCACTTTCCGTGCTCAATCCCATAGAAACCTCCTGAATAAGAGAAACAACCAATTTATTAGAGTAACGGCTCGAATTGGACTAACTCGCCCGAGTTAAGAGATTCAAATGGGACATTTTCATGTCTCATCATCAGTTGAAGGCAAGAAGTCAAACTCAAGCTTAGTGGATACAACATCCACTAAGTCCCTAGACATGCTAGGGAAGACGTTCATGTAGAAGGTCGAACTAGACTCTAAGGGCAAGGCAATAGGCTCGGAGACCAACTTTCCATTATTTCGTCATCTAAATTGTGGTTTAGAATTTAGACGACAGTCCAAAATAATGGAAGGTTCCAGGCAGGTTTATTAGATACGTGTTCTAATGAAAGAAACCCTACTGAGTGAACATGGAAGCATTCCATTATATAAAATAACCCTAGTCCAGGACATCGATTCGACAACGATAACTTAGGAAGACTAGCATGAGTGATTGACAAGATAGTGCAGTTTCATGGGCTATATGAATTAGAGAATTCAAGTTAAACTTCATGGGTGTATAAAGGTACACTGGAACCCACCAAGTGAGAATACTTCAAGAAGTTGAAGATATGAACGTCATAACTCTCATTTAGCAAATCAAAGAGATTCCTCAAAACATGAGTACTCACTTATCTTATGTAAGGAATGTCAAGCCTTGGTCCCGTCAAACGTCGCGCTGTAATAGGAGATTATAAAAATGGAGGTCGGGTGAAACAGGATAGATATGAAGCTGAGTGGGAGTACAAGAATGAAATATGTCTTCCTAACGAGAGTTAGGATAAAGTATCTTTGGGCCACTTGAGGAGTGACAACTGGAAATGCATGGCCGTGCTCAAATGGATTAAAAGTTAATCATTTGATTTGACAGTTTGTCCTCTCGATCAAGAAAGTCTGATAAAGTATGACGTATCAGATGAGATATGAAATACATGGGAATCGAGCATTGCACTTGTTCTAAGTACAAGTGGGAGACTGAAGGATATATGTCCTTGGAGTCTGAAGGTATATCCTTCCGAAGGAATGTCCTTCGACCAAGATGGCAATGCGTAGGATTTGGCTCATAGGATAATGATGACTTTATTGGAAGATCACTCAGTCCGATTCAATTAGGAGTCGTAATGCTTAACTAGAAGCCGCTTACGATTGTCGGATCACTTCGGTTATCCGCGACTAACATAGACCGGATCCTACAACGGGTTACACATAAGAATTGGTAACTTGAACAGTGAGAATAGACTAAATGGGAACTAATATATAGATGGATATGATCCAGTCTGAGAGATAGAAATAATCGGGCTCGAAAGAGAAGTCTGAAAAGGCAAAAACCCACTTTAAGGGGGCAACAAGGGATTCCCTTAAGGGGAGATCCCTGGCCGGCCTTATTAAGGGGGTGGGCCGGGCGGAGTAAGCCCATTAAGGGCTACTCTGGCCGGCCACACCATGGGCAGACCCTAATTAGGGTTTTCCCCATATTAAGAGTCCCAGTTAGTTTAACACTAACTTGTACTTATCTTTTCTGAGGGACTTTTAGGATTCCTTATTTGAGTGGGACTCTACTAAGGTAATGGCTATATAAAGCCCCATTAGGAGTTCAGAAGAGGTGTGGAATTTTCTCTGAAGAAAATCATTCTTTTCACACAACTATTGGAGAGAGGGGATTTTAGAGAAAAAGTTCTCATTCTATCTATCAAGTCTAGAAGAAGCAGTTCTTCATCTCAACCTTCAAGAAGGTCCTAGCTGACTGAAAGAAGGGAGTTCGAGTTATACAATTCGCGTTCTCAAGTAGAGGAGCTCCACTTGAAGCTCTTTATCTTCCGAATACTGGTGGGAATTTAGTTCGTGGGAAAGCGATTAAAGGTATTCTTCTTCCTTCTAGTTTATAGTTAGTTCATGTATAGATCCTGGATAACTTAGTGTTAAACATTAGATGTTTGAGATTCTGCTACCAACACTAGTTAGATATGTATTAGATACATGTAAAACTGTACACTACGTGCTTAGGTCATATAACAATAGAGGTCACACTTAACTCATTCTTGATTATCTGCCCCAAATCGACTCATTAACTCAAAGGATCAGATGACCGATCCCAATACTCGTACCTTTATGGTTATGTGGCCCTAATTTTTCGGCATATTCTTTGATGTTCTAGTCGTCAGGACGATCATTTGCCTTCTAACAGACCTCAAAACTCTTTACTCCTAGGCTGGGAACTCTACCCTTTAGGAGACGTTTTTGCTCTGCCTGTTGAGTGGTCTGCACAACACATAACACTAAAACTTGAAACATTATAAGTTAGTGAAAACATAATGCTAGTTCCTCCTTATGCCAAGGTATACTAAGATACAATTATAAGTAAAAAAACATTTGTACCTGCAGAGCAACCTTTTTAGTTGTTTTGTCGTTGACAAGGATTCTAGGTTTTCATTTTGATTCATATTGAAAGCTCATTAGCATGGCTTCCTTAGAAACAATGAGTAATTTTGACAATAAAATTAATGGAAAATGATCATGACTCAAAAGATAATGTGATTTAAATGAGTTAAGAAATTTTCTAGATTTACTTATTATTAAACATAAACGAAGTTTAGATATTGAAAACATAAATTTTATGACAAATACATAAGTGTAGTGTTGAACATGATTTTACATCATTTACAATCATTTTAGCAAGAAAATTCTAATGAAAGACACAACGTAAGGCCCACAACATTCATCTTTATTTATTTACCAGCACATGACGGATCGAAAGGATTTATAAGTAGATTAGTATGAATCACACAAACTTCATAAAAATGTCTTGATAAATAACCACGTTAAGACTGTTCTGCACCTGTCACAACATCTGAGAAGAATGGAAAAAATTAGAACTTTTGTTTTGATGAAATAGAATAACATTAAGACCAGAACCAGAAATATCCTTACAAAGTTCTAACTTAAAGCAGAAATATAAGAGGGGCTTACATTCCAAATTTTTTTCTGACAGTTGTTTCTACCCTATTTAGCTAGAGCACCAGCGTCGGCATTGCAATCCCTGAGAGTATAAGAGAAGACTATGTCTATGAATGGATCCTTGAGAGCTAGAGTTTGGTCTATGACATTTTTGGACTGCCAGTGTAAGCCATCGCTTTTTTCGTTTACGTACTGCACTAAGTTTTGATTGTCGCTTTCTTTATGCACATATTGAATACATAGATCAATGGCCCATAAGATGCTATAGTGTATCGCCAGACTTTCACATTCTTCTGCATTTTGACCCCGTACTGAGTCTGCTGATGCTATTATGAAATTTGCTTCTGCATCATGTATGATACACCCAATTCCTGCTGGTTCTAAGAGTGTCGTGAAAGAAGCGTCTATATTGATTTTAAGGTATGGTGTCGATGGAGGGCTCCATTTGTGTTGCTTTGGTTTTTCCCTGCAATCGATTCATGTTTGAGAGGCGTGGTAGTCGTATTGTTTATCCTTTCTACCATCTGGAGAGGGTTTTGTTTCTTGTCCCTAAAACAGTTTTCGCACCTGGTTTTCCATATAAACCATAATATTTTCGCCTATAAATTAATGATGACCTCATCTAAATCTTTCCATTGTGTGATCCAAAGACTAACTATTTGTAATTGTTCTGTTCTAACCTGAAAAGTGAACCATATCGCTCTAACGTAGTTGCAGTGTAACATCACATGGTCAAGAGTTTCCTTTTCAGTACAATTGATACAAGAGTAAGAGTTTCTAATATACCTACCGATTTTGTCTTTCACTGGTAGACTATTTGTGCAACATTTCCATAGGAATAGTTTTATACAGAGAATCGCGTTCATGTTCCAAATAAAGAACCAGTCATTTTGATCATGCATCGGTCCCGAGCTACCTGTTCGAAGATAGTTATACATGGATTTAATTGCGAAATTACCCGATTTTGTGAGCATCCATTTTGCCGTGTCCTCCTTGTCTATATGCAAATTAATGCTAACAATTACGCTGCAAATATCACTATCAAAACAATTGTTAATCAAATTTATGTTCCAAGAATTATTAGTGATGAGTTCGGCAACCCATTCAAGATTTGTGCCGCTATGATTGGCGAGGGGAGGGGGATGATTAGGAATCCAGTAATCATGCCAGGTATTGACTTGTTTGCCATTGTTGATATCCCAGAAAATGAGGCCTTCCACCTGACTGAACTATTTGCTGATCGATTTCCAAGGCCAAGAGTGATTGACTTTAGGAGGTGTGGGCTTATGCGATTTGAGGAAATATTTTCTTTTGAGAACTTGTACCCAAATCGCCTTGGGATTGTTGAAAATACGCCAGTAAAGTTTGTTTAGAAAAGCTTTATTATCTAGGGAGGGGAAACGAAGCCCTAATCCACCTAATTTGCGAGGTTTGCAAATGGCGGACCGGTTGATGATATGGATTGTTTTAGATTTTTCCCCATCAGAAAGTCCTTTGAAGAGTCGAAATGACTATGGAACGACCAACTTGAGAGAGGAGGTTGGTTAAGCACTTGACAAGCTTATTCTTGATCTGAGTAAAGAAGAGACTTGAAAGCTTGATTTTTGTTTCTGTCAATAAAGAGATTTGTCCCGAGGTACTTATCGCTAGACGAAGATTGATGAACCTTGAGGCTTCGGATGATATTGAATTTGGGATGAGAATTTTTGGAGAAGAAAATGTTGGATTTCGCATAATTTATCATTTGACCTGAGGCCTCACTGAACTCTCTAAGTATTTGTTTGAGATTATGGTCATTTTCGAGGGAATTTTGGCCAAAAATGATGCAGTCGTCTGCAAATAAGAGATGTTTGATCACAAGATTTGAGTTAGGGATTGGAAAACCAACAAAAGGGTTCTGACTATTTGTGTGTCAAGTAAACGGTTGAGACCTTCCATAGCAATTGCAAACAAGAAGGGTGAGAGGAGATCACCTTGCCTAATCCCTCGACTGACGTTGAAAACTGAGCCAGGATGACCATTAATCAGAACTGCCATGGTGCTGGTAGTGAGACAGAAGTAAGTAAGATTTATCTAATTGGAGGAGAAGCCCATATGGTGCATAATGTTCTCCAAATAGCCCCATTCAATACGATCAAAAGCTTTAGACATGTCCAGCTTGAGACCAAAGTAGCTTTTAGACCCTCTGATTTTCTTAAAAGAATGTGTCAGTTCTTGACTGATAAGAATATTATCCCTGATCTGCCTGCCTAGCACATAAGCTGCCTGAAAAGAAAAAATGAAATCTGGCAGAATGAGTTTGAGCCGGTTTGCCATGATTTTGTGATGATTGTATAGGTGGTATTTAAAAGACTGATCGGTCTGTAACCCGCCGAAGTTTGTGGGGTTTTGGTTTTCAAGAGAAGACAAATGTGGGTATGGTTGGATTGAGCAGGGAGGATAGCATATCTAAAGAAGTGAGAGACCATATCCTTAATTTCCTCCTGTACTGTATCCCAGTTGGCTTGATAGCATAAAGGGAGATAGCAATCCGGTCCCGAGGCAGCCATAGGCTTGAGAGAGAAGGTGGCTTTCCGGATCTCCTCTATCATAGGGATGACAATAAGAGAATCATTCTGGAGGGTTGTGATTTGAGAATGGAAACACTCAAGCAGCTTAGGGAAGAAGTTGGATCCGGCGGACGTGGAAATATTCAGAATGTGGGTAGAAAAGAGAGAAGAAATGTCCGCATCGTCCGTGCTCCAAGAGTTATTTGTATTCTTGATAGAGTGAGTTTGATTTTTCGATTACGGGTAGCCGCTTTAGCGTGAAAATACATATTGTTTAAGATTAAAGTATCTAGACACGTGAATTTATTAAAAAAATATTTAGAAATTTTTATCTAGCAAGTATGTATCGTAAAAGTGAGGAACAAATTGATGTCTTAAATACAATGAAAAAAATACGAGTCAACACTTAAACATTTGTATCTTTAGTCTGTTGGAAGGAGGAAGCAAGTAATATAGACTATTCCGTGTATACTTAGAGGTGAATTGAATCTTAGCAGATCGGTTGGAGTTTAAAGCAGCTTTGGGAGGGACTTAAAAGGTCACGGGTTCAATTCCGACAAGCCCTTTTTGTGGTGAATTATTTTGGGTTTTTTGGGTTTCTAAAATTGGCTGAACTTATCTTGTCGATTTTAGGATTTTCTAAATTTAGAAAGACTAGTTCATAGATATATCCTAACTAATCTTCAAATCTCATGATTTCCTTTTTCAATAACTTTTTTTCTATAAATCTATAAATACGTATTAAGAAGTTCTAAAATTCACCAAAACCTTATTCTATAAATTATTATCTCTTTCTCGCAATACAAGAGTCCCCACCAAGACTAAGAGATTTGAAGAATTTAGTCATCAACGATTCAATCTTATAATCTTCTACATTCTTCAAAATTGGTATAGACGCACAAGGTTTGTACATATTTTTTCTCTAATCTCTATAGTTACTTTATTGACGAGGCTCGCGATGTATCATCAAGGAGAAAATGACAATTGTAGTTCGATATGTAGACAAAAAATGACAAGTTATTGAGCATTTTTTGGGCGTTGAACATGTCACTAATACGAGTGCTATTACTCTCAAGAAATCAATTAATGATTTTTTTTTTGTCGATATGGGTTAAGTCTTTCTAAATTACGTGGGAAAGTATTGAGCGTTTTTTGGGTGTTGAACATGTCACTAATACTAGTAAATTTTTAGATCACCCTCAAAATAAATCTAGGATACGACACTGCTCATAGAAAGTTGTTTAGCCTTCAATTCGTACTTGTTGAGCTCTTGATGAAAATGAATCATAATGTTTTCAAGCACCAATTTTTAACTATACTTGATACATAAATATCTTGAGATTAATATATGTTTATATATTTTGTTCTAAAAACTTCATCAAAAGTCAAAAATAGTTTCCACTACCTTTTTAAAATATTAGTAAAACATTAATTGAAGGATATGTCCTTTCGGTCTGAAGGAGATGTCCTTCCGGAGGAGTGTCTTTCGAGAATAGTTCTCATTAAGTAGAAAAAGATTTTAAATAAAAAGTTCTCATTCCATCTATCTAGTCAACAAGAATAGTTCTTCTCAACCTTCCATAAAAGTTCTAGCTGACATTAAGGAAGGGACATCAAGTCAACTTGCTCGGATGTCTCCAGTAGAGGAGCTATGATTGAAGCTCTCATCTACGGGATAAAGACATCGAATTTACTTCGAAGGAAAGCGATTAAGGTTATCAATTATCCAATTCTCGTTCATTATTAGTTCTTGCATGTGATCCTGAAAACTAGTGTTAGAAATATTAGATGTCTGAGATTCCGCTCAGAACACTAGGTGACACCAAACCCCAACAGTGGTATCAGAGCCTCTTGCATGAGCTAATTTTGGCTAGATGAATTAATTTCGAACTGTTGAGAGAGATAAATAGGTTCGAATAGATTTTACGACATCAATTTGATTAATTTGAATGAGATTTAGCCTTAATCAAATTGGTTTTGAAAGAGTTTCAATGGGTTAAAGCTTTAAAATTTCCATGTTTGAAAATAGTTTTCGAAAGAAAAGATAGAAGTTTTAACAAAAATTTTGAAAAGGGTTTTCAAATCTGGGATTTTGATTATGAATCATAAGATTCCAGCAGGTGGAAGAGAAAAAAAAATTAGAAACAGCAGGTCGGTCTGGCCAAGACGCGTCGGCCAGACGCGGAGAACATGGGTTGGGTGTCCGAGACATCCGCTTAAGATTCTCGGTCGCATCCTAGGACGCGACTGAAGAAGACCGAACACGTCTCGAGCTGGGAGTCTAAGATGTGCACAAGACTGCTTGCTCCAGACGCGTATGGGCATGTATTAGCCATCTCATACTTGGAGTCTGAGATGGCCTAGGACCCATCCTAGGACGCGTCTGAGCTATGGGACAGCACACGTTCTGAACGTGCTGCCCCTAGGCCAACCCGTGTCCGGCCCATGCCTAGGCATGTCTCGGCCTTAACCGAGACTAGCCCATGGTTCTTGACCCACAGTGTCTCATACCTAGACCAAGGCTTATCCCAGGCCATTTCGAGAGCCGTCTCCGACCACAGGCTAAATTTTTCGGGTCTTGACCCGAGTTGGAGTTTTTGTTTCTTTTCACCAATTTTTTCTCCCAGTTACACACAATTTTTCTTTTTCGAAATTGACCAGGACCGTTTGAGGACCCAAACAGAGTTTGTCCTAAAAGTGATTTTTGAAGCCATTAAGGCTGAAACAGAAATGTGCCATTAGTCTGAATTTTTCGAAAATAGACTTAGAGCCCGTTTGGCATATAGATGTCAATATTTTCTCCCGATTAGCTATTTAGACTATAGCAAACCTATATTCGACCTTAGAGATAATTCTTATACATACTTTATTATATTATGAATTTCATATTATTGTGTATGTATGAATATGAATGCAGAAAACTAGTACGACCGTAAATTTTTTTCCATTCTTGTTTTAAGCACAAATGTGTGCACGACGTAATTAATTAATTTTAATTTTGAGTTTATACAATCTGTGAATCATTGAGTCTTGTACTTAAAGTTTAGGGTTTAAAGAGTGCATTGAAGAACCAAAGGTTGAGATCGTGGTTCGAGTGGGAGAAATCAATGGAGGTTCAAGGATGGATATCCAGACGAACTAAAAGGCGAAGCAAGAAGTTACCTAAGAAGATTAAATCTCTTTGGTTATGGGCTATACTAGGCTCTTTGGTGCTTGATTTACTTTCTCGCATGCATTTACTTATTTATTCATGTTTAATGTCGTGGATGATTATGTAAGATTTCCCAGTAACGCATGCGTGATAAAAACGTATAAGTCCCTAAAAAGAACTTTGAGTAAAGCCCACCCAGGCGAAGACACCTGTTGCGCCCTTGTTAATTGATGGTGGGTCTACCTCCGCAAGGTGGCATCTTTTACCTAGGGACAATATGGGTAGACCTATGCAGAGGTCTACACGTTTAAGTGGTTATTCTCAACGAGTCAGCAAAAGGATTTTGCATTTTGAGACAAATATGAGGCTGACACATTAAAGTGTGACCCATCAACCAAGAGTCATATGGAATGACCAGTAAAGAGTTTACTCACCCAGGACACGGGGTTAAGGGCAGGGCCCTAGTACGCTTAACTTCGAAGAAATGGGGTTTTGGAATCATATTATTCAAACGGGGGCATTTTTTTCTAGAATAATATGGAAAAACTAGAATTTTTACAATATTGAATGTAGTATTTAACAAATTTTTTTTTCTGGTTTATGTGGTATTGATGGCAAACAATAGTGTACAATAAGATGAGTTCCTTGAGAAGGAAAAGTTGAAAATAAACAACTTTCAAGATTGGGAGAAGAATCTGAGAAATGTTCTCAAGACTTGAAACAAAGAAAGAGTATTAGATACTCCAATACCAGTGGTAACTGCCCCCTCGACAGTCGAGGTACAAGAGCAGGCAAGAGTTATCCGGGCAATGTCAAACCAAGTAATTGGTGTTATGTTGGAAACCATGAAATATACACTCTAAAAGATGTATGGACACATGGATGCACACACAATCCTCCAGCGACTGAGAATTTTATCTCAATTTGAGCTGTGGGAGAGGATGTATTTGAATTCTAATGCAACCGGAAACTACGTTGGGAACAAGGAACCAAGTGTCCATGTTATTGAGACAAATTTGGCAGATACGATATATTTTCCCTCATGGGTATTTGATACTGGATGTAGATCTCATATCATCTCGGATATACAAGGGTTAAGGGAATTAAGTATCTGACAAAAAACGAGATGGTTCTACGAGTCGCTAACAAGGCAAGAATTGCTGCTGTGGCTGTAGGAACTTATAATCTCCATTTACAAACTGGACTAATATTAGTACTTAATAATTGTTATTATGTACCTTCTATTTCAAGGAAGATCATCTCTATTAATCTAGAACAAACGTTGTTTCTATGCAAAGGTGAAATGTTCTGTACCAGTGCTAAACTATGTAACGGCCTATATGTTTTGAACATAGAAGACGAAATCTTAAACATAGACACGATATGGCTTCGATCAAATGATTGGAACGAAAGCTATCTCTGGCACTATCATTTAGGCCACATTAACTTGAAACGCATGCAGAAGCTTCATGCGAATGGGCTTTTGGGATCTTGTGATTTAGAATCATATAATACATGCAAATCATGTTTGATGGGAAAAATGACGAGGTCACCTTTTAAAGGAAAGGGAGAACAAGTTAGTAGACCATTAATGCTGATACATACAGATGTATGCATGCCTATGAGTACACTAGCAAGAGGTAGTTATGGCTACTTCATCACGTTTACTGATGACTTCACCAGATATGGTTACATATATCTGATGAAGCACAAGTCTGAATCGTTTGAAATGTTCAAACAATTTCAAAACGAGAGAATCAACTTGGCAAGAAAATCAAAACCATTCAATCGGATTGAGGTGGTGAGCATTTGAGTCAGGAAGTTGAGGATCATCTTAGGAATTGTGGATTAGTCCCCCAACTTACTCCACCAGGAACACCTCAGATGAACAGTGTGTCCGAAAGGAGAAATCGAACTTTATTAGACATGGTTTGATCTATGATGAACTTAGCCGGTATTCCTAACACCTTCTAGGGTATGCTCTTGAAACAATTACTTTTAGACTGAACCATGCTCCATGTAAAGCTGTGCAAAAGATGTCATATGAGTTATAGTTTGGAAAGGTTCCAAAACTGTCTTTTCTCAAAGTCTGGGGATGCGATGTTTATGTAAAACATTTACAAGGAAATAAACTAGCACCTAAATCAGACAAATGTCTCTTTGTGGGATAACCAAAAGAGACAAGGGGTTATTACTTCTACAATCCACCAGAGAACAAAGTGTTTGTAGCTCGTAATGGTGTTTTCCTTGAAAATAATTTCTTTCCAAGAAGACAAGTGGGAGAAATGTGGATATCGAAGAAATTTGATTTGAGCAACAAACTGATAGTGACATACGAGTGTTAGAAGCTGCGACCCCTATCTATTCAGAGACAATAGATATGGAAAGAGAGGTAGAGATGGAAGAACTCGAGAATCCTTCCGCACAAGACGAGTTAGATTCACAGGAGAGCCCTCAAGAAGTTGAGAATGTTTCACCAGTTGTTAAAGCCCCTCGTAGGTCTCAAAGACTAAGGGAACTATCTCAAAGAACAGAAGTTCTATTACTGGAAGATAATGAACCTAACACCTACAAAGAAGCTATGACGAGCCAAGACTCTGAAAAATGGCTAGGAGCAATAAAATCGGAAACGAAATCCATGTCTGAGAACCAAGTTTGGAACTTGGTTGATTTGCCCGATGAAGTAGCACCTATTGGTTGCAAATGAGTTTTCAAGATGAAAACAGACAAGGATGGAAACATCAATGTTTTCAAAGCTAGACTTGTGGCAAAAGGTTATTGACAGATTTATGGTATAGACTATAAAGAAACCTTTTCACTTGTTGCAATACTTAAATCCATTAGGATTATTTAGCAATCGCCGCTCATTATGATTATAAGATTTGACAAATGGATGTCAAAACCGCCTTCCTGAATGGAAATCTGGAAAAGGATGTGTATATGACACAACCTGAAGGGTTTGTAGAAAATGCTGGAAAATTTTGCAAGCTTCAGAGATCCATTTATGGATTGAAGTAAGTAAGCAAACAAGAGCTGGAATTTTCGATTCCACGAGGCAATCAAAGACTTTGGTTTCTCGAAGAATGAAGAAGAATCTTATGTTTACAAGAAGGTTAGTGGGAGTGGCCTAGTTTTCTTTGTCCTATATGTCAATGACATACTGCTCATTGGAAACAACATTCTGATGCTGAATTCAGTAAAAGACTAGTTACAGAAATGTGTCTCAATGAAAGACCTAGGAGATGCAGAATACATTCTGGGCATCAAGATCTATAGAAATAGATCTAAGGGGGATGATTAAACTCAATAAAGAGACTTATATAGATAAGATTCTTGACAAGTTTAATATGAAAGACTCCAAGGGAGGATTTCTTCCTATGACTCATGGCATGACGCTAAGCAAGAATCAAAGTCCTAAGGACCCAGATCAGCAAGCACACATGGAAGGTGCCTTATGCTTCTGCAATAGGATATATCATGTATGCCATGATCTGCACTGGCCCAGATGTCTCTTATGCTTTGAGCATGTGTAATCGTTACCAATCGCATCTAGGAGAAACACACTCGATCGCAACCGAAACATCCTAAAGTACTTGAGAAGGACAAAGGATCAACTCTTGGTATATGGCGGGAGAGAAGAACTTTTGTTAAAGGCCATGTAGATGGAAGCTTCCAGACAGACAGAGACGATTTCCGGTCTCACCCCGATTATGTCTTTTGTCTGATCTGAGGAACAGTGAGCTGGAAAAGTACAAAGTAGAGCACTATAGTAGACTCTATCACAGAAGCAAAATACTTAGCCGCTTCAGAAGCAACCAAAGAAGGAGTTTGGATCAAGAATTTCATCATGGAACTAGGTGTGGTCCGTAGCGTCGAAAAGGGAATAACTCTATAATGTGACAACACTAGAGCGATTGACCAAGCCAAGGAACCAAGAGCATACCAGAAGTCGAAACATATCCAAAGGAAGTACCACGTGATAAGAGAAATCACAGAAAGAAAGGATGTGTTCATTTACAAAGTTCATACGGATGACAATGTAGCAGATCCGTTAACTAAACGACCACCTCAACCCAAACATGACAGTCATACTAGGGGCATCGGTATAAAGCGCATTGGAGAATGACTTTAGTTAGTAATTGGTATTATAAAGGGTTTATCTAATCAACCAGCGACGTATGTACAGCAAGACCAAAGGGGGCCATGGCCCCCCTCATCTTTCTCCAAGTTTTCTGTAAGAACTGCTCATGGCTTTGGCTTACCATGTGCTTTTACATATAATTTATGGTCAAAACTGAACATATAAATGGCCTGGATGGGATGGTAGCAATGCGTGTTGGGCGAAAAGAAGAACTTGGGTTCAACTTTTTTTCTTTGAGGTTTTTTTTTCTTTAATCAACACCTAACAAAAGCAATTCTTGTTTTATCAAAGAAAAAGCAATTCGAAATTTTTGTTTTTTTGTTTTTTTGAGAAATCGACTACGATCTACGTTAGTCGTCACAAGGCATTGATACATCATGAAGCTATGGGATAATCACAATAACTGCCTGAGATAAACCAATAGTGAAAGTGGTCTAAAGCCTAACACTAAAACCCGACAAACTTATTACATTATTTATATTTTTAATCACCTAAATTCATTAACAATGGATTTCACTTCCTCTCGTGAATCTAAAGTGGGACCTCTAGGATTTTGAAGTGTTTGTCTACACTATCAACCACTTTGACAATTTAGTATTGACTTGTTAATACCTTATAAATGATGAGATTAGTTAATTTTATCTTATGAATCAATTCTAATATATTTTTTTTGATAAATTCTATTTTTACTTTATTAGAGGTTTGTATTAGTTAATTTTTTTTTCTCATGACTCAATTCTAATACTTTTTTAATAAATTATTTGTTAATACCTTATTAATCGATTCATTAGTTAGTTTTATATCATTAATCAATTCTAAAATAAATGAACAATTCATACAAAGACATAAAATCTTTGATATTTCAATTATATTTTGCTTGATTCAAGTAAAAATTTAAACTCAAAATTTTCTTTTATAAATTTTTGAAAAGGAAAATTTAAATGAAACAAAAATTAATAATTATGTACTATAATCCATTATATCGATTGCACTTTTTACGCGTGGCAAGTTGTAAACATGAATTAAGTTATGCTTTAAAATTTAACGGGGGATGTGTTTTAAGTCCAAAATCGCATGATCAATGAGTCTAGAGACCAAAGATAATCTAAAATAGAAAATAAATCCACTCAAAGTAAATTACATGTCTATCCTCTCATTCTCTTTTACTACCTAACCTATCCTAAGTTAAAAAAAAAACTTAAAATAAATTATACCATAATATTTAGAGATTCATTAAATGATTTCCTCTAAAACAAACTTTCCTTCAGGAAAAATAGTTGCCTTTTCCGTATAGCTGAATACTTTGTTTTATATTTCTATTAGAATTGGGCAAAAGCAAACCGAAGAGAGAGTGAGAGAGAGAGAGAGAGCATCGTCACTTTCTAATATACGAACTAGGTTTTCATTTCATTCATCATCGACGTCAAATTAAACCGATTGAGAAAGGTGAAAGCATCGAGTGGGAGAGAGAGAATCGATTGCTGGTTTCATTCATCATCTACAGTAGTGAAGAGTAAGAAAAAACAAACGTTAAAATAAAATGTTAAAAATGTTGTTAGACTCGATAAGATTCTACCAGCATAAAATTTTATTAGAATCAACCTATTGTAACAAATTCATATCAGATGGTAACAGAATCAAGAAAATGCTAGTAAAATACTGAAAATGTAAGAATAACAATTTCACATAATATATTTTAATGAATTTTTGGGTTTATAGCCCAAAAAACGGGCCCTAATAAGACATTTAGTCCTCTCTAATCCTATAAAGGGTTTCAAAACCAAAAAAATAATACAAATGGATATCTAGTCCATTTGGTGTCATCTAGAGAGAAAACACAAATCCCTAGAATACATATTAATTTATAATACCTATACTATCCTTCTTTATATATAAAATCGGATTTACATTCTAAAATCCAAAATATCTTTTTCCATTTTTATCTCCCAGCTTTCTCTCTCCAATCACGTTTCTAAACAAAGTAACCGTGATCTTCATTATCTCCAGTAACCGAAACTTGCTTATTTTATCTCTATCTAAACAAAGTAACCATTTGATAATCATCCATTAATCTTAGAAATCTTGTTTCTTCTTCATTAAACTAACTGAAATCATCTTCTTCATCGTTTATCAGGTAAAATACATTACAAAAGTCATTTTTCATTCCATTGAAACAGATTCTGAATCAGATTTAATATTGCTTTTCAGGTAATGTTAAAGGTTTTAGTTTCTTCTTTTCTGTTTAATGTTTTTCATCTTCATCTTTAACTTTGTTCATGAAATTCATTATAATCAAATTTCTCTCTGTATCATCTAATCAAATCTTTATTATTATTTAGTATTTTCTCTCTCTAAGATTCATAACCGATTTTATGATGTTAATGTTAAATCCGTCTTTACAATTCATTTTATTCGATTAAAAAGTGTTTGTCTCTATGTATTTTGTTACTTTTTAGTAGTTTTAGGTTACAGATTTTGATTTTTAAGTCATTTTTTCAAATCTTCATCAAGGTTTCCGTACAATTTTTGATGCAGTGAAGATATCGAACGATTTATTATAACTGAATTCAAACGATATATAATTTAAAATAAATTACGGATCGTTTACAATAAATTACATATCATTTTTGATCCAGAGAAGATCTAGTACGATTTGGTTGTAACAGCATGTAAATGATATATAATGTACACGACATTACATAATGTTTACTGAACATAACACATACATAACGCAAACATCTTCTGTACGATATTTTTATAACAGAATGTAAAATATATGTTTTTTGTTACAAATTATACATATTTTATAAATAACATCAAAAACATCTTATAAATCTGCATAAACTATATATAATTTATTCAACATTACGCGTACTTTTTCCCCAAAACAGTTGTTGTTTATAGTACAATAAATGTTCCAAAAATTATATGTAATTGATTGCACATTATACATATTTTTTCACATAATAGTGACCTTGTGATTCAAACTAAAGTTATGTTCGTCTCCTAACACATTATGAAGTTTAACTAACAGTATGCATAATTTATTCCATTATACATGTCGTTTCTAGTAAATTATATGTTTTGTTCACAAATGTATATGTTTTCTTTTTGTAGTTTTGCTGTTACTTATGTAATTTCCTACTGAAGTTGGTCATTTGTTTCTCGGTGGTGCAAAAGCATTTGGATATGCTCTTCGACAATATAGTGTAAATGTTGTTTGTCCTGCTAAAGACTACATATGCTCTACGACAATATAGTGTAAACGATTTTTTTGTAACAGAATGTAATTGATGTGTAATGTAAAAGAAATTATGTGTAATTTATTGAACATGACACACGTACAGTTGATAAATTACGTTGTATACATGACAAATGTTGGTTTCCTCGTCATAAATAACAAATAATTTACGTATTTGTTTCATAATTTGTATTTGATGTGTATTTATGTATGAGTAAAAACAAAAACAAATGTTGTTGTAATGTTCCCAGAAAAATATACTATTTCCAAATCTGAAAATTAAGTGAGAGAAAGTGATATATACGTTTTGTATATTAGCCCCAAATCACGTTAAATTGATCTCAGAAAATATACTCTTTCCAAATCTGAAAGTTTAGAGAGAGAAAATAAATTTAATTTACAAATCTGTTTAGAGGAGAGAGAAAATATGATTTGTTTCCATCCGTTTTTTGCTAATAAATTCCCCAAATCACTCCCAAATTTGATTTCCTTCTTTTCAACGTTTGATTAGTTTCTGGTAATGGCGTTTCGAAGATTTAAGTTAGGGTTTTTGGAAACGTTTTGTTTTGGGAAAGTTTCGATTTTGTTTCCTATAATTTATCCCAAATTCACGGTTAATTAAGTTGTTGGAATTTTCGGTCCGGCCCCACAATTTGAAATCCCGTGAAAATGGTTTGGGACACGAATGGAATTGTTTTATAGATAGTGTGGGTTTTTAGACCCAAGAGCAAAAGGACTAAAAATTTATTTTTTGACAAGATTGGACCCTAAACCCTTTTTGAACATTATTTTGGTCTATATACCCACGGACCCTATTTTAATTACTAAAAAGTATTTGTTAACCTACTGTAACAAATTCATAAGACGTTAGCAAAATATTCTTGTTTTTTAAACTATTGTATTCAAATTCATTCAACAGATGCTAATAGAATGTAAAAATTGTTATTAGAATCAATAAGATGCTAGCGAAATAGTATTTGCTTTTTAAACTACTTTATCAAATTTATTCATCAGATGCTAGTACAATGTAAAATATGCTAGTAGAATCAGTAAGATGCTAGCAAAATAGTTTGCTTATTAACCTCAGAAACGAATTTGTAGATGTCTAATTGGATCGAGGTAGAAATAAAAAGCAAATCACAAATTCGTACTTTCTTGAAGTTCAAAGAAAATAGAGTTACAGAGAGAGAATTTGTGAGAGCATCTCGTTTTAGGTAAATATTCATTGAATTGGTAGGTTAATTTAGACAAATATCAAAGAACATATAGTTAATAGTTACAGAAAGAGAAACTCGTTTTTGGGAGAGAGAAACTAGTTTTAGGTAAATATCCATTGATTTGGTAGGTTACTTTAGAAAAATATAAGTTTTGGAAACAAGGATTAACATTAAATATCCACCATAAATATTCTTTCATAAAATTTGTGGAAAGAACAATTGTATTAACTCAACCATTATAAACCTTTGGTTTACCAATGGTTAAAAAATATTTATCAAAGGGCAAAAATGATAGAAAATTAAAAGATTGATGCATGGGGCCCACCAAATAGTGATTTTTTGGACATATTTTACATTTTCGGTTTATTTTTGTTTTATTTTATTTATTGATTTATGAGTGGAAATATGACTAATTACCCCCCCCCCCCCCCCTATTTTTGGACCTTAAACTCAAAAATCCAAAATTTAAATCATCAATTTTATCATTTATTTCTATGAATATTAAACATTATTGTTTAGTATCGGCCCCCGTCGATTTCTGTTTCTAGTTCCGTCTCTGTAACCAACTACCTGCATTCAATATATGAAATAAAATTATTTTGTCATTCAATCATGGTTTAGTATTTAATTGACAATCCAAAATAATGAAAAATTTAAAGTAGGTTTACCAGAACGTGATCTGGTAAATGAAACCCTACCTAGTGAACTTGGAATTGGTTCGTTATCATCTCCTAGCCCAGGTCATTGCATGGACAACAGTGACTTACGAAGACTAACACGTGAGACCGACAAGATAACGCTGTTTCACGAGCTATGGGAATAGGAGTATTCAAGTCTACGTGGGTGTATGATTGAGAATATACACTAGATAACCTACCATGAGAGTTCATCAAATGAGGAAACGCCATAAACTCTCATAGGCAAGATTGGAGAGATGCCTTATAACATGAGTGTTCCGTTTATCTTATGTAAGGAGTGTCAAACTTTGGTACCGCAAAAAACTGCACCCTGAAAGGAGGTTATAAAAGAGGTTACTGGGTAAGGCCTGATGAAGCTAAGTGGGAGTACAAGATTAGACTATGTTCTCCTAACCATGTTAGGGTTAGTATCTTTTACCCACTTGAAGAGAAGCAACTGAAAATGCGTGGCCGCGCTCAAATGGATTAATTGTTAATCATTTATTTTTTACAGTTGTTCTCTAGATCAAGAAAGTCTAAAAGATACAACGTATCAGATGAGATGCGAAGTGACATAGAAATCGAGCATTGCACTTGTTCTAAGTACAAGTGGGAGACTGAAGGATATGTGCTTTCCGTCTGAAGGAGATGTCCTTCCGAAGGATGTCCTTCGACCAAGATGACAATGCGCTCAATTTGTCAAATAGGAAAACGATGAACTTATCCTGAAGATTGTTATAGAAATCGGGGTTAATGTGAACAATACGAGTAATCCAAGACAAGAAATAGGAATAGTAAAGAACAATCAAGAACAGAACACAGAGATTTACGTGGTACGGTTGGTGAGACCTACTCCACGGCGACAACGGCGCGATGATTTCCACTATGATAAGCAAACAAGTTTATACAAGAGATTCGTGAGATTGTGTCTTATTGATATCTCCTTAGGGTTTAGTTTATATAGCCACTAAACCCTAACCCCACCGCCTCACCGACTCTCTCTCTACAACCGGCATTATACACGCACAAACACTAATCACCGACGTAAGCCTAGCATTGCATTTCAGCTCTGTCTCGGAGTCCAGCTTTGCCTCAGAGCACTGCTTCGCATACCAGCTCTGTCTCAGTAATCAGCTCCACTAATGGGTTCAAGCTTTGGTAGGTTTAACCGGGTTCGATACCAATCCATATTCGAGTCACTTCTAACAATTCTCCACCTTGACTTGAATATGCTCCTCTTGACTTAGATCTGCCACCATCATAGCTCAATGCATCTGAGCCATCGGCGCTCCAGCCCTGGTAGGGCTAACATCTGGAAATCCCAATCAAGTCTAAGCAATGCTTAAACTTGAAAATTGTAACTGCCTTGGTCAGCATATCTGCTGGATTCTCTGCCGTAGAAACCTTCTTCATTGTGATCTTCCCTTTTTCAATCACGTCCTTGATAAAGTGATACCTGGCGTCAATGTGTTTAGTTCTCTCGTGATACATTTGATTTTTGGTCAAATGAATAGCACTCTGGTTGTCGCAGTAGACCTCTGTCACCTCCTGTTTCAGGCCCAAATCCCGAACTAAACCACTCAGCCATATTGCCTCCTTCACCGCCTCTGTTGCTGCCATGTACTCTGCTTTCGTTGTAGACAGCGCTACCACCGACTACAACACTGCTCTCCAACTAATGGCACTCCCGCAGAGTGTGAACGTATAGCCCGTCAGCGACCTCTTCCTATGAAGATCCCCCGAAAAATCCGAATCTACAAATCCAACTACCGAACCAAGCTCCGCAGTTCCTCCCAGATACCGCAGTATCCATTTCACAGTCTGCCAATGACCTTTCCCAGGTCTGCCTATGTATCTGCTTACTACACTAACAGCATGTGAAATATCAGGCCTTGTGCACACCATAGCATACATAATGCTACCTAATGTATTTGCATAAGGCACCTGAGACATGCACTCCGTCTCGTCATCAGTTGTTGGTGACAATTCACCTAAAAGCTTGAAGTGTGCTGCCAATGGAGTACTGACAGGTTTTTCCTCAGTCATACCAAAACGTTCCAACACCTTATCGATGTACATTTTCTGAGACAAGAACAGTTTCCCAGCAGATTTGTCTCTCCGTATCTCCGTACCCAATATCTTCCTTGAGGCACCAAAGTCTTTCATCTCAAACTCACCCTTTAACTGATCCTTTAACATGTGGATTTCAGAAATATCCTTGCAAGCTATCAGCATGTCATCCACATACAGGAGTAGATACACATAAGAACCATCCGATAGTTTCCTGTGGCACACACAACTATCATACCTGCTTCTGTCATAGCCGTTTTTAACCATAAAAGTGTCAAAATGCTTATACCACTGCCTAGGAGACTGTTTAAGCCCATACAAAGACTTCTTCAGCAAACAGACCAGGTCTTCTTTCCCGAGAATCTCAAACCCCTCTGGCTGACGCATATAGATTTGTTGCTCCAGCTCTCCATGTAAGAACGCAGTCTTAACATCAAGCTTCTCCAATTCCATATCATACAAAGCAACCATAGCAAGTATCACTCTAATAGAGCTATGTTTAACAACAGGAGAAAATACCTCATTGAAGTCTATCCCTTCTCGCTGTGTAAACCCCTTAGCTACTAACCATGCTTTGTAACGTGCATCTTCCACCCCTGGGATTCCTTCCTTCTTCTTGAAAACCCATTTGCTACCAACAATCTTCTGACCCTTAGGCTGCTCGGCTAATTCCCAGAACTGATTCTTCTTAAGAGACTCAATCTCTTCATTCATGGCAAGAGACCACTGTCGTGAATCATCACTCCTCATAGCTTCTTCATAGGTGCATGGTTCACCTCCATCAATGCTTTCTCCCACACTAAGTGCAAATGCAACCATATCTGCCATCTCATACCTTTCCGGTGCCCGGATGTCTCCCCTTCCCCTGTTCCTCGCAACACTGTAATGAACTAGCTCTGGTTCATCTTCCTCAGCTTGCTCATCTTCTCGAGGCCGAACCTCTTTCGGAGTGTCTATCTCAAGCTCCACCTGCTCTCCGTGATCTTCCTGCTCCACCTGTTTACCAACACCCTCCCGAGCATCTACAGGCGTTACCTTCTGAGTTACCTGATGGGGAATAACCTAGTGTATCTCATACACCTAATTGACTAGTGTTGGTAGCGGAATCTCAAACATCATATGTTTAACACTATTTCCAGGATCTATACATGAACATACCAATGAACTAGATTGGAAAGATGATTACCTCTTAATCGCTTTCCCACGAACTAAATTCCGATCAGTATTCGGAAGATAAGAGCTCCAAGTGTAGCTCCTCTACTTGAGACACCGAATAATGACTTGAACTCCCTCCTTTCAGTCAGCTAGGACCTTCTTGAAGGTTGAGATGAAGAACTCCTTCTTCTTGACTAGATACTTGAGAAAACTCCTTTTCTCTTTCTCTCTCTCTGAGATGTATATTCTGAAACTCTTTCAGACACACACAATCTCTCTCTGAATTGCCTCTCAGTTGTGCATGTCTTTAGGTTGTATAATTAGGTATATATAGAAATCCCTAGAAGAGGTATTAGACTCAAACTAGGATTCCATAAACCTAATTATTAGGCAACACCCAAACTACCCTCCATTGGGTCTCTTTAAGTGGTCGGCCAACATAGCCCTTTATGGGCTTCCTTGGCCGGCCCACTTAGGGCCTAGCCGGCCATCACATGGCCGGCCTTCCTAAAGCCATTCCGGGCCTCCCTTTTGGGCCGGACATGTTTATCTCTTCGGATTTCTCCGAATCTTTCAGGACTTACCAATAACGGATCCAATCCACTTATTTGCCATTATCCATCTAGTCAATTCTCTCCGTTCAAATCATTACTCTGTTGTGTAACCCTAGTAGGATCCGGTCTATGTTAGCCGCGAATCAACTCTTGATTCGACGATCGTAGTTGGCTTCTAGCTAAGCATTACGACCCCTAATTGGACCGGACTAATGATCTTCCGAATAAGCTCATTAAGATCCTAATAGCCAAATTGCACGCATTGCATCCTTGGTCGAAGGACACTCCTTCGGAAGGATACCATTCCTTCAGACTTTAGGCATCATATCCTTCAGTCTCCCACTTGTACTTAGAACAAGTGCAATGCTCGATTCCCATGTTTTTTCGTATCTCATCTGATATGTCATATTTATCAGACTCTCTTGATCCCGAGAACAACTTCCAATCCAAACGATTAACTCTTAATCTGTTTGAGCACGGCCATGCATTTTTCAGTTGTTTCTCATCAAGTGGCCCGGAGATACTTTATCCTGATTTTACTCAGGAAAACATAATCCATTCTTGTACTCCCACTCAATTTCATGTCTATCCTGTCTCCCCCAGTATGCCGCTTTTATAACCACTTTTTACGGATGGCGTTTGACGGTACCAAAGTTCGACATTCCTTCCATAAACTGAGTGAGTACTCATGTTTTGAGGAATCTCTCCAATTTGCTTAAATGAGAGTTATGACATCTTATAACTTCAACTCTTGAAGTACTCTCATTCGGCGGGTTTCCAGTGTATCAACTATACACCCATGAAGTTGACCTTTGAATACTCCTATTCCCATAGCCCAAGAAACAGCGCTATCTTGTCAATCACTCATGCTAGTCTTCCTAAGTCATTATTGTCCAACTAATGACCTGGACTAGGGATAGTAGGATGATGTGCTTCCATGTTCACTTAGTAGGGTTTCTTTCATTAGATCACGTATCTAATAAACCTACCTGGAACACTCCATCCTTTTGGACTGTCGTCTAAATTCTAAACCACAATTTAGATGACGAAATAAACCCAGTTTATTTCGGATAACAAGAGTCTGTAAAATTTGAGCACCCGCGTGAACTCCTTCACGTTCTCAATTTTACAAGTCTTCTTAGGATTCTCTTCCTGGATCCTAATTCCTTAGACCCGAGCATCTCATGATCTTTCTAAGGTGACAGTTTAGTTTCCTTTTCACTTTGCTTTGTTATTATCTTGCTTTCGAACTCTTCGTAAGCTGTTATGATAATATCAGTTTTTCTCCCATTGAAATTAGTACTTCCCAAGTTCTAATTTTACTTTCTTATCTAGTAGAGTTAAGTAACGACTCCCAACATGGAAAACTCTTTCCCACCTGTTAGCCCTTCCTAAAAGATTCCTATCTTTATTTTCGGAAGATTACTTTTATGACTTTCTTCAATCTTCTGACTTGTATGGGCGACGACATCTTCTCGTACTCCAAGTACTTTTAGATGTTCGGGTAAACAACAATCATCTCATGATCGTTCTTATGTTTTCTAACATAAGTGTCTCTCCCGTGTTTATCATGGGAGTTGGGTAGAATTTCTCTCCAAGAGATCTTCTTATTCAGACCCCTTCAAAACTCCTTTTAAACGAGTCTTTATCATCCTCTGGTCTATCTCCATAGACTTTTGATGCCCATGGTTAATTCACCCTCGTCTTCTTGTCCTTTCTTGTATGTCTCCTACATACAGGACCTGAAACAACTCTTGTTTCACTCCCACTTACCTTCTTGTCTCACAAGATTTAACCATTCTTACTCTTATCTCTTTGGATTTCCGATCCAATTTCAGAGTGGTTTCTGCTATAGTTCTTTTGAATCTTCTAAAGATTCCTTGGGGTTTTTGAGCAACCTTCTTAACTCCTTAAGAAGTTTCCAGGCGATCGTCCCTTGAACTATTCAAGTCGACATCCCTTGTCACGTAAGCCGAGTAACTCTTACTCTCTTTCGTTTTAAGCCGAGTAACTCTTACTCTCTTTTGTTTTAAGGCAAGTAACTCCTTACTTCTTCTTGTTGCTCTTTATCGAATCCCATTCGATTTTTTCTCCCACTTGTCTTCTTAGAAGGACCCTCCTTTTAATGAAGACACCATCGAGAGCAACAATCTCATTGTGTTCCGATGATTGGCGAGAAAACCCCGTTCTTCTTCTCGAAGAACTTATGTCTAACACGCTTTAGACATTAGAATAATTGACAATTTTAGAACTCCTTCTAAAATAATATCCATATCCAAATGGACTCAATTATTCACTATAGCTTTTTCGGTTTTTAGTGGTTTGGCAGATACGTATTAGACTTTGTGTTTTGGAAGACCGATGACTATCGAACTTATGATCTCATCATATTCTTTAGTCATCCAGACCCACTTCTCGATTTTGGATTTGTTTCTAAAACTTCTCCACAATCAAGTCTTATGTCCATTCTAATCACACTAATCGCAGACTTTCATGTCTGACATTATTTTCTACGATTAACTGAACTCTTGCACTCTTACAAGATTTAGAATGACTAAGTCGGATCATCCGTTAAAATTACTTAAAAGTTAGATAGGCTCTTTTAAGAACATCATAAAATATCTCATATTTTATTCACTCCCATAATCTCATTACAGAGTCATTGTTCTAAAAAGAAAAAGAAATACTAAAACTACTTTAAAGTATTGCCTATCGAGTCTATGATCCTTCTTGAGCTTTTCCAGCAACTCTTGCCTTCTCAGCTTTCGACAGGTTCATCTCCTCTTCAATAAATACTCAGCTCCCTCTTGCTCCTGTCATTCATAATGATAAGAGTCTTTTAGTATTTAATTGAATAACTTTTAATAATTTTTACCTTGACCAGAACTCCCAGCTCCGTTGTTTAGATCTTCCAAGAATCGCGGGCAATCTCTTAATCGAATATGAGATGTACTACCGCACACAAGACATCTCTTGTTGGGAAGGATAGTTCTGGGTCTTGGTGCTTTCCTGCCCATTCTCTTGCCAGACGGCTTCCTTCTTCTAACGTCTTCCGTTCCTGTATTTACAGTCTCCTGAACTCCTAGAATCTCTTCTAGAGTTCCAGGGGTGCTGAACCTACTTTCAGCAACTTCCAGAATCGCCAGTAGACTTTCGAAGGATACCCGTCCAAACTTATCTTCAAAGTTTGCTACTACATCCTGAAACCTTTCATCCAATGAATTCAGGATGATGTCAACTGCCATTACGACTGGCATAGGAGACCCCATCCATTTCATGTCTTTGAAGTGATCAATCATCTCCAAAACATGATAACGTACGGGTTTTCCTTTCTCCAGTCGCATTCCCAGTGTCACCATTGTGATTCTAAATCTTTCTATTCGACATTGTGTTCCAAACACTTCTCTTAGCCGTCGAAAAATGGTGTATGCCTCCATTTCAATGAACATATCTATATATTTTCTTTCCATGGCCATTAGCACTAAACCGGTTACTGGCGCTGACTTCCTTCGAATATCGTCTACTTGCTTACGTTCTTCATCAGAAGAAGTTTCTGAAAGCACGGGGATCGGAATGTCCAATATTTCTGCGCTTTCTCCTAGAACCTTTCTCAGGTTCCTCTCCCATTGAACGAAGTTGGTATCGTTCAATTTCTCAAGTATGGTGTAGAGGTTGAAGATGTTTGTTGTCATAATTAAACTACATGTAAGAATGCGAAAGTGATTAAACTTGTTATCCTGACAATTTTCTTAATTTGCCTATATTATTCTACTTTTGTTGTCCCCTTAGAATAATATAATTCCAAGATCCCATTCCTTCGAAATTAAGCGTACTTTGGCACTGCCCTTAATTCGTCGTCCTGGGTGAGTAACTCCTTACTGATCATATCTCATATGACTCTTGGTTAACGATTTAAACATTAAATCGTCCTTTAGCCTCGAAGTCCAAAACCCTTTTGCTGACTCGTTTGAGAATAACCATTTAGACATGTAGACCTCTTCATAGATCTACCCGTATTGTCCCGAGGTAAAAGATGGCACCCTGCTTTGGCATGACCCACCATCGATGAACAAGGGCTCAACAGGTGTCTTAATCTGGGTAGGCTTTACTCAAAATTCTTTTTGGGACTTATTACGTAATTTATCAAGTTGCGTTACTGTGAACTCTTGCATAACCATTCATGATTTATTACGTAAAAGTTTATGTGGGTTTGCGTAATGATTTGTTAAATCTTAGTATTACCCCTTAAAAGATCCCATCTTTTAAGTTTATTTCTTGTTCGCCTATGGTTCGATTGGATCCATATCCAAGAACCTCTATTGACTACTCCCACTTGAACCATGATCTCATCATTCAGTTCGTCAATAGATTCTAAGACCCTATACTCTAAGTATTATTCGGGCACAACTCCTTGCGCTTAGAACAAGAAACGATAATCCTATCTAAAGGTATACTATTCTACGCAATCACATACATCCATACATACAAAAATATGACAATCATAACAAATAAAGTATGTATCCTAGA
The DNA here is from genome assembly GCF_041429995.1 of Eschscholzia californica. Classification (NCBI taxonomy): domain Eukaryota; kingdom Viridiplantae; phylum Streptophyta; class Magnoliopsida; order Ranunculales; family Papaveraceae; genus Eschscholzia; species Eschscholzia californica. The sequence goes on along the minus strand of NW_028238420.1, from coordinate 25,509,053 downwards.
TTCGTTTCTAGGTTTTGCTATCGTATAGCTATTTGTGGGAATTTGTGACATCTCTATGTCTAATGTTTCTAAAGTTTCGTATTCTTAATACTCAAACTAGAAGCATATTATGTTTCTTCCTTAATTGCTTTCAAAATCAATATAAGGAAAAACTCCGTTCGGGTTCTCCTCTAACCCGGGTCTATGTCGGAAAAAATTATGCTCGGAACCGGGAGAAAAGTCTGAAAAACTCCCTTTCAGATCATGGCCCAAAAAGCCCTTGAGTCTCACTCAAAAAGATCTGAGTCAACCCTGGTCAAAGTCCCTTGACTGGTCTTTGGTCAACTCTTGACTCAGCCTGGTCAAGGTCCGGTCCTAGAGACAGCACCTTCCTGCCGTGCTTTGTCTCTCGGGCAGACGCGTCCTAGCCCAGCTAGACGCTTCTGTCCTAGGACAGACCATAGACATCTCGAGTGAGATGTCAAGGATGCGTCCTGGTCGCGTCCCAGACGCGTCCAGACCATCCGGTCGCCTTATATCCCTCTCGGATGCTTAATCTGAGAGCTGTTAGAACTCCCAGACGCGTCCCAGACGTGTCTGGTCTTGGGACAGCACATGTGCCATCTCGGATGTTCGGTCCGAGATGCACCCGTGCTCCACAGTCGCGTCCCAGACGCTTCTGTGCCCAGACGGCGAGGCCATCCTATCTGGGATGCCTTCTGGACGCGTCCAGATGCGTCCTAGACGCTTCTGGATGCTCCGGTCGCATCCGAGTTGAGTCCGGAAGCTTCCAGTCGCATCCGAGATGCTTCTGGTTGCTCCAGACGCATCCTGGATGCATCCAGACACTCGTCCAGTGTCTCGGTCCTAGACCGAGACTCTAAATAGGTTCCCTCGAGCGCGTCCCAGACGCGTCAGGGATATCCGAGACGCTCCTGTCTCGGAATCCTATTCCGTCTCGGACTGGGATGTCCCAGACGCGTCCCACGCGCTGGGACGTCCGAGACCGGAGAGTCTCGGACTCCTAGTCCATGTTGGACTGGGATATCCCAGACGCGTCCTAGACGCTCTAGGATGTCCGAGACCCGAGAGTCTCGGACTCCTAGTCCAGCTCGGACTAGGATTCCCGGTCCTTCACGGACTGGGATTTCCAGTCCGTGTCCCTGTCTGTCTCGGACTGTCTGTTCGAGACGTGCTGGTCCGGCCCGGACGCGTCCTGGCCGGTCCGGCCAGTAGGGTTTCCAAAATTTTTGGAAATCCAACCGTTCCAACTAATTTTTCTTTTCTTTTTCTTTGTTCCAGCTGCTGTTAGGTACTGTTTTTGATCAATTCATCAACCAATCTTCATGGTTTTGATGATTTTTATCAAAATTCTAATACCCTAAAGCTTGTTTATGAAAACTCTTTTCATAAAACTATGTTTCTAGTGTTTCTAGGTCATGAATCTCATCCAAAACCCTAATTTGATCTCATCAAACTTATGTTTAAATCTCTATTCAAACATCAAAACACTAATATCTAGTTGTTCAAGTATGAATCTAATTCGTCTAGTCAAAGATAGTTCATGCAAACGGCTCGTGATGCCACTGATGGGGAATAACCTAGTGTATCTCATACACCTAATTGACTAGTGTTGGTAGCGGAATCTCAAACATCATATGTTTAACACTATTTCCAGGATCTATACATGAACATACCAATGAACTAGATTGGAAAGATGATTACCTCTTAATCGCTTTCCCACGAACTAAATTCCGATCAGTATTCGGAAGATAAGAGCTCCAAGTGTAGCTCCTCTACTTGAGACACCGAATAATGACTTGAACTCCCTCCTTTCAGTCAGCTAGGACTTTCTTGAAGGTTGAGATGAAGAACTCCTTCTTCTTGACTAGATACTTGAGAAAACTCCTTTTCTCTCTCTCTCTCTCTGAGATGTATATTCTGAAACTCTTTCAGACACACACAATTCTCTCTCTGAATTGCCTCTCAGTTGTGTATGTCTTTAGGTTGTATAATTAGGTATATATAGAAATCCCTATAAGAGGTATTAGACTTAAACTAGGATTCCATAAACCTAATTATTAGGCAACACCCAAACTACCCTCCATTGGGTCTCTTTAAGTGGCCGGCCAACATAGCCCTTTATGGGCTTCCTTGGCCGGCCCACTTAGGGCCTAGCCGGCCATCACATGGCTGGCCCTATTGCCTGGGCCGGCATCACATGGCCGGCCTTCCTAAAGCCATTCCGGGCCTCCCTTTTGGGCCCGGACATGTTTATCTCTTCGGACTTCTCCGAATCTTTCAGGACTTACAAATAACGGATCCAATCCACTTATTTGCCATTATCCATCTAGTCAATTCTCTCCGTTCAAATCATTACTCTGTTGTGTAACCCTTGTAGGATCCGGTCTATGTTAGCTGCGAATCAACTCTTGATTCGACGATCGTAGTTGGCTTCTAGCTAAGCATTACGACCCCTAATTGGACCGGACTAATGATCTTCCGAATAAGCTCATTAAGATCCTAATAGCCAAATTGCACGCATTGCATCCTTGGTCGAAGGACACTCCTTCGGAAGGATACCATTCCTTCAGACTTTAGGCATCATATCCTTCATTACCATGGCTAACTCATCAAAAGTAACATCTCTACTTATGAGAAACTTCTTCGATTTTCCATCCAGATTCCACAACCGATAACCATTAACTCCATGCTCATACCCAAGAAATATACATTTCTTAGTCCTCGGATCAAGTTTACCTTCTTTAACATGTGCATAAGCCGAACAACCAAAGATTATCAAGTTCTCATAATTACCACGATAACTAGATCACACCTCATTAGGAGTTTTACACTCAATAGATGTACAAGGTGAAATATTTACCAGATACGCTGCCGTGTTCACTACTTCAGCCCAGAAAACCTCCGGCAGCCCTGCATTCAAAAGCATACAACTAGCTCGTTCCAATAGAGTTATGGTCATACGTTCCGCCACCCCATTCTGTTGTGGGGTATTTTTGACCGTATGGTGTCTCACTATCCCTTCGTCTACACAGAACCTATTAAACTTGTTTCCGCAAAATTCCATGCCATTGTCTGTCCTCAAACATTTGATCGATTTTCCAATCAGCTTCTCGATCAAGGTCTTCCACTGCTTGAACTTGACGAATGCCTCATCTTTGCGTTTCAGTATGTAGACCCATACTTTCCTGGAAAAATCATCTATCAAGGTTAACATGTATCTACCCCCACTATGTGAGCTGACCCGAGAGGGACCCCAAAGATCTGAATGGATGTAATCCAGAGTTCCTTTGGTATTATGAACCGTCGTACTGAACTTTAACCGACATTGCTTAACGAAGACGTAATGTTCACAGGATTCCATTTTTCCAACCTTGTGCCCACAGAGTAAACCCTGCTTGCTCAGTATAGCCATCCCCCTTTCACTCATATGCCCTAACCTCATATGCCATAGCTTGGTAGTCTCAACTTCCTTGTCTGATGATGACACCCCTACAGATCCGGTAACTGTGTTACCCTATAGGACGTATAGACCATTCCAACACCATCGTGCATCTTGATCTGAACAGTACCGATTCCAACCACCTTACAAGGATCGTCGTTTCCCATTAACACCCTACCGTCATTAATGACTGTGTAAGTGGAAAACCATTCCTTATGAGGACATACATGGAATGTACAACCAGTATCCAAAATCCACCTATCTTCAGCGAAGCAGACATTGATCGCCAGAACCATAGCTTCATCACATTCTTCAATGATTGCCAAGACACTACCATCATCTTCTTTGATGACTGCTGGCTTCTTTCTAAGCTCAGGACAATTCCTTTTGAAGTGCCCCTCCTTCTTACAATTAAAGCATCTGTACTTCTTTGGATTCGATTTAGACCGAGAACGGCCCTTACATCGACCACATGCTGCGTCCTTCCCCTTACCACCAAACCATCAACTGAATTGCTTTCTTCCATTGACCTCCGTCTCAACTCCTTCGAGTTCAATGCTGCTTTAACATCCTTAAAGGTTGTAGTTGTTATTCTAGACATAAAAGAATCAACAAAGCTTTCATATAATGGTGGCAGGGACGCAAGCAATAGTACTACCTCATCTTCTTCTTCGAATTTGACATATATGTTTGCCAAATCTAAGAATACTCGGTTGAGTTCATCCATATGGTCTTTCAATGATTTCCCTTCTAACATCTGTAAACTAAATAATTTCTTCTTTAGATACAAACGATTAGTTAGAGATTTCGTCATATACCTTGTCTCCAGCTTACTCCATAGCCCACCGGTTGTAGTTTCCGTCGCTACTTCCCGCAAGACCTCATTGCTCAAACAGAGTAGAATCTGACCATGAGCTCTTTCTATGAGATCTTCTTTCTCTGCTTCTGAAAGTGATTCAGCGAGTGCAACCTTCCCATTCAACGTCTTCAGCAGACCCTGTTGAACTAATACTGCTCGCATCTTAATCTTCTAAAGATCAAAATCGTTACTTCCATCAAACTTCTCTATCTCGTATTTCGCCATCACAGAAACCTCAAAACCTCAGCTCTGATACCAGTTTGTAAAAGCAATCGGGGTTAATGTGAACAATACGAGTAATCCAAGACAAACAATAGGAATAGTAAAGAACAAGCAAGAACAGAACACAAAGATTTACGTGATTCGGTTGGTGAGACCTACTCCACGGCGACAACGGCGCGATGATTTCCACTATGATAAGCAAACAAGTTTACGCAAGAGATTCGTGAGATTGTGTCGTACTGATATCTCCTTAGGGTTTAGTTTATATAGCCACTAAACCCTAACCCCACCGCCTCACCGACTCTCTGTCTACAACCGACATTATACACGAATAAACACTAATCACCGACGTAAGCCTAGCTTCGCATTCCAGCTCTGTCTCGGAGTCCAGCTTTGCCTCAGAGCACTGCTTCGCATACCAGCTCTGTCTCAGTAATCAGCTCTGCTAATGGGTCCAAGCTTCGGTAGGTTTAACCGGGTTCGATACCAATCCATATTCGAGTCACTTCTAACAAAGATCATCTTGTCAGGTCAAATTAGGGATCGTAATGCTTAGCTAGAAGCCAACTACGATGCGCTACATGCTTTATTCCAACCTCTTGTGTTCGTAACATCACATAACTTGATGTCTTATAGAAAAATATTTTTCTTTTAGAGAAAGTAATAAAAAATTCGCAATAAGCTGACTAGCGTGTATATAACTGTGATTTCTATGTTAACTAAAACATGTAATAGCGCATTAAAAAATCCGGATAATTTCATGAGTAAAGATGATCAGTGCTGGCCCAAGTGTTGAGAGGTGTAAAAGGAACAAAATTTTTAGGCCCTTTTCACACTAATTACAAAAAAAATAATTTATTTTGTTTTAGCAGATAACTTAGTATAAAAATCATAAACCTGAACTATATAATATAAAAGAATATCCAATTTACATTTAGTTATATAGAGATTAGCTAAACATGTTTGTACACATTCTCTTTCTTTTTGAGATGCAAGACTATTATAATAAAATTTTCCCTCACATGTGTTCATAATCCAATTATTATGTGTTCATAGTCCAATTTTTTCGTCATACCTTGTTTTTTTGGTTTTTTTTCTGTTGAAAGTCGGAATATCTTTCACTTGATAACATCTAATATAATAGATTAAATTAACATTATTCTTCAACAATAAAATAGAAATTAATTCTTTTTAAAACGAGGATATCTAACATAATAAATTTAAAAAAGTAGATTAGAATAAAATAAAATATATATAACCATAAAAATTTGGGTCCACGTTTTTTAGGCCTCGAAATAAAATTCCAAAAGGGATTAAGGTCCAATTTTCCCAGAAAAAGAGATTTTAGTTATTTTCCCTTTTGAAAGAAACATTGTTGATACATAATGTGTTATGTATGACACACATAAAAAAAATGAAATAAAGTATGAAACTTTAACAATAAATAACAAGTTATTTATGAAACAAAACAAAAATTAATAAACAGAAAAACACTGTAACTTTGACATCTAGACATACTTTAACTATACTAAATGTGTTTTGTTGTAGAAATATACGTAATTGATACTAAAAAAATGTGTATATTGCGAAACAGATAGTAAGTTTGAAATCAATCGAAAAAATTTGAGAAAAAAAAAGAAAGAGAATTTTAGGGATTGTTTTTCAAAAGTGGATTTTTTTTCTTATATAAAAGGTTATAATGGGTATTATGATTAAATAGAAATGATAGAGATCTATTTTTTCTATAAAGATGAATCAATTTGGACTAAATATCCATTATAATTATTATTTTGACCTAATATTCTATATTAATATTAGGTGTAGATTTTTGGACTAGGAGCCTAAAAATGATAAGAATTTGTAGAGATAGGAGAGCAAAAGGAACAATAAAGTTTCGAAAGTTATCTGACCAATTAGAAAAGAGTTAGGTTAGACAGGACTTTTTAGGTTTTTAATTTATATGGTAGTCCCACACTTTAAATGTTGACCCTTTCAAGAAGGTAAGATGGTACGATAGTTCTAGCCCATATGGTTCAAAATGTTTTTATGAGTTTAATTTTTTTTTTTTTTTTTTTTTTTTTTTTTTTTTTTTTTTAATGTTAGATACGCCATTAATTTACTTGAATTTTGGGGCCCTTTTAAAAGTGAGGCCCAAAGCAGCCGTTTTGGCTACTTTGGGTCTGGGTTGCCCCTGAAGATGATTATCAATCAATAGATATTGTGATTTAGCTTAGCTACCTAATATTTTGGATTTCATTTCCATTAAACATGAGAGCAAGGATGAAAATCCTAAACACAAATATTATTACAAATACATAGGACACAGTAGTGATGATGTACATCATTTATTACAAATTTAGCAAGAAAACTCAAATTAAAGACACAACATAAGCACCACCAAGTTCATCTTTATTTATTTACCAACACATGCATAACGGACCGAGAGGATTACGATCAGGCAAACGTTATAAAAATGTCTTGATCAGCAACCACGTCAAGACCGTTCTTCACCAATCGGAACATCTGAGAAGAATGAAAAACTAGAAGTAAGAATGATATATTTTAAAGACGAGCATGTTTAAGATGAAAGTATATATATACACACACACGTGAATTTAATAAAAAAAATTGTTAAAAATTTTATTTAGCAAGTATGTAGAGGAACAACTTCATGTCTTCAACAGAATGAAAAAAATACGACGTAGATACTTTTTATGTCCTCTTTAAATATTTATGAAACGTCGACATTATTTACATTTGACGTCATATTTTGAATTTTCCGTTAAATCGGACAAGGGTATTATTGCATTAGGCAAAATCTTTCTATAAACATAATGTGACCATCAGATGAAAGGTTAAATTAATAATTATAGTAATAAACTTGTACGAATCAATACGAAAAAATAAATTAGCAAAGTAGACAACGAATGAACCTGAGTGAAATTTATGAAGTTAGGGTTAGTGCTTGGTATCCTAACTTTCCCTCGTACCAGCACATGTGCCCCGCCTGCCATTCCTCTACGACTATCTAGCGGGAGATAATCAAATGTAAAGTTATCCAAATGTTGACATGGGCTGAAAGGGGCAGCAGCTAATGTTGCGACAATGTCCACTTTGCCAGAAACCTTGGCATTTAAGTGGGTGAATATGGCATTATCATGATAGAAGGTGCCAAGGCCTGTTATGCTTAAATCAATCGTTTTGTAGTAGTCGACCAAAAACTTCTTAATCTCAGTATCCATCTTAGTAGTTTTCTTGGATTCTTCTATTTATGTGAACCTTCCAAACTCTGTGAATGTTTTTGTAAATAATGAGATTGCACTCTATTTATATTAATACATTTCATGTTTTCTAGCAAGTTTTTTAGAATATATAATTGAATCATTGAAAGTGATTGGTTAGCTACTTGTTTTAAATAAAATAAATGTATAAATGTTTGTCACGAAGACTTTGATTAAGAGTCAAAAATAATATGCACTCATATAATGCTCTAATTCATAAATACCTAATTCAAGAAACTCTTACGAAGTGCTTATGTAGACTTTTGTCCACACAATGGAGATAATATTTATATTTTTTATTCTACGTTAAATGTTGGTTGTAGAATAATATTACTAATGCATCTACATGTAGAACTAAAATAACTCTTGTATGTTACCAGAGTCGTGGCATGAGAGTTTGAGGGCCCGGTGCCAAACTTTAGATGAGGCCTTCTTGTATTATAACGTAAAGTTAGAAAATACTATAATAACATAAATTTAAGTTGTTGACGAAACCAAACTCGTTGTATGAGGTTTCTGAATAATCGCTTCAATTATTTTTCAAGTTGCTTTGATATGCAAGAAGCATAGCAGCTAAGTAATAAAAATATATGGTACTTTTTTCCAAGTCTAAATATCTCTAGAAATATAAAAACAGAACAAAGTTAATTTGAGATAGTTTTAACTTCAGAATAGAACGAATTATAAGCCCCTAGAATGTTTGACTGGTACTAATTAAAAAACAAATGAAAAAATGGAAGCAATGAAGGTCGAACCTAGGACCTTTGATTATCGAGTTGGTATATCACCACTGAGCCAATTTCTCTTTGAGTTATTTTGTAAATGGGGCAAAGATAAGTACCGACTGATAAGTTTGGGGCACGATTTTGAATTTTTTTTTGAGTTTGGGGCATGATTTAACTTTGACTAGTTTTGACTAACTTTGTCATCCAAAAAGTAACTGTCAGTTACTAAATTCTTTTGTAAATTCTCCAAACACTATTTTTTCGAATTTTTAATGCCCTAAATAATAATTTCTTAAACTTAGATTTCTCTTATTACATTTGTGCAAACCGAAATAGGTATTGTATCAAAACCTTAAATAAATCAAAAATCCTAAACAATCAAAACTTCTAAAAGTAAAATCATTTCATATTTAACCAATTCAAAATTTTCAAACAAAATTAGTTTTTGATTGAATCAACCCTAGGTATCAAAAGAGAAATCAATACACAAAATTATAAGTTAACATAAAATATTGATTAAACATTCAATCATAATATCCAAACATCTAGGATTGTTCAATCAAAACAAGAAATGAGACAAAAAAATCCTGTTATCTCAAGAATTGAAAATTAAAACCCAGAATCCTGGATTTGATTTTACAACAGCAGAAAAACGAAGAAAAGTTGAGAAAATTTATTAACTAATACCTATTATCAAGAAAATAAACTCCAACGCAACCCCTTCGATTATAGCTTTTTAGTACTGGAAAAATGGTAGGAGATGATGAAGCTCCTCTCATCTTTCTGTTTAAGCGAGACAGAAAAATGGTAGGAGATGATGAAGCTCCTCTCATCTTACTGTTTAGGCGGAAAGAAGTTCGACTGTTTGTTTAATCATTCTTTTTAGGTTTTGATTAATCCAAACGGATTTTAAAGAAAAATGCCAAAAATTAATATAATTAATTATATGATTAAGAGGGGAGTTAGTTAAATTCAAACGGTTGAAGTAGTCAACATCATTTTATGCCCCAAACTCAAAAGAATATAAAGTCATGCCCCAAACTCATCACCAGGTACTTATCTTTGCCCCTTTTACAAAATAACTCTTTCTCTTTTGGTTTTATTCACTCCATTAGTTATTTTTATACCATATACAGCGTATTTAATTGGAAGTGGGCCCCTTTAAGGTGGGGGCCAGGGCGGATGCCCTCCCCCCCCCCCCCCCCCCACCCCCTCAAACACGGCTCTGTACGTTACATATCGGCAAGTTTTACTTTTTATTTTTAAGAAATACTTAAATTGAATGCAAACATTTGCCTAAATCACTATCTAACCAATCAATACTGTTTAGCTACTGGACCAACTATTGAGTATAGCCTAACTTCGTTTCAGTGAGAACATTGATATATATTTTTTCTTTTACAATGTTGTTTTATTATTTGTATACGCACCTAAAAGCTAAGCATATAGGCTGGATTAATGATATAACTTTATGCTTCTAATGGTGAAAATTTGAAAATGAGATTTACTCGTATATCGAGTCGTTTAACCTTCAATTTGTAGTAGTTAGGATGAGACAAAGACTTATAATATTCTTAAGTACCTATTTCCATTTTTCAAGCTACCTTCCCCTGATATAAAATTATCTTGAGATTGAGAATATGTATATATTTATATATTTTTTTTAACCTAGAGACTTGATTAAAAAAGTCTAAAATAATTTGTAATCAACTTTTTGAAATTGTTATATAAAATAATGTAAAGTTAGATTATTTTGAACTTATAATTAAGTCTAGGGGATGTGTGAAACATCTATTACATAAAGCACAATGGTGTGTTTTGAGAAGGACGGTCGATTTATGCTTGAATATTCGTGTCCATCCGATCTTCATCGGTAGTTTATTGATCTAATGGCTTAAATTGATACAATATTAAGTTATTTTAACCACCTATCCATGTGTCACTCAATTAGATAAGGAATTACAATCTTCCCCCATTTACTTTGTTATTTTTTTGTATGGTTTACTTTGTTATCATTTGGCTCTTCAAACGAAGTGTGTGCAAAAATTTGCCTAAATGAACTATCCAACCAATCAATACTGTTTATCTAAAAATAATCACAATTCATCTTACTGCACCAACTATAGAGCATAGCCTAACTTCGTTTCTCATTGTGTACGTCAGAACATTGTTATATATTGTTTCTCTTATAATGTTGTTTTATTATTTGTATACGTGCCTAAAAGCTAGACATATAGCCGTGATTAATGATATAACTTTATTGCTTCTAATAATGGAAATTTAAAAATTAGACTTACTCGTATACCAAGTTGTTTAACGTAGTAGTTGAGCTCTTGACAAGATAAAAACTTATAATATATATTCTTAAGTACCTATTTTTCATATTTTATGCTACCTTGACTTGATATAAAAATATCTTGACATTAAAAATATGTATATATTTCTATATTTGTTTTAACCTAAAGACTTCATTAAAAGTCAAAAATAATTTGTTGTCAACTTTTTCAAATTGAAATATAAAATTATGTAGAGAGATTATTTTGAACTTATAATTAAGTCTAGGAGATGTGAAACATATATATTTTTAAAGAAAGAAACACAAGTAGAGAAAGAGTGATGAGACATGAAAATGTCCCATTTGAGTCTCTTAATTTGGACAAGTTAGTCTATCTAGGGCAGTTACTCTCATGAATTACTCTTTTTTCTACTCAGGTACCTTTTTCAGAGTTATGTGTGCAAAACGGATAAAAGTCGGAGAAAATGCAGACTAGGGGTATTTTGGTCATTTGTTGATTCTGATTTCATGGTCAAGATTTGTGCTCGGATGGAAAGTAGAGTCCAAGACGAATCCGTAGGCGAAAACAGAAGTTAAATCGGAGTCCGGATGAGTAAAATAGAGAGAGTCAAAGTTCGGGTCAATTTCAATGGACCAAAAGTCAAAAAGGACACGTGGCGCACATCCAAGGAATAAATCAGATGGACCGGAATGAGAGCGGGCTACTTTCGGTTACAACAGAGGTACACCAAGCTTTACACCGTCTTCATCTTCTTCCTTTTATCTGGTTCTAAGAAAAACGAAAGTTGCCAAAGATCAAAACCGAAACAGACTCGATGGAGTAAGCAACCGACTTCTAAAAAGGCAACACACAAAATACCCTAGAAGATGTATTAGGTATATATAGAAATCCCTAGAAGATGTATTAGACTCAAACTAGGATTCCTAAAACCCAATTATAAGGCAACACCCAAAATACCCTCTTTAGGGTTACTTGAAGTGGCCGGCCAACATAGCCCTTTATGGGCTTCCTTGGACGGCCCACTTAGGGCCTAACCGGCCATCACATGGCCGGCCCTATTGCCTAGGTCGGCCATCACATGGCCGGCCTACCTAAAGCCTTTCCGGGCCTCCCTTTTTGGGCCCGGACTTGTTTGTATCTCTTCGGACTTCTCCGAATCAATCTGGACTTACCAATAATGGATCCAATCCATTTATTTGCCATTCTCCTTCTAGTCAATTCTCTCCGTTCAAATCATTACTCTGATGTGTAACCCTTATAGGATCCGGTCTATGTTAGCCGCGAATCAACTCCTTGATACGACGATCGTAGTTGGCTTCTAGCTAAGCATTACGACCCCTAATTGGACCGGACTAATGATCTTCCGAGTAAGGTCATTTAGATCCTATTCGCCAAGTTGTACGCATTGCATCCTTGGTCGAAGGACACTCCTTCGGAAGGATACCATTCCTTCAGACCGAGGCAATATATCCTTCAGTCTCCCACTTGTACTTAGAACAAGTGCAATGCTCGATTCCCATGTTTTTTCGTATCTCATCTGATATGTCATATTCATCAGACTCTCTTGATCCCGAGAACAACTTCCAATCCAAAGGATTAACTCTTAATCCGTTTGAGCACGGCCATACATTTTTCAGTTGTTTCTCATCAAGTGGCCCGGAGATACTTTATCCTGATTTTACTCAGGAAAACATGTTCCATTCTTGTACTCCCACTCAATTTCATGTCAATCATGTCTCCCCCAGTATTCCGCTTTTATAACCACTTTTTACGGATGGCGTTTAACGGTACCAAAGTTTGACATTCCTTCCATAAACTGAGTGAGTACTCATGTTTTGAGGAATCTCTCCAGTTTGCTTAAATGAGAGTTATGACAACTTACAACTTCAACTCTTGAAGTACTCTCATTTGGCGGGTTTCCAGTGTATCAACTATACACCCATGAAGTTGACCTTTGAATACTCCTATTCCCATAGCCCATGAAACAGCGCTATCTTGTCAATCACTCATGCTAGTCTCCTTAAGTCATTATTGTCCAATTAATGACCTGGACCAGGGATAGTAAGATGGTGTGCTTCCATGTTCACTTAGTAGGGTTTCATTCATTAGATCACGTATCTAACAAACCTACTTGGAACACTCCATCCTTTTGGACTGTCGTCTAAATTCTAAACCACAATTTAGATGACGAAATAAACCCAGTTTTGGTAAACATGATTATCCCTAATTTTGGTAGACATATATCCTTCAGAAGAAACCTGAAAATCAGAAGTCAATTAAAGCTTCTTATTCTCATGGTGGCAGTGACTTAAAAGGATTTTGAAGCCCTAATTTTGGTAGACATGATAAGCCCTATAAAGTGCAGTCAAATCAAGCCCTAATAAGCCACTGACACCATTACTAAACATTTCCTTACCTTCATATCCAACTTCATTACTAGCTTCATCTTCATCTTCTTCAATTAAAGCATAAATTAGTCTTTTAAGCTCAATCTACTTTGCCCCTCCACTTGCCTTTGCTTGATCTTCAATTTTAGATTCTTTTGATTTAGTAAATTGACAAGGTATTGTAATAGAGTTTTTGGTTTACCAGAAGCAAAAGCTTTTCGTACAATAGGACAGAGATTTTCACCATCCGAAATCATTGATGAGAAGACGTGCTCGTCAAGATTGTCGATAGAATCGCCATTTTTACCTACCGGAGCAACTTTCCCTCTCGTCATAGATCTTCATTACTTCAAAAATCTGGAAATGGGGGAAAATATGGAAATGGAGGAAAGTATCTTGGGGGAAGGTAATAGGCTTAATTATTAGAGTTAATTGATTTGAAAGTTTGGAGTTTGGTTTTGATTTTGTTCAACATGTTCTTACCCTTAATCAGTCAGTGCCACCTAAACCACCCCACCACCACCAGCGCCACCACCACTAGCGCCACCACCATAATCTTTATCAACAACACCAAACCCAACACCAAACCCACCACCACCCACAACAACAACAACAAAACCAGCAACAAATCCCTCCACCACAACCAAAACAACAACACCAAAACTCCCCACCATCATCATCACCACCAGCACCACCACCAGCACCACCACCACCACCACCACCACCACCACCATAATTCTGAACATCTGTAACTTGAGTTGCCTTATTGAAACTCCTAATTACACAACTATGATTCACCTCAATGCAAACCTATGATTCGGACTATAGAGAAAGAGAAATGTAAAGAGAAAAAAGTTTCTTCAATGGTGGAGGAGATAGAGAGAAATGTAGAGAGAGAAAGAACAAGAAATTAATGGAAGAGAGAGAGAAAGAATTAAAAATTAATGGGAGAGAGAGAGAAAGAATTAAAAATTAATGGGAGAGAGAGAAAGAACCTCGGGAATGAAATAGGGGTAATAATAAGTAAGGTTAGTTGATTTGATTGGGATTTGACTTTAATTTGGTGAGAGGGGTAAATTGGGAATACAAAATATATGGTCAGAACTTGATGATGTCAGCGCTGTCCGAAAAGTGGATCTTGGGGTCAAAACGAACTGCCGGACACAATTGGGGGCCAAAACGGTGAGTTGGTCAACAATTACGGGCCAAAACGGAATTAACCCATAATTCTAAAGATGATGTATTTGCACTAGTCAACTAAATCTTTATTTTACTCGGATTCTATAACATGAATGGTCTAAAATCCGAAGGATATTATCATTAAAACCAATAAGAACTTAAAATATATGAGTATACGATCTAGGAATTGGTTGATTCACATATAAAACATATCTATAACATGATTATCATGGACTTCATCTAAACCCTAGATAGAATGGTTAGTTACTCATGGCAAACAAGATAACATTAGCAAGTATGAAAAATAAGAGATAAATAGAGAGAAAAACAGAACTTTTCTCACTGAAAATTGCTTTCCTTCGAAAGCCAAACGCACCCCAGAAGAAAATGATTTTCCAGCACAACTCCAAGAGAAAATAATTTTCCTTTGATGTTGGAAAATTATTTCCCGAAAACAATATACGTCCAAACGGGGTCTTCTTCTTCCTTAGAACATTCCTCTTTCTCTCTCTACTGTATTTTAGCTTCTTCAAATCTTTTTCTTACTAAAATTATTAGACAAAGAAGAAAATACAAGAAGATTATGAATGATTAACAAATTAAACTTCTGATTTCTCCCTCTCTCTCTCTCTATCTCTCTCTCTCTCTCTCTCTATAGTAAAAGATGAAGAAATTACTAAATCTCTCTTCTCACTCTCTCTGTTTCCTATCTTTCTCTCAATACAAATCTTTCTTCTGGCTCTCTCTGTTTCTTTTTCTCACTAAATGAAACTTAAGAAAGCAAGAATAAGAAAACAAAATTGATAATCAGAGATGATGATAAAACCAACTGAAATGATCAATGAATATAGCTCTCTGGTTTTTCTCTTGGCCGTAAGATCTCTGTTTTATTTTGTAACTATCTGGCCCCTCCTCTGTGTTTCCTTCTTCCTATTATAAAGAGATTAAACTCAAATCTAAAATCCTCCTCAAATCATCCCTTTCATCAATCGAATATCTCTCAAAGATAATCTCTCCTTCTCGGTTCTTTGTTTCAGTTTTTGCTGCTCATGAAATCTCTAGCTATTTCCTTTTGATCTTCTTTCCTTCTCGATTAATACATCGAAGAGTATTCTCTCTCTAGATAAGTATCTCCAAAAACCAGCCGATAACTTCTTTCCTTACAGCTATTCAAAATTTCCAATACCCTTCTTTCACTGTTAAACCCCCCAATCGAATCTCTCTTTCTGTTTTGTTTCTTTAAAAAAAGGGTCCGTGGGTATATAGACCAAAATAATATTCAAAAAAGTTTTATGATCTAATCTTCCCAAAACATAGATATTTAGTCCTTTTACATTATGGACATAATAACCCATTCTTTATGAGAGAACTACCGTCAATGTCCCTCCTACAAAAATCACGGGATTTTTAATTTTTCAAGGTGAATTTGGAATGTTTTTAATGTGGGCGTGATTTAGGGGATTTAAAGCAACTAACGTATAAATCCGAAATTGATTTTTCTCTATCTTCTAACCGTTTTGGAAAGCAAATCTATTTCCAAATCAATTCAAAACAAAAATCGTAACCAAATCAATTTTCTCTTTCTTTACAGATTTGGAAACCAAATCAATTTTCTCTCTCTTACTATGTAAATTTTTTTCGATTAAAATCAATTTTCTCTCACTTAACTTTCAGATTTGGAATATATTTTCTAAGATCAATTTAGCGTGATTTGGGGGTTAATATACAAAACATATATATCACTTTCTCTCACTTAACTTTCAGTTTTAGAAATAGTATATTTTTCTGGGAACATTAAAGCAACATATGTTTTCGTTTTTACTCATACATAAATACACATAGAATACAAATTATGAAACAAATACGTAAATTATGTATTATTTATGACGAGGAAACCATCATTTGTCAAGTATACAACATAATTTATCAAATGTATGTGGGTCTTGTTCAAATTACACATAATTTCTTTTACATTACATATAATTTCTTTTACATTATACATCCTTTACATTCTGTTACAAAAAAAAAGTACAAAATCTTCTTTGGTTCAAAAATGGTGCCCATCCATGTACTCTCCATTAGTTTCGTTGACTCACTTTGATTTGATGATTCTCTTTGAAATTTCATCTGGTATATCAAATCTAGACACATAAATACACATACATTAAAGAAAAAAAAAATCATATATTGTATTGTAAACTACATGTACAGTTTCGTAAATTATATATAATGTTTGTCAAATTTTGACAACATTTGAAGGTTTTGAGTAGTTTGGTAAACTTATCAAGGCTACTGTTTTGGGTGAAAAGTACACGTAATGGTAAATATATAATACATAATTTATGTGCACTTATACGTAAATTATATACATAATGGTAATAACATGAAGATATACGTAAATCATATATACTTTATTGCAAAGTACACGAGATTTGATAGTAAAGCGAAGTATTTCTACTAATGAAATGAGTACTGTTTTGGAGTTAAAGTACGGGTAATGTTTCATAAATTACCCATAATTTACTATAAATTGTGGTAATTTACGATACAGTACTTGTACTGTAAATTCTGTTATGAGTAACCATACGAAAGAACAAATGTTTCATAAATCCGTACGGATTGAAAACCAGATCTGAACAAAAAAAAATGAGAATATCATTAAGCTTAAACTACAAATCTAAAGATATCTGCTATGATGATTGATTGCAATAATGTCAAACTCGAGTTGAAGGATTAAACATCTAGATCAAAAACATAAATGAAATTTTAAGAGAGAGAAAGAAAATAAACATCAAACATTCGATTGATGATTGATAATCTGATCTCACGAAATATCAGAAACAACAGAAGATTAAACATAGATCTAAAGAAATATGATATTATCACTGGATGCAAACATAACATACTAACTTTGAAGGAATCATTGAATAAGGAATAAACATAAAGATCTTAAACAGTTATGAAAATTTTAGAGAGAGAAAATAAACATCATACATTCAAAGTTAATGAATTAGTAAACAGATCTTATAGATATGTATCATATATCTGATACATTTTATAATAGAGCGAAATATTTAGGGTTTTAGTTATAAGAAGAAATATTTGATATTAACAATGGTGTTTATAAAGATTTCGAAAGTATTAAACCTGATAAATGATGAATTTGGACAACAATATAATGTAGAAGAAGAAGATTTTCTGAGTTTAATGGAGGTTTTTGTCAACTAAATCGGTTTTAGAGAGATCAAATAAAGAGTTTCCGTTACTGAAAATAATGAAGATATCCTTACTTTGAATAGAAACATGATTGGAGAGAAATATGGGAGATAATAATGAAGATATCCTTACTTTGAATAGAAACATGATTGGAGAGAAATATGGGAGATAAATATGGAAAAAGATATGCATAGATTTCAAAGATAAATCAGTTATAAAATATGGAAAGGTTAGATTAGGGATTATGAAATAATATTTATTCTAGGGATTTGTGTTTTCTCTCTAGATGAGACCAAATGGACTAGATATCCATTTATATTATTTTTTTGGTTTTAAAACCCTTTATAGGATTAGAGAGGATTATATCTAAGCCCAATAAACTTAAAAAAATGTATCCCTAATATAGAATACCCTTAATAGCACTTTCTCTCTCTATCTCTACTGTTCTGTTATAGGAATTCTTAGGTTAAAGGATAAAGACGAGAGAGAGAATAAGAGGGTTACCCAATTAGAAGCCGAGGGAATGGATGTAAGGTCCGTAATTGGGCCAAAAAAGAGGGCCCAATCCATTAAGACCCGAAAATGAGATCCCGGTCCAACGCGTCAGAGTGCAAATGAAAATTACGGAAACATCCGTGTTCTTTTAAGGTATTTACGATGAATGCCACTAAAATCTTACCCGGGAAACCGCAAAATTTTCAGATTCGTTTTGAATTTTGACAGACATGATGGAATCGAAGTGACCGCTGTAGATAGTTTTCCAATCAACCATAACTCTTACTGTCACACACCTATTCCATTCCATTCAGTTTCTCTTTTGATCCTCATCTTCTTAAAAAGCGTTCCAGTTTTCCAAACCAAAGAAAGAAACTAAAAACCAACCACCACCATTAAAGCTTGAAGCCGAAAATTCTTTGTTATTAAACCTAAAAGCTGTTACAAATCAACAGTATTATTCGAATTTTTTTGAAGAAAATTGTTAGACGAAAAAACCCTAAGGCTGAAGATCAATCAAAGGTAATTTTTCTCGGTTTCTCTCTATACCTTCTGTTCTTTAAATAAACCCTAATGTTCATAAATTAGAGAGGAAGCTAAGTGAATTCATTATTGTGTGATATTTATTTGTTTTAGGAAGATGGTGAAACCTAATACGCCCAAACAATCAACAAAGAAAATAAGCCTTGAAGAGGCAAGATCTACCAGATCGAAAGCAGTTACGGACGAACAAGCTACAAGAAGAATGAGCCCTAGGAAAAGGGTAAGTAACTGAAAACTTTTATTTTTTTTTGTTTCACAAATAATAATGATTACTACATAATAAAAATTCTTGTAGATTGATCTATTTCATAAAGTTGTTATCTACAAACAGAAAAATTTCTAGGAAATTTTTCAGTGTACTGGTAGGACTAAAATGATTTCCTAGGGTTTGTATCGATTTTTTGATAATGAAAGTTCTTGTACATTGATCTCTTTCTTATGTGAGTGGTTTGTAATCTGTTTTTGATAAGGTTGTATCTTATAAACTGTATAATTCCTAGGAAATTTTTCAGTGTACAGGTAGGACAAAATATCACTGGTAAACCAGTTGATTTTATGAAAACGGAATGCAACATGGTTAAGTATTTTGTATGAAAAGACAAAAAAGAATTCCAAAAATTAGACTCTTTCTAATGTGAGTGGTTTGTAATATGTTTTTTGATAAAGTTGTATATTATAAACTGATAAATTCTTAGGACAATTTTTGGGTGTACTACTAGGACCAAATATTATCGGTAAACCAGTTGATTTCCTGTATACTGCATGTTAAAAATGATTAAGTATTCTTATGTGAGTGGTTTGTAATATGTGTTTCTATAAACTTTCATTTTATAAACAGAAATATTCCTAGGAAATTTTTCAGTGTATAGGTCGGACCAAATATTACTAGTAAACCAGTTGATTTCATGGAAACTGACTGCTAAACATGGATAAGTCTTTTGGCCGACAAAAAATTAGTCTGTGTCTGGTACACATGTAGGTTAAACGTAAACAAGTATGTGGTCAAGAAACAACATAGTTTCTGGTAAATTATCCTGTGGTTAATGTGTTCTACTTTGTTTTAAACAGCCTGGATGTCTGGAACAAGGACCAGCAACACTGCCTAAGAGCAAAAGATCTAGATGAACTGATGATGAACAGAGGGTGTGACTCCTCGATAATTGACTGGTTTGAAGACCACTTAATGTTCTCATTTACCAACATCGACCGTGAAGTGTTGTTCTTATCATCATTGCTATTTGTAAGATTCCTAAACATTACTATAATTGATTTGAATAGGATTTGTGAATTGTCTAGTAAACATACATGACACAATTGCAGACATTGATAAGGCAGAAGTGCAGTGAGAAGACAATCAAAGTGAATTTAGATGATCGGATTGAAAAACACTTAATCAAAGGTCATACGATGTAACACCCCTATTTTCTATATATATCAAATTAGGTGGAAATAACAAAACTCTAGATCAATTTGGGGTTGGGTCTAATATGAAGAGTAAGTTAGTGTGGGCTTGAGCATCATAAAATAGAAGTGGGTTAGAAGGAAAACTAGGGCTGCTTGAGTTAATTATATAAAAAGGGGTCTAGAGCTCTTTTTGTAGATCTAGAACAAAACTTAGAGAGAGAAAGAGAAATGGTATTCTTTGGAGAAGATTTTGATGAATAAGTTCAAGAAATCTATGTATTGTTTATGTTATGGTTAGTATATCTTCTTAATCTTCAACAAACCACTCTTGGTGAATGAAGAATGGATAAAGAAGAAAAGAGGTAGAGATGGAGTTCTCTAGAGAGAGAAAGAGGCATGATTGTGTTCTTGATGTCATCTAAGGCAAAAGAGGTAGATTTCTTATCTCCTAATTCTTTTGTAGGCTTTTTCAATTTATTCCATGATAGGTTTAGTATTGTTAATCACATAAGTTCTATGAAGAATGATTGAATGATTTAGATATTAGTTCTATCTTGAATTCCAAAAAAATATCTATATAGGACAATGTTTTGATCTAACTTCAAAATTAGATCTGGATTGATTGGTAACGAATCTAAGTGTCTTTCCTATATGGTTCGAAAGGTATGTTTGTCTACTTTCTAGTGGTTCAAACGGTTAGTTAATTGGAGCTCCGAGCAAGGAGTTATAATAGTTTTCGTACGAGGTGTCACAGCAGTCCCTATTGTATTTCGGTCTAGATTAAAATTAGATCTGGCATTGATTGGTAATGAATCTAGGTGTGTTTCTTATATGGTTGGGAAGGTCTGTTTGTCTACTTTCTAGTGATTTAAACGGTGGGTTAATTGGAGTTCCGAGCGAGGAGTTACAATAGTTTTCGTATGAGGTGTTAGAGCAGTCCCTACTGTATTTTTATCTAGATTAAAAGTAAATCTGGTATTGATTGATAATGAATCTTGGTGTGTAACTTATATGGTTGGAAAGGTCTGTTCGTCTAATTTCTAGTGGTTTAAACGGTTAGTTAATTGGAGTTCCGAGCGAGGAGTTACAGTATTTTTCGTACGAGTTGTCACAGCAGTCCCTACTATTTTTCGGTCTAGATTAAAATTTGATCTGGTATTGATTGGTAATGAATCTCGGTGTGTATCTTATATGGTTGGAAAGGTATCTTTGTCTACTTTCTAGTGGTTTAAACAGTGAGTTAATTGAAGTTCCGAGTGAGGAGTTATAATAGTTTTTGTACTAGGTGTTGATACAATCTCCAATGAGCGAATTGATTGAGATAATTCACATGGTTTCTATTCTGTAAGCAATGTATTTCCTAGGTATATGATACCTTATATTGGTGAGTCTATATTCGTTAACTATTATTGTTATTTGCTTTTTTGTTTGAGGTTGTGATCCACGTGAGGAATTATTATGAGCATCATCCATTTTGACTTGCCATGTGTTGTTGGCTTGAATGGTTTGGTGAACTTGTTTGTAATTCTTTATTAGAGCCAATATTTGTGGTGTGATGCTATTATGATTGTATGATGCTATTATGTGTGTGATGCGATGGATGTGATGGAGGGTTGAATGAGTTTATGTGGTTGGTTCGACCCTCTCTACCGAAGGTGATGTAGGTATGGAGCGTATGGGGTCGGCGCTAACACAATGGATGACCTTGTGGACCACACTCTCATTCGACTTATGTTTGTTGTATGATGCTATTATGTGTGTGATGTGATGGAGGGTTGTAGAGTTTATGTGGTTGGTTCGACCCTCTCTACCGGAGGCGATGTAGGTATGGAGCGTATGGGGTCGGCGCTAACACAATGGATGACCTTGTGGACCACACTCTCATTCAACTTATGTATGTTGTATGATGCTATTATGTGTGTGATGATGGAGGGTTGTATGAGTTTATGTGGTTGGTTCGGCCTTCTCTACCGGATGTGATCGAGGTATGGAGCGTATGGGGTCGGCGCTAACACAATGGATGACCTTGTGGACCGCACTCTCATACAACGTGGACACCAACTTGTCATATCATTCGATGAGAGTTGGATGATTGTGTCTTTTGGCATAATGTATTGTCGACTTAATTGTCAAGTTAGGGTTCTATAATGGTCTATCTTGGTGAATAGTGTGATCTTTTTATATCTATTGAAAAAGAGAGATTATTATCACGAGAGTTAATATTGGATTAGAATACGAGGACGTTGAAAGCCCAATATCCAAGAACATAAATTACTAATTTCTACATGCGTGTGGTAAATCTCGTTGTATTATGTTAGTTGTCACGTTAAATTTCAGATAACGCCAATAATGAATATGAATGAAATACTTCCTTGATTGGGGATTGAGCTTGCCTACCCGAGACTTAGGTTTGAGGAAATCTACAGCAGTTGGGTTTTAACCCAGCTATTTCGTTTTTTCAGGTATTGATTGTGCACTCATGGTAGGTGTCGCTCGTGGATCCAGTTTGAAGGTCTCAAATCTTCGATTTCAAGGCGACTTGAGATTTGGGATTTGGGGCGCTACATACGAGCAAGTTGTGCGTTCCACTTAATACACCATACAGAGATGACTCTTTCGAGGGCCATCACTGTACTTTGTTGGTGTATGATTTTGAGGAGAACGAATGGACGCACTTCAACTCCTTATTTCGGGACATGGACCTGGCAAACAGATGTAACTACAATGCAAAAGAATTGGCACAAATCCTGGCAGAAACGATGATAAAGATGAAGTGCGGAAGGAAAAAATTGACAAAAAAATCCCATTCATTAAAGATGTTGAATGCCCCCCAACAAGGGGAAAGGTGAGGACAAATTTTGGAGCATTAATTAACTATGTTATTCTTTACTTGAAACTAACATTATCTTGCTCAAAATTTAAAATCCAACAGTCCAGATTGTGGTCTATACGCGATGCTAAAGTTGAAGGAAATATTTCTCGAAAGCATCCAGAATAATTACCCTGGAAAGTGCTCACAAAAGGAACAATATGAAGATGAAGCAAGGAGATTGAGGGCAGAAGTAACATACCTAATCTTGGACGAATCAAAGAACGGATGGAGAAACCAAATTGTTGAAGAAAACTAAAAATTGGATAGTCTGAATTTTTTAACGTTAGAACACTATTTATGTGTTGTTTTGTTAATGTTACTTACGAACGCATTATATGGTGACAGTTTTATGGTTTATAACTTAGAAGACTGACACATTTACGAATGCATTCTTCATTTTCTTCGTAAGATACGTCCCAAAACAAAAATTGGGAATACAGTTTCTGGTTCACCATAAAATTTTCCAGTTACCAAAAACGATGTTGGTAAACAGGATAATTTACTGGTGCATAGTAAATTTGAATGACAATAAAAAACAACTGCGGGAACACATAAATTCAGTGCAAACAACTTGAAATAGAATAAAAATAGTTCTATGTCGACTACATTACAAGATTTACAAGCTTCCAAGAAACTGTTCTATGTCGAGTACATTACAAGATTTACTACAAACAAAATAGGAAACTGAACAACATAGGTCCGGGACATAATAGTTTGGTTGAACTAAATAATTAACTTAGGTACCAGATAGACAGTACATTTACAAGCTCCAGTAAATAACTCTATTTCCAATACATTACGAGATTTTAATAAAACAAATAGAAGACTCAACAACAGAGATCCTTACACTAAATAAATGTATTACATTTAATGTCGAATACATTACATGATGTACTGTAAACAACATGGAATCCAGAACATAATAGTTTGGTTGAGCTAAATAACTAAATTATGCTCCATATAGAAAGAAAATTTACAAGCTCCAAGTAAACATCTCTATTTGCAATACATTACCAAATTTACTGGACACAAAATAGAATACACAAAAAGAGACATCGTAATTTCAACAAAAAAACAGGCTCTCTTCAGAATCTGAAAAACACCAACACTGTGGAAGCTATTCAAAATTATAGAATGCCCGGTAAGATATTTCCCACATCTAATAGGTTGGTTGCACGAAGCATTGTTGTGATAAGAGAGTTGTTTACATCT
Source organism: Eschscholzia californica (assembly GCF_041429995.1). Lineage (NCBI taxonomy): Eukaryota > Viridiplantae > Streptophyta > Magnoliopsida > Ranunculales > Papaveraceae > Eschscholzia > Eschscholzia californica. Next base: position 25,484,919 of record NW_028238420.1, on the reverse strand, counting down.
ACCGCATACCCTCTGCCTTTTACGAAAGTTCCCTAAACTTTCAATCCTCACAGTGCGCGGTCTCCCGGGACGCTTCTTGGTTAAGGGAGGAAGTATCATGTTGGCTTTATCGAATGATTTTGGTGCATCAAAAGTAGGGACAGGGTTGATGGAAAGACAGTAGGTCTTACAATAAGCTTTCGTTGTGACGGCAGGATCAAAATACTTTGAGCTATCACCTCCATGCACTTTAATACACAAGATAGCATGTTCACATGGAATACCTTGAACTTGCCACTTACGACATGAGTAAGTCAGATTAGCAAAATCAACAGAGTGGCTGGGGTTCGACATAACTTCATATTTAAATTCAGCTGATTGAAGACACTTCCAACTGCAGGCAACATTAAATCTGGACTTCATTGACTCCTTGACTTTCGGGCATAAGACTGAGTTCCAGAAGGCCGATTCAATCCTTCGATCGTTCGTCATGTTCATTATTTTAACCCGCAACATATCGAGCATGACAGAAATGTGAAGAACTCTCTCGTCCTTTATCCAAGAATTGAAAGACTCAGATAGAGAAGAACAAATTAAACCATACCTATTACCCGGAAAATACACATCGGCCTAGTATTTAGGATCGACGGAGGACAAAAATGACTGAACACCATTTCCGCCCATGACAACAAGTTCTGTAGTGTACTTTTGAAAGTCCGATACAGTTAGCGCCCGAGCAACTTTGAACATTAGCGATGAAAATAATCAGACTTCTTTGCGCCATTTTTGACACGCACATTCAAATTGTTGCGTAAATGCCAAACGCAAAATGAATAGTGGGCCTCTGGGAATATGTTGGAAACTGCATTAATAATACCATGGTGGCGATCCGACATAAACCTCAACGCTGGACTACTAGGAACAACTCGTCCCAAATGGCAGAAAAACCAAGTCCAGTTTGTATCATTCTCTACATCAACAACGGCGTAGGCAACCACAAAAAATCCTGCAATGAATCAGTAATTGGAATTAATATACATTCCTCATATACATTAGGGACAAGACCATGTAGTTTTACGAAAATAAGGAAGTGTTCAGAAACCGGGTACTGTTCAAAAAAGCAGGTAGTTCTCGGAAAAATATACGTTGACGTACTTACCATCGTTCCCATTCTTTACCACAGCTGCAAGTATGCATCCATGTATTTAGTTTTGGCAAAGGTACCATCAACAAATATTAGCGGTCGGCAGTGCTTGTAGCCTTCAATACTTGCTCCAAGAGCAATAATGATTCTAACAAAACGACGGGAAACTAGATCAACTTGAAGATCAATGTGATTATTTGAGTTCGACCGAGATAGTGCATCCACATACCACTGGAGCTTACCATATGAATCCTCTTCTTCACCATATGTTAAAGAAATAACAGCATTCTGAGCTTTATAGGAATAGTAGTAGCTAAGAGATATACCATAATCCTTTTTAAATGATTCATAATACCTTTGGTACTCTTTGTAGGATTTTCTCGGATGTCATCAACTATTAACTGGCTGACAGCTTCTGTTGACAGCCTAGGTTTACGAGAAGACAATACAAAATCATCACACGTATGGACAGGGTTGAAAGCTTTCAGAACAAACACGGAACGGGACTTAAGAGGAGCAACAGCATGAATGGTCCAACCACATACACAAGTTATCCGGGATAGATCATTCTTAAGGAATTTATAATTGTATCCATGTTATATGGAATATCGACTAAGAGCCTGTCGAAACACAGGAGCACCCCCGGGAAATTTCTGCCCAATGGATGTAAAAACTTCCGACCAGCTATCTAATCGTAGAGGTTCACTCCTAACGAGGGCAGTAGATGCATCAGCATGAGTTGTTGAAGAGGGAGAGAGGAAATCTTCTGGGAAACTGCAGGACACAAGCTAGTTTTTAGGAAACTATAATGTTTACTAGGAACAAAATAATGTACGAATCAAGCTTCGGGATCTTACGAGTTTATAAGATACTGGAGAATGTACCCCACATACATCCTTAGGGAACTTTCGGGTTACAATGTACCCACAAACTAAGTAGCACAAACTAAGTTAGGGAAATTCTTATATTTTAGGAAACGGGATAATTCCCCAAAATTCAGACTTAGGGAACTTAAGAAGTAATTAGGGAACTTAAGAAGTAATTAGGAAACTTACTAGTTTGCAGAAAACTGGAAAATTTACCCATATACATGCTTAGGGAACTTAATTGATTATGAGAAACTGGAAAATTTCCTACGCAACATGAGGATAAATAGGGTAGTGTACCAATGTATTTCCTGTTGGAAAACTCCATCCTGTGCTACAGATACGGAAGCAGAGGTGGGACAGAAAAAGTCGCGCTCCACATTGAGTAGTTCAAGTAAACATGGATTTAAGTAATCATTAGAAAAAGCAAAAGGGAAGTACTAAACAAAGTCATATAAACATTGATTCACCAGAGAGGACGGGTTGATTCAACATTCAAAAGTGTTTGACTGAAACATGGAAAACAGAAAAAATAATAAGAATACGAAAATAGTTACATGATCAGGAAACAAATTAGGCAAATTGTTTAGGAAACTTATTAGTCTAGAGGAAACTTGAGAATTTACCCATATACATGCTTAGGGAACTTACGAAGTTATTAGGAAACTGGGAAATGCACCTACATTTAGGCTTAGGAAACTAACGAGTTCATAAGAAACTGGAAAATTGGCCGCTATACATGCTTAGAAAACTTACCAAGTTATTAGGAAACTGGAAAATTCAAGCACATAAATGCTTAGGAAACTTAGTAGTTTAAAAGAAACTGGACAATTTTCGCCTAAGGTAAATAAATTCAAGCACATAGACTCTTAGGAAACTTACTAGTTTAGTGAAAACTGGACAATTTATCACTAAGGTATATAAATTGTTATGAAGTTAGGTAGTGTACCGATGTATTTCATGTTGAACAATTTCATCCTGTGCTACAGCTACAGAAGCCGAGGTGGAAGAGACATTCGCGGTCCACACTGATTAGTTCAAGTAATCATCTTAAGAGTTTGTCATTTTAAAAAGAAAAGGAGAAAAACTAAACAAAGTAACATAAACATTGATTCACCAGAGAGGAGGGGTGGATTGAACATTCAAAAGCATTTGACTGAAACATGGAAAACACAAAAAATATTAGAGTACGAAAAAAGTCACATAAGTGAGCAGGAAACAAGTTAATTTTTCTGAAAACCTGATAGTTTATTAACAACATAATAATGTACGCATCAAAAATAATAGTTAAATCGGTTAGAGAACTAACTAGTTTACAAGATACTGGACAATTTACCTACATACATGCTTAGGGAACTTACCAAGTGATTAGGAAACTGGATAATGAACCCACATAAAAGCTTAGGAAACTTACTACTTTAGAGGAAACTTTTTAATTTACCCATATACATGCTTAGGGAACTTACCAAGTGATTAGGAAACTGGATAATGCACCCACATGAAAGCTTAGGAAACTTTCTACTTTAGAGGAAACTTTTGAATTTCCCATATACATGGAGACCGGACATCTTACTACTTTAGAGGAAACTGGATAATGCACCCACAAAGGCTTAGGGAACTTACTAGTTTAGAGGACAATTCCCCTACATAAATGCTTAGGAAAATGGACATTTCACCAACCAAGTTATTGGAAAACGAGAAAATGCACCCACGATGTGACACGAAATGTCACATTTGGAGAGCCTAACTAAGCTTAGTTGGTTCGTTTTGAGTATTATAAATAATATTTTATATGTTTTTCATGTTAGGTACCTATTTTGGAGTTGAATATGTAAATCGGAATAAAGGGAACGAATTTTCACTATCATTTCATGTGCCGAAAACGAGAGAAAAAGACTTCAAGCAAATCAAATGACAAGAGTTGTTAATGACGAGTCCGACGGTGAAAACGAAATTCAATTCGGAGTTCGGACGGGGAAGATGTGAAAGATAGAAGCTAAGGTCTTTTCTTGAAGGCACCCCCTTTTTGTTCTAAGTGTAGAGACAAGATGAAGGCACTCACTTGGGTTCTAAACCAAGCCCAAAGCCCACACAAGCCCAAAGAAGAATGACAAGGAAAAATTATATGAGTACTTTCTCTTTATGGATTAGAGTCAACAAAGTTTAAATGAATTGACTAGGTCAAGGGACTCTAGGGTTTTAGTAGTTTAGGCTACTATTCATCTTCATCATTGAACAACGAAGAAAGAAGAGAGAAAAAGAGGCAAGAGGGTTAGGGTTCTTCATCACCAAGTAGAGTTTGAGAGAGAAAAAAAAAAAAAGAAGGAGAAAGAGGAGTAGCCGGCCAAGCAAGGCCGGCCTAGCCTTGGCCGGCAGCAGCTCGGGCTGCACGGCAGCAGCTCGAGCTGCTCGGGAGAAGCTGCAAAGCAGCACGGAAGGGACAGCTGCTCGGGTGCAAGGAGCAGCTTCATCACCAGCTCGGGACACAACAGCAACAACAAGCTCGGGTAAGCTTCACGAAGCTCAGGTTGCTGTTGTTCTTGCCCGACACAAGTGGTTGCGAACTCGGGACAGCAGCTCGGCTGCATTTCAAGAACACGGGACGGCAAGGAAGCTACTCGGAACGGCCGCATCTAGCTCGGATATGCACGGGACAGCATCCTTTGGCCCGGATCTAGGGTTTTTGGCCGGATTTCATGCATACTTCTCATGTCCTTGACTAGCTACCCATGTGGTTTGATTTGATTTTGAGCTAAAATTTCTAGAGAGAGAAAACCAGGGTTTAGTTTTAATGGAGGTTGTGTTCTAAATGGAGAAGATGATGGTGGTCGCTATGGGGAACCCAGAAAATTGCTAAGGGGAGATCGGCTACAACTAAAAACTCATATTTTCCGACGATCTTAGCCTCGAACCACATTGAAAAAGGGGGATTCTCTCATCACTTTCTTTCCATTTCTTATTCAATCACCATATTTAGCTCACTTTAGTGTGTCGATTATATGAGATGAAATGTGATGAATTCGTGATTATGTTTAATATGATTTGATGTTTTGATTATAAATTGATGTTCATTAATTTCGATTATCGTTTTGATCATATTTTCATGTGTCTTGTCAAGCACTTTGCATAGTTAATAAAAGAAACGAGGTATTCGATATCGATCGTAGTCTAAGTCATAATTTCATATGTCTGGTCATGCACTTCACATAGTTAGGAGACTAGACAACACTTTCGTTGACTCGGGATAAAACGATGTGGACGTTTGTTTGACTAAGTATGATCTCCGGATATACATAGTACTTAGAGACATCTACTATAGGAGTCGAACATCGATTATACTTTAAAACATTAGATCGGACTACATATAGTCATAGGCTTATCATTATGGATTCCCGGACTTCGACACCTCGCTCACGTATTTGTCTCCCGACTCTTGTTGCCTCCCGACTCTTGTTTCCTTCGACACTTCTCTCGAATCTCTCTCGCCCGTTTACATATATCGTTTAATTAATTTATTTGTTTTCTTTATTGCTTATTCAATCAAAACCCCCCGTTTACCTTTGTTCTTCTCCTTTTTAGTCTAAGTTAGCTTGTAATATCTAGACCGGTGGATAAGACCTTTCGATATCAAAACTACCTTCCTATCCTTGGATCGATCCCGCCTTTGCCGGATTACTACTTGATACCTCCGCTTGGGTGTGCAACCTTTTTGGGGTGCATCAAGTTTTTGGCGCCGCTGCCGGGGATAGGTTTAGTAGTTAGGATATCGATTGTTGTTTTTGTTCATTAGTTTTGTGTTGTTTGCTTACTTAGACGTTTTTTTTCTTTATTTGTTTTTGTAGTTTCTTATCTTTTTATCTTTTTAGGTACCAATTTTAAGAAAAGAGCCAAAAGAGACATAAAAGCGAAGGAAAAGGAAGGATTCGAGAAGTTAAGAAGAAAGGCGAACGAAACGAGAGCACTCGATAGTATCGCATTCTATCTCATCCTTTTTACTTCTGTGTGATTGTTTAGTTCTTTAAGTGTTAGCTCCCATTTTGTGATTGTGTGTTAGTATCCTAGAACATTGTGAGATCATGGCAAGTTGGTCATTTGATGAGAATGACCTTATGCGAACCCTTTCCAACACTAGTGGACCATCTACAAGTCATCAGGACTACTCAAATTTATATAAGAATGTTACGACTAGTGATAGGAATAGGCGAGTTGAGTCTGACCGACCTAGGATGACCATGGGTGAATATCGACGGATGTATGGAGTCGGTCAGACTCGTCATGAACATGGTTTTAGGAATTATGAGCATGAGGGTAATCAACCCCGTAACAGTCTTCGAGACTATCGACAAGAATTTGGGATGACCACACCTTCATGTATGAATTTTTCATTTGATGAGGACCGTAGTTCTATTAGTATTGATCGACCACGTCGAAGTCTTCGTGACTATCGACAAGCATATATGAACGGTTCACTTAGTGACGACAATTCCTGACTCGATGATTCCACTCAAAGACTCGAGTCTAGGTATCTACATGAAGGTAGTGAAGAAAGGACCATGGAGACCATTAGCCCGATTTGTGTTATTTGTGCGAGCTTAGACCATTTGACCGACTATTGTCCCATGATCCGTGTTCCGCGAGAGTCTTCGTCTAGTTATACTCATGTGCCTTATTACGAGGAGATGTCTGAAGAGACTATCCAATTAGTTTTAGAGTATCAAACTAGATTCAATCAAGATATAAAAGAGATCACGGAATGGATTCTCAATATTGTTGATAGAATTGAGTCGGAGCCTATCATCGACGAGGAAGGGGTTTGCACACCCCAAACTCAAGAGGAGACTATGAATGATGGTGAGGGTAATACACCTAACTCTAGTCTTAAGTTAAATGTCGAAGAAGCTCCTGATAGACCATTTGAGTATGAACTGACCGATGACCCTTACTACTCACTCTCCCGACCTTCGTCATCTCACCATGATAGGACTACAGTAGACCTTGATGTTCAGGATGAGGGCTTTATGAGCAAGCTTGGGGATAAAACTATTATGAACTTTCCAATTTTTGATACTTGTGAGGAGACAGTCTTAGATGCTATATTAGGAAGGAATGGTGTTGTAACCAACTTTGAGGCTCCAGATGCCTTTAAGGACGTCGATGACATAGAAGTTAGCGAGATAATGGATAGCTTGTTGGATTATTTACCTAAGGAAACCACAGACCTTGACTTGGTCCCCGAACATATTGTCTTACCCTTAGAGTTTAGTTCGACCTTCCACATGATCTCAGACTCGATTGTTAACCCCTTTTGGCAGACTTCGGACATCTTCCCTAGCATGTCTAGGGACTCAGTGGATATTCTATCCACTAAGCTTGAGGATGACTTCTTGCCTTCGACTGACCTCCTCCCACTTCACTTATATGTCGACCCTTTTGACGATTTTTTAGTCGTCGCCCCTAGCATTTATGCGTACTTAGTGGACCGTGCATCCACTAAGTTTGGGGATGGTCTCTTTTCGCTTTTAGTCTCATGTGCACTTCGTTGGTTTAATATTTTTGTGATAATTTTAGCATTTGTATATAGTTTTCTTTGGGTTGACCCCCAAATCTTCCGTCTTTTGCTTTATGATCGTTAGGTCGATTGAGATGGGTCTTGATGTTTGTGGGTAACATCTCTGGAAACCCTCCACGAGACATAACTTGTGCTCTTGTTTGAAAACAAGAGAATCAAAGGCTAATTGCATAGCTCAATGCAATCGCGTATACCCGCGTTAGTGGTAGAATTCTATATGGTCATGCTTTTTATGTGCTTCATTCTCATTATATTTTTGGGTATTTTAGGAGCATCTCTTATATGTTTTACTTCTAAGGCGTGGTTTATTCCATGTTTGGGGATGACGCGAGCTTAACATCAACTTGGAACCTCTTTATACATGAGCCTTGGTAGTATCATCTTTTATCTCCTTCGGTTATGGTAATATCTCTCCACTCTTCTCTTTAAATTGATGTGCCTCTTTATCTTTTGGTGAGTGTATGCTTAGAACATTGAGGACAATGTTAGTTTTAAGTTTGGGGATGCGGGATATGACCATAATCAATGCATGACCATGGGTTTCAAAGACAAAAGGGTTCAAATTAGCCAAAATTTGAAATTTTTTGAACATTTTGAGTAGATTTGCATGTGATTGTAGTGATGTTTAAGAATGTTGATGCATATGTGTCGAGTTGATGAGTTTTGTGATTGCTAATGGTCTTTGCATGAAAGTCGAGTATTTGAGTGTTTGTGTTATACCATAGGAGTGACATCTTAGTGAAGAAGAAACATCTCTAAGAGACCTAGAGTAGTCATTAGTGGAGACTTAACCCATGTGAGAGCTCAAAGCCTAAATTGTCCTTGGAGTGTACTCTTCCGCGCCAACTCCGAGTAGAATGAAGAGCTACTCAACCTCGTAACTATTAAAAGAGCTCATTTGATCTCGAGTGCTCAGCTTTCTTAGCCAGTAGGAGTGACATTAGGATAGCGAATTAACCTTGCTCTTGTAGTCCATGAAACCCAATAAGAGTGTTAACTAGAAGAAGGCGGATACTCCATCATCTTATATCCCGAGAACGAAGACATGAGAAGAAAGAATGAAGAATGTCAAAAGCAAGTATAAAATGAAAAGTTGATTGCAAGAATAGAGTTGTGTGTGTTGTATTTTAGAGTTAATTCCTATATGGCCCCCTACTTTGTGACCAGCTTCCTTTATGGCCCCCTTTTTTTTCGTAAATTCAAATATGGCCCCCTATTTTCAGATAAATGTCATTACTACCCTTCTTAATTCTAAATTTAAACAAATAAAAAAAATTATTTCCACCTCACCCCTCTCTCTCTCCACCTCATTTCTCCCTACACCTCACCCCTCTCTCTCTCTCCAATTCACCTCTCTCTCTCTCCAACTCTCCTCTCTCTCTCCTACTCACCCCTTTCTTCTCCGGCAAGGTGGCCGGCCGGAAAATTTTCCGGCCGGCCACCTTCAAACTTAAAAAAAAAATTCTCTCTCCTCTCTCTCTCTCTAATTTTTTTTTTTTTTAAAAAAAAAATCTCTCCACTCTCTCTCTCTCTAAAACTCCGGCGAAGGGGGTTTCCCTTCGCCGGAGGAGATCTGTTCACGAACAACAACTCTGTTCGTGAACATCTCTGTTCACGAACAGATCCTCTGGTGAAGGGAAACCCCCTTCGCCGGAGTTTTAGAGAGAGAGAGTGGAGAGATTTTAAAAAGAAAAAATTTAGAGAGAGAGAGAGGAGAGAGAAATTTTTTTTTTTTTAAGTTTGAAGGTAGCCTCCCGGAAAATTTTCCGGCCGGCCACCTTGCCGGAGAATAAAGGGGTGAGTTGGAGAGAGAGAGAGAGGGGTGAGGTGGAAATAATTTTTTTTTATTGTTTTAAATTTAGAATTAAGAAGGGTAGTAATGACATTTATCTGAAAATAGGGGGCCATATTTGAATTTACGAAAAAAAGGGGGCCATAAAGGAAGCTAGTCACAAAGTAGGGGGCCATATAGGAATTAACTCTGTATTTTATTTTGGTTGATTGTATTTGTGTTATGAAAAGGAAAAAAAGGTGAAAAAATGAATGAAAAAAAAAGGAAAAAGAAAAGAAAAGAAAAAGTGATATGAAAAAAGAAAAAGAAGCAAGAATGAAATAAAGTTGTTTATGTTATGTTAGAGCATGTTAGCTCTTTTGTGTGAGTGATTGTATATATGTGTTGGTAATTTTGTTCACGAATAAGTATTCAAGCAAGAAACGAATGTGAAAGTGCTTAAGAGGTTCTATCATGAAGAGTTCGACATTCTCGGGAATCCTCCATCGTCATTCATCTCTAGCATCCGCTAACCTTTAGAAGACATTCTTAGAGGGTAGAATGTGTGAGAAGGGCGAGGGAGCTTCCTCACTCTATTTAGTGGCTAATTCCTTTTCGAAGATCATTCATTCCAAAATGTTGTCCTCACCCCTTTTTATGTGTTCAGTCCATGTTAGTGATCACACTCACACATACGAGCGAACTATTCTTGAGTGATTTCATTTTTGGAGTGTATGACCGTGAGGCCAAAGTCGTGGCGAAATGTACTAACTTAGGAATTAAAGTTTTGTGGCTTCGGAACATAGATGTTGCTCATTATGGTATGACACTTGCATTTTAGGGTAAGATCATTAGTGAAGAGGTTTTTAGCTTTCACTTGAACTTATTTACTTGATTCATTATGTTTTGACATGCTTAAACCCTTTACTATATCAATCATGCTCATCTATGATTTGGATTTTGGACCTTTGTGTATTTGAAACCACGATGTTTGTGGGTGTCATCTATGGAAACCCTCACGAGACGACACTCGTCCTTTAGGGGCAACCTAGGGGTTTAAAGGCTTGTTGCATACGCTAAATGCAACTGGGATGCCTCCGAAAGTGAGTTAAGCTTTTATTTTGTTTTATTTACTCGAGGACCAGCAAAGTTCAAGTTTGGGGATCTTGATGTGACACGAAAATGTCACATTTGGAGAGCCTAACTATGCCTAGTTAGTTCGTTTTGAGTATTATAAATAATATTTTATGTGTTTTTTATGTTAGGTACCTATTTTGGAGTTAAACATGTAAATCGGAATAAAGAGAACGAATTGTCACTATCATTTCATGTGTCGAAAAATAGAGAAAACGACTTCAAGCAAATCAAATGACAAGAGGAGTTAATGACGAGTCCGACGGTGAAAACGGAATTCAATTCGGAGTTCGGACGGGAAAGATCTGAAAGATAGAAGCTAAGGTCTTTTCTTGAAGGCACCCCCTTTTTGTTCTAAATGTAGAGACAAGATGAAGGCACTCACTTGGTTTATAAACCAAGCCCAAAGCCCACACAAGCCCAAAGAAGAATGACAAGGAAGAATTATATGAGCACTCTCTCTTTATGAATTAGAGTCAACAAATTCTAATTGAATTGACTAGGTCTAGGGACTCTAGGGTTTTAGTAGTTTAGGCTACTCTTCATCACCTTCATCATTGAACAACCAAGAAAGAAGAGAGAGAAGGAGGCAAGAGGGTTAGGGTTCTTCATCACCAAGTAGAGCTTGAGAGAGAGAAAAAGAGAAGAAGGAGGAGTAGCCGGCCAAGCAAGGCCGGCCTAGCCTTGGCCGGCAGCAGCTCGAGCTGCTAGGGAGAAGCTGCAAAGCAGCACGGAAGGGACAGCTGCTCGGGTGCAAGGAGCAGCCTTCATCACCAGCTCGGGACACAGCAGCAACAGCAGGCTCGGTAAGCTTCTTGAAGCTCGGGTTGCTGCTGTTCTTGCCCGGCACAAGTGGTTGCGAACTCGGGACAGCAGCTCGGCTGCATTTCAAGAGCACAAGACGACAAGGAAGCTACTCGGAACGGCCGCATCTAGCTCGGATATGCACGGGACAGCATCCTTTGGCGGATCTAGGGTTTTTGGCCGGATTCCATGCGTACTTTGGCCGGATTTTTATGAGTGTTCCGGAAACCTTTTTGATCCGAAACCATGTGGCTTTTACTTCTCATGTCCTTGACTAGCTACCCATGTGGTTTGATTTGATTTTGAGCTAAAATTTCTAGAGAGAGAAAGCTAGGGTTTAGTTTTAATGGATGTTGTGTTCTAAATGGAGTAGATGATGGTGGTCGCTATGGGGAACCCAGAAAATTGCTAAGGGGACATCGACGACAACTAAAAACTCATATTTTCCAACGATCTTAGCGTCGAACCACATTGAAAAAGGGGGATTCTCTCATCATTTTCTTTCCATTTCTTATTCAATTACCATTTAGCTAACTTTAGTGTGTCGATTATATGAGATGAAATGTGATGAATTCGTGATTATGTTTAATATGATTTGATGTTTTGATTATAAATTGATGTTCTTTAATTTCGATTATCGTTTTGATCGTATTTTCATGTGTCTTGTCAAGCACTTCGCATAGTTAATAGACGAAACGAGGTATTCGATATCGATCGTAGTCTAAGTCATAATTTCATGTGTTTTGTCATGCACTTCACATAGTTAGGCAACTAGACAACACTTTCGTTGACTCGGGATAAAACGATTTAGACGTTTGTTTAACTAAGTATGATCTCTGGATATACATAGTACTTAGAGACATCTACTATAAGAGTCGAATATCGATTATACTTTGAAACATTAGATCGGACTACATATAGTCAGAGGCTTATCATTATGGATTCCCGGACTTCGACACCTCGCTCACTTATTTGTCTCCCGACTCTTGTTGCCTCCCGACTCTTGTTTCCTTCGACACCTCTCGAATCTCTCTCGCCCGTTTACATATATCGTTTAATTAGTTTATTTGTTTTCTTTATTGCTTATTCAATCAAAACCCCCCGTTTACCTTTGTTCTTCTCCTTTTTAGTCTAAGTTAGCTTGTAATATCTAGACCGGTGGATAAGACCCTTCGATATCCAAACTACCTTCCTATCCTTGGATCTATCCCGGCTTTGCCGGATTACTACTTGATAACTCCGCTTGGGTGTGCAACCTTTTCGGGTGCATCAAGTTTTTGCATAAAAGGTTCGGAAACATACTACTTTAGAGCAAACTGGAAAATTTACCAATATACATGCTTAGGGAACTTACAAAGTTATAAGGAAACTGGAAAATGCACACACAAAGGCTCAGGAAACTTACTAGTTTAGAGGAAACAGAAAAATTAACGCACATACATGCATAAGGAACTTACCAAGTTATTAGGAAACAGGAAAAATTCAACCAAATAAATGCTTAAGGGAGTTACTACTTTAGAGGAAACTGAACAATTTACCCACCTAAATGCATAGGGAACTCAGCAAGTTATAAGAATCGAAAAACAGAAAAGATAAAAATAATCCGAAAACAGTTACATCAGTGATGAAGAAATAACATTATTAATATCAAACGAACTACTTACGTGAATGATACTATGTTTGAGGAGGTGGACAATTGTGCAATACTATCCATTATGTAGTTGCAAAATCAGAAACAAAATAACGGTGAGGACTTATTTGGTTTGGTGGATCTTAAATAGCATTAATGTTTAGTAAATCAGAAACATTCAGGTGAACTATTTAGGATAGCATTGAAGACAAAGGAAGATAATAGAAGATAATGGTTTTTGTTAAGCATTGAAGTTAATGATTTTGGATTAGATAATTAACTTCATCTAATGTATAAATAAGGTGGAAAATGAATTGTTTCCAACTTATGGGCGGGATACGAAATTTTTGTTTCAAATTTCGCCAAAAATTTGAAATTTGGAAAAAAATGGAGAGGGATGAAGCTGTTTTGAGAAGGATTTTATAGAGAGAAAGAAGAAAAAACACATGATTTGTCGAAATTTAAAGAGATGGAGGGTGACATTATGGTCAAATCATGGCTGGGAATTAAATGTTCCCTTACAAATCAACTTGACAAAGCCCATTCCCTCATTAACTAATCCCAGATTCCCATCGGAGGGGTAAAAGGGGGGGGGGAATAAAAGGAAAACTGCCATGATTTCTGACACTTTGGACTGGAAATGAATATAGAGCCGTTTTTTGACGACTACCTTATTCCCCCCCCCCCCCCCCCCCCCCCCCCCCATTTTTTGGACGAAACGCACATTTTTTTATTAGGAGCCCTAGAATCTTGCCAGTATCGAGCTGTCACATAGCAGGCAAAGGCACTGATGTAGTGCTCCGCGAAGTACTTTAAACAACCGAGCCGTCAAATCCGCTTCCCTCTTTCGCCACGTGTCACTGAAAGATTTGTGTTGACCTTTGGCCGAATGCTTTTGACTCCAACTTTGACTTTGCCTAATTTGCTCGTCTGGGCTACAATTTGACTACCGTTTCCACCTACGGGTCCGTCTTTGACTCTGCTTTCATCGAGTATCAAATAGACCAAAATAACATAACACAATTATCACCAAATGACCAAAATGTCCCTAATGTGTCAATCTCCCGATTTTAACCGTTTTGTCACGCTCAATTCGGTAGAAGGCATCTCGACAAGAGAAACAAGCAATTCATGAGAGTAACTGCTCGAAATGGACTAATTAGCCCAAGTTAAGAGATCCATATGGGACATTTTCATCTCTCATCAGACAAGTTGTGCTCAGCATGTACTGTAGCATTGCCCGAGTTTGACAAAGTTTTTTAAGTCTAATAATATGCATCCAGAGTTGAAATTGGTGCAGCCCTAAGCCAATAACGGAAGCCTATACAATTTTACCGCGAGAAGTTAAATGACACTAGGCCAAGATATAACGCTTATGATCAAGAATTTTATGCTATTGCCAAACACTATGGCATTGGAAGAACTATTTGATATAAGAGGAGTTTGTTATATTCTTAGACCACAAGGCACTTAAGAATGTTAATAACCGGAGATAGTGCATGAGAAGGTTTTTGAGGAGAGAGAAGTTCTCGCCTGACGTCATACAGGCGACCCTTCTTCTTCTCCTTTCCCTTTACTGAAACCCTAAAAACCAATCCTCACAAAACCCAAACCCAGATTACAACTTCCAATTAAAGACATGCAACTAACGAAGGAAAAGCTTAAACACTAGCTATCATCATCAATAACCGGCAAAACAAGATTCCCAAGAAGAAAAGACAAACCAAATCATAACAGACACCTCGTAAACAAGCAATCACTAAGGAATTTCTCAAACAACCCCTTAAAGGTATTCTCAAAACAGATCCTATTCAACACTTGTCATTAAATTTCTAGTTAATTAACCATGTGGATGAACTAGAGCAAGCAACCAAACTGACTAGCTTAAAGTCCTTTGCATGCGCCGGATTAAAAGCGTATTAATATTCCTGGTTGGTGTTGATTGGGCGACTCATCCATCTCTCTTCCAAGTGGAGACGAAGCGTCCCAGTGATCCCTCTCTCTGTTCTTCTTATCGCCTCAACTTCCACCGACACGTGTTGGGTTTCTTTCTCTCTCTAGATATGAATAAGATAAATAATAACTTTTCCATCACCTTTATCTTCTTCATCCGTCTTCTTCTCATACATAACCTCTCTCTCATTCAGAGAAGAAGTCTTCACTTCTTCTTTCTCCCTTCATGTCTAGCCTTAACAACAACAGTAACATAGAAGACCTGACTAACAACATGGCTATTCAACTTACGCTTTCAGATTATGAAAATCTTACAAACAA